>NC_141689.1:1934440118-1934754235 GCF_964263255.1 Lissotriton vulgaris | reverse complement strand
CAGCGCCAATAAGACCATTTCTGGTATCAGTGCTGTAAAATGGGAAAATAGGAGAGAATGTACACAAAATAATACATAGACTCACAGGGTGATATCATTAACAAGACTATTTCGGGTAATGGGGAATTGTAATGAAGTATGCAGGTAAGTTGTAGTGAGAGGGAAATAAGCAAAGAATATAATTGTTAATGTCAAGTAGCAAGTCCTCTGGAATTCAGTGGCCGGCTCTCTGGAACACACTCAACTCAGAATTAAATCTCAGCCAGAAGTCCACCTCTTTGAAACCCTTTCAAAGCGATCTGAAGGACCCCTTTACTGTTAAAGAGCACACATCAGTTGTCAATTACCACCAAAGTGAAGAACACAGCTCATATCCTAGACGCGCTCTGAGTACTCAGTGGACAGGCTTTTTTCCTTCTCAACAGCCAGGCTTTGTCCCTATCTAAAATCCTATCTGAAACAGCTGTAGGTCAGAATTGTGCACAACAATATCATCCTCCAAAAATACTGTAATCGGAATACCAACTACCACAATCTGGCATGATGGTAACCATACATAGGTAGGAATAGATGTACTCTTAACTTCACATCTGCATATCTTGTAGGCGTATCGTCCAGGCAAATATCAATGCCATAAAAAATAGCAAAGTCACACTTACCTTCATGATGTTCTGGTAGCTAATCTTCTGGGTATGATATTTTATTTTTCTAAGATTATATTTAATGTAGGAAGTTCTGGTTGAAGACCTCTCAAACCCACTACACCTACCTTAACATACAGACACCAAGTGCTTATTAGTTCCAAACTCCTCTGAAATGGCTGCAAGGCAACATGGCTGGCAATACATTTGACTATAAAATAAGGAAAATCTAAATTACCAATCATATTTTGTTTTGTCAGTGTTTTGGGGAACACTGCATAACTTTTCCGTTCAGTAAGCACAACAACTTAACATCGCTGATAAATCAGGTCCCATAATGTTTTTCTTTCAGTAATAGTGTTTCACTGTCAATATGCGTCCAAGAAAAACCCAGCCTAATTAAAACACTATGCTACCAGGACTCATTTCAAACTCCTGTGAAATTAGAGTAAATGTATTTAGCACTACTTGGGTCTGTGCTTGACCCGGTCAGGCCTCCAGGGACCTTAATCAGGCCTATGTAAATAGAAGCCGTGACACTTTAAAAAAATGCGCATGAAAAGGCAGAAAACAACACACCAATGAGAATGTCCAGAATTTCCTGTTTAGAAAATGTACTTTTCTCTGAAAACAGGATTAAAACACAGTGACTAATAGGTGATGTTGACTAGTGATACATATCTCAAAGCACAGTTCAATAAGATTCTTAAGCCAATGAATTGAGGAATGTGCAGTATATTGTTTTCTTTATTTTGACCTTACACATTTTGCAAATGGCAGTACAAAATGGATAAATTTAGAATATGAAAAATAAAAATATCAAGAACTCTATGGCAATGCTTCTCATGGAACACATCCATCTTTAGCTGATATCACAAAACCCTTCTATGATATGTTCGAGAATTAACTTAAATATCTCCATTTTCAACAAAATGTAAATCTTTAATCTCCCATAAGACAATTCTTGTGCACTGAAGATACTTCTATTGATCTTTAAAACACTCAGAAATGTTAAACATAGATACCCTCTGAGCATTTATATATTATGTTTATTATTTTACTCTCCCATGACGAATTGTGCTGGTATATGTTATATATTGTTTAAGTAATTTAGGATTTTGTTGGTACCTATGTAAAGCATGTAAATATATAAATGGGTCTAGTTCACACTAAATAAAACTGTAGCTCATGAAATGACTAATGGTGACCACTGATAGTGTCATGGGGATCTACGCCTTTAACCTGCAGCCCTGGAATGAGATTGTCCACTGGCTCTCCCACTGTTTATGCGTGTAGTATGTCATGTCTGGGGTCCCCGATTCCCCTGATTGTAAGTGGTGCATGTGTGAAAGACAGAGACACAGGGATAGGGAAGGTAGTAATTGAGTACATGTGGGGTGGGATACCACTATGCTAGCTAGGGTGCCTCCAATATGTATGCCTCCAAAGTGGAAGAGGGTTTCGTAAGGATAGTTTAAGTCAAAACTGCTGTTGTTATACTCTGTCTCCTTCGACTGCTCTCCTCTTTTCCCCTCCTTCCTCTAAACACCACGGTAAAGTCAAGTCTATATGTATGGATTGAAGTCCTGTTCACCTGAATGGACCAGGAAGAATCATTTGGGTTCTCCATCCATAAGGCTAGCCATTCCCAGCAGGATTGCTTCCATCAGAAGTTTGGGGCCAATTTTAAATATGATTGGTTAGTGGCAAACTGCCAATATTTCTGAATTGACCCATTTGACTTATTCAGAATTCATATTTTCACTTGGAACTGCTCTATTCACCTTTGCAGAAACAGACTGAGACCAGAGGATGGAAACACTGATGGTCTCCCCTGAAGGAGTAGGGCACATACTCCAGAAGAGAGGAAAATAGTTTGTTTCTGCTGAAACTGGAAGAAGAGACAGAGAAGAGAAAAGAGAGAGACTACCTCGAATGCTGACAAACTAACTTATTTCATCCCAGAATCTGAGACCAGCTGACTGAGTTACTCCTGCTGTGCACTTTGTCTCACAGAGA
Source organism: Lissotriton vulgaris (assembly GCF_964263255.1). Taxonomy (NCBI): domain Eukaryota; kingdom Metazoa; phylum Chordata; class Amphibia; order Caudata; family Salamandridae; genus Lissotriton; species Lissotriton vulgaris. The sequence goes on along the minus strand of NC_141689.1, from coordinate 1,934,751,575 downwards.
ATACCAAGCCCAAAGGCCCTCATCACTCTGAAATGTTATCCTGGCCAGCATTACTGCCCAGAGAAAGGTTACAAAGTGAACCTTTTCCCTCTTAACTACAGGAGAACGCTAAAAATGTGGCGACCTTTAATACGATGGTCCTTAAATCAAGCTTTATCATACATGATGTAGTTGCAGTGTTTGACTGTCTGAGAATGACAGCAGTTACCACTGTCACTGGAAGATCCTCAATCCTATTTGCAATACTAGACCAAGGGATCAAAAATGTCCTTAAACAATTTGGTTTCATCATTTGATAAATCCAGATGAGGGAATGATTTTCCACCATCAAAAGCCTTATCAGAAGAGGACTCATGGCAGATAAGAATGTTATAAGGAGTGGTATTCAAGCTGATATGCCATCTTTATACAAAAACACTCTGACTAGCATTTCCTTAAAGCATATAGATTTTGTAGCCAATTCTCAGGCACAAAGAGGCAGAACTAACATTGTGAGAGAACAAGCCCCAGCCCTTTATTTACACCCTCCAGACACTGTAACATTTCTGTGGTTGGTAATGCTGGCAAACTTACCATTTTATGCAAACGAGGGATGATGTTACAGTTGCATTAGTGGGAGTGCTCAGTGCATTGCTTGGGGTTTATGCTCAATAGAAACCATTCCAACATTATACTTGATAACTTCAGCCTTGCCCTGTCCAAGTTGCAGGACCAAGAGCAGGGATGGATAACCACTCCCCATGGCTGGACATATAGCTCTAATAAAAATGAGAGTCCTGCTAAAATTTCTATACCTTTTCCATAAGATCTCAATCCCACCGAATCATTATTGGATCCTTGGGATTCATCAAAAACCATCCACAACCGACAAAAACGCTAATAGGAGTCCCCCCTACTTCTGGCCAAGAAACGCTTAGGAGCGCCTCCTAGGGCCAAAGATTTGCTGATAGAAGTGGCTTCTTCTCACAAACAAGCAGAGCTGCAACCACCCCAGTTCTGCCCACATGTTTTCTTAGATCCACTAAGAGCACATCTACGTTCATGACTTTCTACAAGGGCTACGCCACAGATGGACCCACCCTCAGAGGGCCTTCCACCTTGCACTCTTGTAAAAATCAATTCCGGATGTATGTCTTTGCCATATTTATAATGCTTCACACTACTGAAATACTTGTTGTGAATCATCCTTTTATCAATCATCCTTTTATCAATACGACACTTTGTACTTCCAATGTTCCACGTTTTTACATGATGACCTTGGGATGTACTGTGTACGCATTCACAGGCTTTGTGCCTCTACTGTTTGAAAATAATAATAAAAAAAAAAAAATTAACTTACCATTTTAATGGGGTTAATTGTTTATGGAAAAGATAGCTAGGATAGAGCTGCCTCACCCTTACCCATTTTTGGTTGGAGATTAAAAGATGGGAGACCTGACATTGCTGGACAGTCTAACTATGATTGTGACACCAAGTGAGGTGTGCGACTGGAACTGAGAGTGAAGATAAAGCCAGGGCAAACTCTAAAAAAAAAGAGTGTTGCCTGTAATCCCTCTCCTGTCCCTCTATCTGTGTTGCCAATATCTGTATTATAGCTGGAGAATGCTGGTCCATACCAACCCTTTGTTGAGGTGCTGATTTGTGAGTCTCAGGGATAAATACACTGGGTACAGCCAGTAATCCTCATAATCTGGGTTAACGTAAAATCAGGGATATGTTGATTCTGTCTTAAGCATTTGTAAAACAATTTATGACTTAATCAAACGGCAAAAAATGAGTCCTTTGTAGAGGGCTGAGGCATATAAGCGTTTCATTTCAGTTCAGTCAGGCACAAGAGTATAGCGGAGATCGGCGACCTAGATAGCTATCCATCGGTTGCACCACCTTCCTTGTCCACTACCAATGAGGATATTTATCTGTCCTCTTTTTGATGACTTCGTAGGCATAATTTAATAATCCACTTAGGGTGTATCACTTCTACCTGTGCTGATGAAGACCCAATCTTAAATCATCTTCAAATGGGTCGGCATTAACATTGTCTCAACTGTTTGCCATTGTACATTTAGTTTGCATCACTGTGTAGCAAGCTTTTGTTTGTTTTCTTAATTGTTTGTGTGTGCTTCACCTTCACAACCACTGACCTGGTCTGGCTCACTTTTAGGAACAAACGTTTGTGAATTACAATGTATTGTTTAAGAAAATAGACTTTGCCTACTCATAATATTGGTGGTACTGATTTCTTCTTGCAATTTTGTTGTATGCAATTTTGTTATCCCCCTTTCCTCCCTTGATTGAGTATACTATGAACTCATTTTAGCCTTTAATTAAAAGTAATAAATTATTGTGAAAATGCTTCAGACAGAATTAACACATTGTTAAGGTTTATGAGTCTCAGCAGTAGGGCCACACCTCAATCTTCCAACTGCCATGGTGCTAATTGGCGTGTGATACATGTGAGCCTCTTTCCCAGCATCTCCACCCAGCCCGGCTAAAGACACCTGAAAACTCCCAACTACTGGGTCCTACAGATGCACCAGCTCGCGCCTCTGACTCTCCAGGCGGATCACTGAAACCCCAGACACGCCTGCTGAAGACTGCACTGAAAGAAAGGGGACCACTGCTGGCCAGGAGGAATGCCCTAACCTACTCAGACCCCTGTCTGCTAGGTAAAGGACCTCTGTGTATTCACTGACTGTTACAAGATTGAGCAAGCTTGAACTGTAACCCTTGTGCTCACTTACAAAGAGACACCGGGCATAGCCTGAAAAACAACTGCATGATTCATCCCTGCAACCAGTGCACACTGTCTCCCTGAACATAAACCTGACAGAGTGTCCAAATGATCTTACCAGAGTTGTGATTAACATAATTGAATTTCCATAAAGTGCTGCCTATTTTTCTTAATATTAATAAAGTCTCACCTCTGTTATAAAATAAATAGCCCTACCTGGGCATTATATTACTGTAAGCAATACCGGTATCAACTGAAAACAGAGGAGTTACCTCAAACCACCCCCCAAGGGTAAGACTTGATTTTTCGAGCTTGCTTAGTCCCAAAACAAGGCACGCAGTAGTTCAGTGAGCTCGCTGTAGCATCTGGGGTCTGTGGCTCCATGGACAACAGAAAATCTTGCCACAAGTATTGCCTCGTTATCCCTGAACATCACAGGCCCAGAAGACCTGTCCTGAAAACCTGTGTTCTTTAAATTAACTTTTATTTTAAGTAATGTGTTCTAAAGCTTATTAGCCTCCATTCACACTCACCAAAGATGCTTAACGCACACTCAAAACTTATTAAAACTGATACACTCACCTAACAAAGGTGCTGTCCCTTACCTTCACTCACAGTCTATTCCAGGGGTCTCCAAACCGGTCCTGGAGGGCCGGATCCATGCCAGATTTTTGGGATATCCCCATTGAAATACATGTAGTTATTTTAAAAATCTGGCATGGATCCGGCCCTCCAGGACCGGTTTGGAGACCCCTGGTTGATTCCCTTATAGCGATTCAGAGTCTGGTCTGCAGAGGACACCCTGGAATCGTTTGGAATATCATCCTGGACAAATGAAAGCTCTCAAATGCCCTACCACTAGCTGTTTGAGCACTATGAAAAGTCACTGTGGTGCAAGGGCTAGGTTTGAAGAGGCGGAAGGAGAGCAAATGCAGCATTGGGGAATTAAACATCGGCTGAGCATACAATCAACGTCAGGTATTGTGAATTTCGGATCAGACTCGCATCACTCCGTGAGACTTGGGAAGCAACTCCTCAAACTCTTGGACACATGGATTTGCTTGCTCTGCAGCAGGAGGTGCACAGCACGCTTTCCCAGGTCCCGGGCTCCCTGCTACCAGAGCTGAGATCTGGGGTGAAATTGGCAGCCATTAATCAAGAGCAGGTAGGATTCATAGGTGCGGACCCCCTGCAGCTTTGAAAATTAACACAGCAGCTTGGGTATCCGGCCCTGAGGAGCCAATCGGCCAGAGTGAACCGGGGTGCGGTTCAATAACAAAGGCACACTGACATAGCAACCAGTAAGTGCCCCCACCCCTTACCCTAACAGTGAGATGCATACAGGCTCCAAGATCTTAGAGGAGATGGAGTGAATCATGGCAAAGCACTGCCTGGAGCACAGGTGGGCCAGGCATTCCCGGAGGGAGCCACGCTGCCAGTATCCGTACATCCGGTACAGCGGGCAGCGGGACAAGACAGCGACAGATGAGAGGCTGAACTGGATCTTTACTAATCTGGAGATGATTGAAGACCCTTCTGCTACCTTTCTACTGCAGCACAGGAGGGACTTGGTCTTCTGATGAACCTATGCTGGATTTATGATGGGAATCTTATTGGATTGTTCCCTGCCGTCTGAAGAGTTTCCCAGCCTGGAATTGGGCGACCACTACTTAAAAGAGTGCTATATTTTTGATTTATTGCTTTATTTTTGTGTTTTCCTCATTTCCCCTCTGACTACTGTTTGTCGCATGAGAAACTTTGTCATGGCCATGCCCGTGCAGTTACCTAGGATACCTCTCAAAACATAACAGCATTGTGTCGCCGGCATCTAGGGTGATACATTTCTATATGTGTGTTGATAGACTCTAGCGCTCTACCGCTTTCATTGCACCATGGTTACCGCTTCCGTTCCTGAACTGCTTAGCCCATAATGCTCCTCCATCGAGTTTTGCTTCCATTAGTGTGCCACCCAGCCTATCACACTGTATCTCTCTAAAGCAATGAGGAATCTAGGAATGCATTGAGGCTTCGGAGTACATTGGATCATTTATTATGGCAATAAGGAAGTAAGGAATTTATTGCGCCTTTAATGTGCAATTAAGAATTCTCTATTTTGGAGTATTATTTTTGACTGTGTGCGTTAAGCTGGGTTTTGAGGTGCGGGAAGAGGAAATCAAAGATAACTTTTTGCATTGGATTAAAGAGTATATTTGGATGTAACTTACTCTGCTGTATTTACCATTCTACCACCTTCATTCTTTGCTTGCCTCCCCTATTCCTTTCCTCTCCCCTGAATCCCTCTCTCCTGCAAGCTCTGTTTATCCTTGTGCGTATGCTCCGCTCAATCTCCCTCCCAGTTGCCCTTTTACATTACCCCCCCCCACCTTTTTACAGGCCATGAACCAACGGATGTAACTCGAAATTGACGTACCTTCTGTAACAATGTGTAACTTGTAACCTATGTAACCCTACCAGCCTCACTCCCTAAAATGGCCCCCTATATTATGCCCTTATCCAAAGCACTCCTCCGCCCCTTGTTGGGGATGGGTCCAGCATTTATTGCCCTGGAGTCTCAGAGACCCTTCTGAGAGAGTCCACTGTGACAAGGGAGTCTCGCATAGGGGAGGACTGGGATTGATCCCCTTACCACTGGGAACCGTCTCCTACCATGCCAAAAGTCGGACACTGTGTTCATGCTGGCGTTTCTACCCCCTCGCCCTCCTCTTCCCTCTTTCATTCTTGTAAGTGTCCCTGTGACCAAATCACTCCTCTCCCCTTGTTGGGGTGGGATCCAGCATCTATGCCCTGGAGTCTCAGCGTCCCCGCTGTGAGAGTCCACCGCGACAAGTGACTCACACAAAATAGAAGACTGGGAATGATCCCTTTACCACGGGGAGCCATCTCCCACGAGCCGGACATCAGACACAGTTACTTACTCTTCTCCTCGCTGTGTCTCCTACCCCTTCCCCCATCTCTTCCCTCTTTCATTCTTTACTTGCCTCCCCTATTCCTTTCCTCTCTCCCTTGAATCGCTCACCCCCTGCCTGCTTTGTTTATCCTTGTGCCTATTCTCCGCCTAATCCCCCTCCCCCTTTTACCTTACCCTCTTACCCTTCTACACACCATGAACCAACAGATGTAAATTGTAATTGATGTACCTTATGTAACAATGTGTAACTTGTAACCGATGTAACTCTCCTTGTGTAAAGCACTCTGATACCTCCTGGTCTAGCCAGCGCTATATTAAACTCAAGTGAATAAATATGAAGGGCTGTTTTCTTTCACTCTAAGGGCAATGCCCTCTTGGGAGTATTCATATAAAGTGTTGTGTAATTCTCTTCCAATTAACTTTCATTTTAGGAGTTGTGTTCTTCGATTTAATGCTCATGCTAACACCTGTGTTAATTACTTTAATGCACGTCTTAACCTCTGCATTCTTCACACTAATGCTCACAGCCTAGGCCATGTTCTCAATGGGGTCTCTTTGTATAGTGAGGACTAGCCGCTGCTTCTTTCACAAAAGAAATCCCCTCTAAGTTGCATGATACGGAAATTCTCCCCCAGAGGAAAGTTCCTGCGCTGGAAGATGGCCAAGGAGATTAGGTAAACACGAAACGGTCACTGCCTTTCCCTTTCAATATCTGGCACATATTTAACATAGAATACTTCCCTTCGTGTTGGCCACTCGGTGGTCCCAGGACAGCATTCTGGCTGCTCCTACCCGGAGACTGGGGGGATGGGCGTGGGCCTTGTAATGGAGCAGGTAACAGCTTAAGTGTTTGTGAAGACTTCTGACAGCTAGCCTTGAAGGCCTTGCAAACTCCTAGGGCTTATGACGTAGAAAATTAAAAACAGTTAAGTGACTCACTTTTTGAATAAAAGTTATTTGTACCAGTTGAATGATATAAGTTAGAGGAATCTATGTACTTTTCAAATACAGACAAATGATTTGATTTGTCATTTATGAATTAATAGGGAGATGCCTTTTTTAGTCATCAGATACAGTTACTGATCGGTATGGGTATTCAAATCTGCTCACCCTGGCCACTCTTTAAGAGTAGGGTGCAAAACTATGGAGTGATACTACGATGAAGTGAAAGCAATACCACATTTCAGAAAAGCTACATTACCTCGATATTTCAATTCAACGCAGTAAAAAAAATATACATATAAAAAAACAAGCAGCAGAGCAAATGCAAACACCGCCCAAGGTGTACCACGCGCTTTTCAAACACATGTTTGATTACCACGACCCTTTTGCTGTGGGTAATTTCTGTGACATATTACTCAATTACCACATTGCTGAAAATCAGCATAAAAGATAGAAATGTCCTATTACTTACCGGTAATCTTCATTACTCTGGGTCCCGTAGTCCTCGACACCTTCATACTCAACAAGTGGAGATGACGATCTCCAGACAGAAAAAAACAAGAGGAATGCTGGGACACTAATACTGCCCCTCCCCCCGGGAGCACATAAGCAGTACTTACCCAGCAGACCTCCTGTACTAACAAGCCCAGACAGGAAGGCCGGCCGCCCTGAGGGAGGGAGGGGCGCATGAAGGTGTCGAGGACTACGGGACCCGTAGTAATGAAGATTACCGGTAAGTAATAGGACATTACCCCCAGGTCCCTCCATCCTCGGCACCTTCATACTCAACAAGTGGAGAATACCAAAGCAGAAACCCGGCCTTCCGCACGGACAAGCACACCCAGGAAACCACAACACAAGCAGCCACCCAAGGGAGCACCGAGAAGGAGGAAAGGAAGACCGCAGGAATCAATCGGCCCGCAACCCAGAACAGGACAGCAGGGACAAGGGCCGGAGAGAAAGAAAACCCAGGGCTCCAAACAAAGGAGGCCGCCAACCCGAGCAACCGTCAACCGGGACCCGGACCAGAACAACAAACCCAGCCAAAACAACCCACCGGAGAAGACCGCCCAGGCCAAAACCAGCAGGAAGGCACACAGGGCCAGGCAGACCCACCAGGAAGACGAGACAACCCGCAAGAAAGCCAAAGAAGAAAAGGCCAACAGAGCGCAGGCACAAGCACCCAGCCCAAAAAAGGACGGAGAAGCACAGGCCAGAAACACGGCCAAACTCCCAAAAAGAAAGGACTCGAGCACAAGAGACCCGAGGAGGAAACCCCGCCGAGGAGGCCCAGGAAGATACCAGCACCCAGGAGCCGAACAGGACCGAGAACCCGACCCAAAAGACAGGGACGGGGAAGAACCCCAGAGCCCAGCCGAAAGCCCACCAAACAAGGAGAGGCCAACAAGACCGGAAACCAGCCACAAAGAAAAATCTCAACCAGATCGGGAACAGAGAAAGCGACCACAAGCCCAGAGAACCCCAACCCCAAAGGGAAGGAACACAAGGCAGGAGGGGAGCACAGAGCAACCGGGAAACTCCAGCAGCCGCCCAACGAGGCACAGAGGGCAGCACAAAGAAGGCGCCCAAAATACACAGGACCGACAGGAACCCCACACCCAGGCCAGGCAAGCAGCAAGGGCAGGAGCAGCGGGAAAAGAAAGCCCCGGGAGCACAGCACCCAGACCACAACCACAAGGCCCCAACCCAGCAAAGCCGGAGAGGAGCCAAGCAAACTGCAAAAAAAGAGGTCAACAAACCCCAACAGAACCGGGGAGCCAGGACCAGAGCCAAGCAACCCGACCACGCAGGAGGAACAGCAGGCTCAAGCAAACCCCAGAAGAAGAGCAGAGGACCAAGCAGCAGGAAACCACAGACAACCCGCAGCCAGGAGGGAGGGCACGCAGAGGCACGAGCACCACAGAACAGCACCCCAACCATAGATGGAGGGGCAACCAAACAGACCCACACCGGGAACAAAGCCCGGGAAAGCAAGGGAGGAAGGAGCGAGCCAGGACCACAGAACCAGGAAGAACCCGGAAAAGGCCGGCAACAACCCCCAGAGCAGGCCAAAAAGGGTCAGCACAGCCCGAAAACCCAGAAGGCACAGCCCGAAGCCTCACACACAGCCAGCAAGAAGCCAGCAGAACCGAAGCCACAGAACCCCACACAGGCCCACAACACCGGGAAACAAGCCCGGGAAGAGAACCAACAGCAGGAGAAGGCCCAGAAGGAACCACCAGGAAGCGGCCCCAACACAGAACACCCCGCCAGGGCCCAAAGGGACACCAGCAGGGAAGCAGAGCCCAAAAAGGAGCACCACAAGTAGGAGCGGGTAGCAGCAGCAGAAACCACAGCCAGGCACCCACCAAGGGAACCAGACGAGACCAGAACAACCCAGGGAGCAAACACCCCCAAACAGGAGACGGACCCTGAAGTCAACAGCCCCCAGCAGCTCCAGAAGGCCAGGCAGGGACCAACCCGGCCCGACCAAGCCCAACACAGAGCAGACAGCGGAGCACGGGGACAGCACACCAGCCCAGTGAACAGGAAGCAAGACAGGAACCGGCAGCAGCCCGGAGGCCCCAGCCAGGAACAAACCAGGCAGGCACCCCAACAGAAAACGGAAGGGCAGACAGCCAAATGCCAGCCCCGGGGGAGCCAGCGTCGAAGCAGCCAAGCCAAGCACACAGAAAAGCCCCCGGACAACACCAGAAGCCCCAAGCGGGAGCAATGGAAGCCCACACCAACAGGAAGACCCAGGCAGCCGCCACAAACAGGCACCAAGCAGGGAACAGACGATTACAGGAGCAGGCAGGGCTGAAACAGAACAGCCCAAGGCAGCACAAGCCTCCCAAGCGCAGGCAGAGGGGACAAAGCACCCGAGAGACCCCCCCGGCACGACACCGGCAAGCAACCAAGGACAGGAACCAGGCACAGCCGACCAAGCTGAAAGAAGCCAGGAAGCGGAGGTGAAGAACCAGGGCACACCACCGGAGCAAGGCCACCACAGCCATCCCTCCGAGGAGAGAAGGCCACCCACAGAGAAGGACGCAGAAGAAGCCACCCCCAAACAGACGAGCAGCAGAGGGCAAGGCCAACCAGCACCCACCAGACCACCGCGCGGGGGGGCAAGAGAGTACACAGAACAACTCCCACCGAGCACCCACAGGAAGCAAGCAGCGCGGGCACTGGAAGCAGCAGGAAGACCAGCCAAAAAAAGAAGAGGGGTCGAAGCATAGCGCCGAACGCATGCACCCCAAGGAGGAGGTGCCCACACAAACCACGGCACCCCCAGGCGATCAAGAGGCCGGAACACGGCAAAGCCAGGGCAGCCAGCCCCCACACCCAGGACCAGCCCACGAAGAGAAAAATGGGACGAATCAGCCAGAGCGGGGACCAACAGCAAAACAAGGCCCGCACAGGCACATGAAAAAAACAGCACAGACCAGGGAAGGGCGCAGGTGCACGAGCAGCCAAGCCAACCCAGAACACCCACAGACAGGCGAGGGACAGGGAAAGGAACACGGCACCCCAGTGCCCGAGACCAACAGCCACAAAACCCACCTGCAGCCCGCCAAAGAGAATGGCATCCCAGGGACGCCAACCCCCGAAACCCAACAGGCCGAGCGAGGAAAGGCCAGGGCCAAAAGGGATGAAAAGAGACAGCGAGGGCTCCAGACACGTGCGAGAGGGCAAGCGACCAGCAGAACCAACCCAGAAGCAACCACCAACAGCACAACCATGCATGTCACAGGAAGGAGTAGGGGGCCCACCCGTACAAGACGGCACAACCTGAGCATAAGACAATAGGCACATGGAGGGTCGGACACGTAACTACAGAAAGAAGTAAAGACACTCCAGTAAGGGCAGTCCGAACACCGAGATCACCAGGACAGCAGAGTGACCAAAGGCATACAGAAGCACCCTCCACCTAGCCCCTACAGGAAGTAAGCAGCGCGGGGCACCCAAAAGCAGCAGCAGACATCCCAAAGGAAGAATGGAAGAATGCCCGCCCGCCACCACAGCAGGCCAGACACCAACAGGGCAACAGGATCTCCTAGCAGAAAAAAAGGGGAAGAAAACAGCCAGAGCGGGGGCCAATCAGCTCAACAAGGCCCCCACCGCAACCCGGTGGAAAAAAACAGTACAAACACCCCCGGCCCCCCGTGACAAAGTAGGAAAGAAAAACGGTACCCCAGCGCACGAGACCACAGTAGTGCATGGGCAAAAAACAAATGCAAGCGGCAAGCGTATGGCCACACCAGCAGCGGGGCATCAGGGAGCAGAAACAACAGATGCATCATGAAACCCAACACAAAGGCACACACGACATCCTATGTGGCCCCATGATACAAACCCAAAGATTATCGGGCATCTCAAACCCTACAATCCTGGCGCGTCACCGCGTATGCCCAGCAACCGGTAACAAGACGACAGAGCTCCATCAATAGCTGAACTCCGTCCCGCAGCAGCTCCATGAACCGCCGGGAAGATCCGTGGTGCCGCCGCTCCGATGGCAGGGCAGCAAGGAACCTGCAAAGGAGAGAAAACACAGACACAGCAGAAGGACACACAACACCGGCAAGGAAACCAGAACCGGGAGCGCGGCAGACGCCCGGACCCGGGCGGCGCGCTCGTGGCCTGTGCAAGCCCCAATCCCCAACAGTCTGTGGGGCACCCAGCAAAGCCATCCGTGGCAGTCCCTGCACAGCATCGAGTACGGAGTGCAATAGCGACCGGAGCCGCCGTCCCCGGGACCGGGCAGCACCAGCAAACATGTAAACACAGCGCCAATAAGCAGCGCAAGCGAAAAGAAACAAAAACTCCGCAAGCGGGACTCACCCGGAGTGGGGGCCAACCCCAGGAACAAGGCCCCCACCCCAACAGCAAGCAGTCCAGGAAACTTTGGCAGGAGCACATCCAGCGAGGCACGCCTCCCCGGCCAGGCTCGGGAAGCCGAGCCCGCGACCCGGAAGCAACCGGGAACTCCAGCACCAGCCACAAATGGCCAGTAGGTGCAGGCAGCACATAGCAAAGCCGGGAGCCTTGCAAACCAAACACCGGCACCAGAAAAAGACTGACTCCAAGCAAGCCCGGCAGGCCAGGAGGCAGTCCAGGGAACCCCACGCCCACACAGCCAGGCAGCAGGGCGGGGGGGAGAAGAGAAGCACCGCCACTCAAGCCCAGCAGAAGCAGCACCAGCACACCATCAATTCTGTCGAAAGACAGAAAAAAAGAACAGGAGGTCTGCTGGGTAAGTACTGCTTATGTACTCCCGGGGGGAGGGGCAGTATTAGTGTCCCAGCATTCCTCTTGTTTTTTTCTGTCTGGGGATGGTCATCTCCACTTGTTGAGTATGAAGGTGTCGAGGACGGAGGGACCTGGGGGTAATATACAGTGACGCACATTTCTACAATGTAAAATCTACTGTAGATTCATATCTTGTCGGACCTGGCCGCTGTCATCAAGGCCTATGGGATGAGCCTTACCTCGTACGCGGATGACACCCAGCTTGTGTTGGCCATCAACGGGAATGGAGACAAGGTAGCTGAAAATTTCCAAGAGGGCATGCGGGCGATCGGTGAGTGGATGGCCTCTAACTGCCTAAAGTTAAATGCTGAAAAAACGGAGGTCGTCATATTTGGACATCTCTCCCCCGGATTGTCAAACACCTGGTGGCCCCCTACGCACGGAACACCACCTACACCAGCCATCACCGTCAGAAATCTGGGGGTGATTTTTGACGATAAATTAAATTTCATGGCCCACTCAAATAAAATAGCAGCAACAGCCCATCACAAACTTAGGCTGATCAAGAAAATCATGCAGTTTCTACCAACCTCAGCAGGTAAGACGCTGGTAAGCGCCCTCGTGCTGTCATCTCTTGACTATAGTAACGGCTTATTCATCAACGCCCAAGCAAGAGTGACCAACAAAATGCAGACCATCCAGAATGCTGCAGCCCGCCTCTTGTCTGGAATCCCAAAGTTCTCACCAATCTCTGAGACTATAAGAGACCTGCATTGGCTCAAGAGTCGAAACAGGATCAAGTTTAAAGCGCTGTGCATACTCTATAAAGCACTGCACAACTGTGGTCCACATTTCCTGAAATCTCATCTCAGATACCAGTCCTCCATAAGATCGCTCCGATCTAACAACCTTAAAATCCTTCAAATACCACAAACAAAAACAGTTAACTGGGGGGAAAGACGCTTCCTTGTGGCAGCTCCCAGGTTATGGAGCTCCCTGCCAGCTTCCATCAAAGACAGCCCATCCCTGATGCATTTCCGCAAAAAGATAAAGACCTGGCTGTTTGATCAAGAATAGTTACCGGCCTAACCTCGGGAATACATTCAAAGTTTCTAGCGCCGAGACGCCTACGGGCAATTGTACGCGCTGTATAAATCTCAAAAATAAAAAAATTTTAAAAAATATTGCTTTGCGGCTTGCGGTGTGTGCTGAGTCAAGATAGGTCTTCATCCTACACAATGAAGCAAAGGAGTTGCAAAGTGTTCCGGCACTGGTTTGTTATGACATCTGGACATTCCACTTAGAGTAAAGAGTAGATAGAAGCAAGGTAATATGGGCTCAAGCTTGCCAAGGAGCAATGTCCTTCCACACAAAACATGCCCACATTTCCTGGTTCTGCTGGACTCATGAGATCCATAATTTAGGGCCTAATATGTATGTTGACAGAAAGGGTTCTCCATCGCAAAGGCTACAGAGTACCCGTTCCACCTACCTGAAGTTCCATGTGCCTATTTAGAGCGGGCGGACCTTCAGTGCATAGGTAGCAGAGACTGCTCCATCTCCACCTCCTATACACACCTCTGACTGCCCGATCTCTGACAGTTCGACGGAGTAGGGACCATTGGAAGTTTGGCCATGCTTCCACGGTGAGAGGTTCATCGTTTTTTTATTAAAAAAAAAACAATCCCACTTTGGGATTTTCTTCTTGAAAATAAAAATTCAATGCTTTTCCAGAAATGGCAGTGACAGCGGTTCCTGAATTGCAAGAGATATCTGCAGGGGCAGCAGACATTTCTAAATAAAGTGTCCGGAGTACCCTCCCCATGGCAGGTGTAAAGTACTACATCATGGCAATGGTAATAACTCCGTCAACCAAGCATTAAGTCAGTCCCTTAATCATCCAAAGGACAAAGAATCCATTAGATTTTAAACAGACTTTTTTTTTTTACAGCCAAACAATCCATAGCTCTGTAAAAAAAAAATCTGTATAGGATGATCATAGACGTGTCCCTGTATTGAACAAGATCTAGGGGCATATTACCAACAACTAGCGATAATTTTTGTCTCTAACTTGTTTAGAGACAAAAATTATCGACGCACATCGGCGATTTTTATCGCAGATAAACCTTGCTATTAGCAAGGTTTATCGCAAATGCGATAAAAAACGGCCGCAATGCATGAATATCGCTGAAAAGTCAGCGATATTCATGCATTATCGAGCAAATGCTCTTAGCCATGTTATCCACCTCCCATTGGATAACATGGCTAAGAACTGCTCAGGGCAGGTGTTAGCTTTTGGAGATATTCGCGCTTAGCGCGAATATCTCCAAAAGTTGGTAATAGGAGATAGCGATGTTAGCGACTGTTTCCAGTCTCTAACATCTTGGCACGCCCACTTTGCATCTCATTAGTGATAAATATCACTGACATGCAAAGCGGGGCCCAAGATGGTCGCTATCTCCTTTTAGCTGTCACTAACTGGTGTTAGCGACAGCTTGGTAATAGGGAGATAATTTTATCTCCGCTTTCTTGGCTTTTAAAGCCAAAAAAGCGGAGATAAACCCCCTTGATAATATGCCCCCTAGTTCTTCACTGTTTGGAGGAGAAGTGCAGACCTGGGGAATGCTCCACATTACGGTATGTATGCCTTCATACTGCAAGACCAGAAATGTTGTGCTGTAGGGAAGTGTGCACCATTTAACAGTATAAACCAGGGAAGGAAGACAGGCATTAACAATCCCTGTTGGTGGCTGGGTTGTGCAAAACCGTTCCCCTCCGCGTGCAATGTAAGCATGGACTTTATGGGCATGAGAAGCAATGATGAGAAGCCACACCAGCCCCCCCCCCCCCACCCCACCCCTTCACGAATTGAGAGCGAGTTTTTTAAAAAAAATTATGGATACAAAGTTTGGGGCTGATGGACAAAGCTTTCTAAACTGCGTGTGCCTTGATTCACAAAGATTAAAACATCTATGTTTCATGTGTGGGAATCCAACCTACATGTCTGTAACTTTTGCAAAGTATGCATAAATTGCATACTCGAAAGATCCCTGAGAAGTGAATAAATGAAGTGCCAGAGGAGTGGTTGTAGTTGGTGAAGTGTCAGAGGAGTGGTCAGTGAAGTGCAAGTGAGGTACACCCATACAGTTGTACCTCTGTGGGTGTTTAGAAGCATTTTGAAATTCATTTTCCACACATATCTGCTCATCTAAGTTACACCTAAGTGATCTATAAATGGGAGGTGCATAAAGTTTGGAGGGTGCACCTTTTTTCTCGTATTTGTCGTGGGTGGGTGTTTGTGTAGGAAGGAATGGCTTTGGAAGGAGCATTATGCATAAGGCCTGTTGGAATTTACTATTGTGTTTCGAATCACGCCCAAGAGGCTCTCCATATTGGTCATAATGCTTGCCTTCCTCTACAACATAATTAGTTCGACCCCACATTTTGGGGTATCATCTTTACTCGGACTGTGTTATAGTATAGGATGGCATCCTATTTGCTTAATTTTTTATAAGTGGATTTTAGACGTAGTTCTTATGAAACAACAACATTTTATTAAGTCTGCTCTGACTTCTGCGGTATTTTAAGCTGTCGTCTGTGGTATTGGTAGCAGTTTTTCCTAGGAAAAACTGCTACCAAGCTACCTCTGGAATTTGGATATAAAAAAGTTGTCAGACTATAGATGACAAGGTAGCAAGTTTGCACGTCACCCACCCTGTGAAATAATGACGAACAAACGAACGGGGTCTTGGGTTGACTAGGACCGTCAAACAAAGAAGAGCTTAAAAATATTTATTGCAATGGGATTTTGGTAGCTCTGAAGGTGTGAAAGTGAAAAGTGCTTTCATGCAATATGCTGCAGGTCCTATTGCAATATACTTACAACCAGTGTTTTATTTGAGCTGGGGGTTGGTTATAGTCACCTAGCCGGGGTGTCATGGGCACTTGTACAAGGAAGGAACTGGGCCGTCAGGCTGTTGTTTGAATGACAAATTACCGCAATAATCAGGGTTCAGTGGGCACTACACCTGCTGTACCAATGGAAGCTACACCGCTGGGTATTTCCAGGTAGAGCCCGCTGTCACTCATTTTCGGGGACTAACACCTATTTATCCTCTTCAGACGTTCATCCGGACCAAGAGCGAGAAAAACATGAAAGAGGGAACGAAAGAGGAAGAGAAAGACAGGAAAACAGTGACAAAGGGAGAAAGCAAGGATGAACAAGCATTGGAAATGCAATAGGTCTCGCAGCATTAGAGTTAGTGCTTTTAGAATTGTTTATGGGTTTTTTTTGTAAATCTTTAGCATTTTTGTTTCCTGTAGCCAATGCTAAAGAATTACAAAAAAAAAGCCATAAACATTTCTAAAAGCTCCAACTCAAATGCTCCGAGACCTATTGCACTGTGTGAGGGTGAGGGGTTGAGGGTGAGTGAGGGTGAGGGTGAGTGAGGGTGAGTAAGGGGTTGAGGGTGAGTGAGGGGTTGAGGGTGAGTGAGGGTGAGGGGTTGAGGGTGAGTGAGGGTGAGGGTGAGTGAGGGTGAGGGTGAGTGAGGGTGAGGGTGAGTGAGGGTGAGGGTGAGTGAGGGTGAGTGAGGGTGAGGGTGAGTGAGGGTGAGGGTGAGTGAGGGTGAGTGAGGGGTTGAGGGTGAGTGAGGGTGAGGGGTTGAGGGTGAGTGAGGGAGTGAGGGTGAGTGAGGGGTTGAGGGTGAGTGAGGGTGAGGGGTTGAGGGTGAGTGAGTGTGAGGGTGAGTGAGGGTGAGGGAGGGGTTGAGGGTGAGTGAGGGTGAGGGGTTGAGGGTGAGTGTGGGTGAGGGGTTGAGGGTGAGTGTGGGTGAGGGTGAGTGAGGGTGAGTGAGGGTGAGTGAGGGTGAGGGTGAGTGAGGGTGAGTGAGGGTGAGTGAGGGTGAGGGTGAGTGAGGGTGAGGGTGAGTGAGGGTGAGGGTGAGTGATGGTGAGGGTGAGTGAGGGTGAGGGTGAGTGAGGGTGAGTGAGGGTGAGGGTGAGGGGTTGATGTTGAGGGGTTGAGGGTGAGTGAGGGTGAGTGAGGGGTCGAGGGTGAGTGAGGGTGAGGGTGAGTGAGGGTGAGGGGTTGATGTTTAGGGGTTGAGGGTGAGTGAGGGTGAGGGTGAGGGGTTGAGGGTGAGTGAGGATGAGTGAGAGTGAGGGTGAGTGAGGGGTTGAGGGTGAGGGGTTGAGGGTGAGTGAGGGTGAGGTTGCGGAAAATGGCAAGCATTACAAAGAAGGCCCCAAGGGCTACTGTACATGGGTTAGATAGCCAGGACACTGGACCAAATGATTGGAAGGCAGACAGCGTAATTAAATAAAAGAGTATATGATGAATAAAAGGCTACAAGTGTGGCCAGTGGGAGGATTTATCTATGGAGAAATATAAAAAAAAAAATTAGAATGCAACATTCAAAAGTTAGCAGCCACAGAAGCATGAGGACAGAGTAGGCATAAGGTATATTGATGTGGGACAGGAAAGTAGCTGCTTACCCGGAGGATAGTGGGCACAGCTGGTTCTTCATGAAAAGAGAAGCATAATGCTGAACACAGTTCTACGTGATATGCGGCATCGAAAGGGTGTCCAATGCAAATAAGCTTTGGTGCCAAAATTTGAAAAAAGACATGGCAATAAATAAAAAAATAAAAAATAAATAAACAAAACGAAAACACAACCACAAAAGAAGTGGCCAATAGTCATAGTAGCTAAAGCGGTTTATCAATGGAGTTATGACGACAAACGATTAAACAACGGCAATGCCTAAAGTGACATGAGAATATTTTGGGGTACAAAAGGAACACTTGCCGAAAGGAAAGAAATCCTCAGCAGTGTAGGGTTGACAAAGTGTGAGGACCAACAGTATGAACAACAGAAATAGACAAGGCATCAGCGGCACCAAGGCAGCATAGTGACGAGGATATGGGCTGCCACGGTATACAAAAAGAGAATGATAGTAGGAGACTCGTAAAGTGCAAAAGGCATATACGCGCACAGACAATTATATAAAATCAGTCCACCAATGGTGCCAAAGTAGGAGATTGCGAGGGCGTTAAAGATAAAAATGCAGCTGCGACGAGGGGTGTTACTTTGAGTAAAGGATCAGGCGGTGCAAAAAAAACATCCGGGCAGGGTAACCGAGTGCTCACAGCCGAGATGCAACGCACTTTGAGGGTCGGGAACAGAGTTTAAATATTTAGCGCTGGGCGGAAGCCAGATAAATAAGAAGATGGACTATAGAGTAGCTCCTCCTCTTAGATTAACTAACAAAATAAACAGAGGACAACAAGAAAAGAAACAAAGCGGGCAAAAATGGGGGCCATGATAAAATGGTGTAGAAAATTACATATGCAATGGTCGAGGCCAATACCCCATAACAAACCGGGGATGAAAACAAAAGGCATGAACAAAAATGCGACACGGCGGGAAGGGGAGGGGGCGGAGCGGGTAAAATAACAAACAAGACGGAGGGAAGAGAGGGGAGGGGGGGAGGAGAAATGCGACACGGCGGGAAGGGGAGGGGGCGGAGCGGGTAAACAAAGACGGACGTGCACGCGCTTTTAAGCTCAATGCGCATGCGCATTGAGCTTAAAAGTCACGGGCACTGCAAGGAATCGCCACGATTCCTTGCAGTGGATAAAGAGTGGATAAGTCCCAATACTCTCGCTTGCTCGATGCGCATGCGCATCGACAGGCGAGACCTAAAAAGAACCCACAGGAATGAGATAAAGGGGTGGGAGCATCTGGTGGTGGATGAAAGAAGCATAAGGTGGGATCAAGATTACCAGCCTTGGTATTCAGCATCGCCGATACTCGTAGCGCCGGATGCGGGCTCCTAAGAAAACTTTGGCAACATTACTTATTCTTTTAGAAATTACGCCCTGGCTTCACACGGAGTAGGGAAAGAGGGAAAACCTAGGCCCAGCACTATAAATGCGCTCAAAACTGGATGCTGAAGCTCAACAAATGAGCTTCACACTGGCTGAGGCACAATAGAAAAGACAAAAAAAACATGTTTTCAAAGCGATTCCTTTTGAGATTTATTGAAATTCTTGTTTTGATTTCAAATGCATATATTTTCCAAAATTTTGAGTAATGAAAAAATTATTTTGCTTAGTTCACCGTCCTTCGTTAACACACATTTTGCTGTGTTTTTTCACTTCCAAAGGATTTTTTTTATATGATCTTCAAAATGTTTACGTCAATGAATGTAATAAAGCTTCGAAGGCTTAACTTGAAAATTTTGAAAGCGCTTTATTAAACATGGCACAATTATTTGTTGTGAAACTGCTTCCTCTCTTATTGGTGAAAAAAAAGCGGCTAAGGAATACGAAATAAGTTAAATAATATTTTCTTTACTCAAAAGTTTGGAATTACATGAGTAGGTAAAATACATCTGGGTTATTAAATGCATGTGACTTTCTATGAATTTCGCAAGATGTGTACACTCAGAAACATATGTTTCCATTAAGTTTCTAAGGGTGAATAATCCATCGTCCAAACATGACGACCACAGAGCTCACTTCTCCTATCGCTTCATCTATGTTAACTCGCCATTTGTGATCCGGCTTTTACATCAGAAGAGTGGCATTTTTGTTTGGCATGATATGATTTTTTTCTCAGTCAGCACGTTTCACACCACAGCTTTTTCTCAAGGCTCCTCATTGGTTTGAAGATTTACAATTATAGTAAATACCTTTGCACGTAAACACTTAGCCCATTTCTATAACCATGCAATTCTCCTCCTCGTCAAGGCTTCAGCTTAAAGCTAGAGGTGAGCAGAATGTTTCATTCGGCCTTCGAAATTGGTGGAATTTTGGTCTCTCCATGTTACTCTTTAACGCAGAGTTCTGGCCAAACTCCACCAATCACCCGTGGTGGAATTTTTCTCCCTCGAGGTTCCAGAAAATGCGTGCTGTTAAGCAAGATTTGGCATCTCCTAGTGTGATTTTCGAGCACGGATAGTCGCGGTCAGATGGCTGTCACTCGAGAAGATTTGCGGCCGCGCAAGTAGTCTTTCTTCTCGAGCGGCAGCAAAAATCAACTCGAATGGCCGCATGCTCTTGCACAATGCATGGTGTAATTCGTGCAGATTTTCCAGCGCTGTTTGCGTTACCAGTGCTAAATTGCAGCATAAGCTATATGTTTTGTGCCCATTGGCAGAACTCTGTGGAATCTCATGGAGGTTTTATGTAACTCCACGAATTTCCGCTTGAAACTCCGCAAGTTCCGTCCACCCTCACTTAAACTTTGTTGCTAGTTGTTCCCTAACTAATGACCTATTTCTTCTGCTATTTGAGAGCAATCTATGATGGGAATGTGTACTATAAGTAGGCAAACACAGACATCATATGCAATTATCATAAGAAATAGATTTGCAGCTAATTAATGTGACCCCCGCTGAAATCCCAACATGTGTACTTCTCATAAATACCTAGGGCCTCATTTATGAGAAATGACGCATCGCTGTGTGAAAGCAGCGATGCGTCACTTCTCAGTGCACACTCCTTGCGACATTCCTGATGCGTCATATTTAATGTATAACGCATCATGTCGCAAGGAGTTACAGATACGTCAGTATTTCTGACGTATCTGTAAGTGCAAAAGTGACGCATTGCTGGAGTGTGTCACAAAAGTGATGCAACTCCAGCAATGCGTCCTTTCACATGGGGCAAGCCCCATGTGAAAGGGCCTGCGTCAGTCTTACGCCTGCTGTGAGGCAGGCACAAGATTTTGACGCAACGGTGTCCTAAAAGTGACGCAGTGAAATCTCATAGATTTCACTGCGTCACTTCTACGACCCTTCCTTGCGTCTGAACGCCCCCCTTTCATACATTATACATGGCGCAGGTATAATGTGGCGCAGGGGTTTACAAAGTGACGCATCTACCTAGATGCGTCACTTTGTAAATATGGCGCACCAAGGCACATTTTTTACGCCACTGGTGCGTCACAAATGAGCGACGCACCAGCAGTGTAAAAGTGACGCTCAGCCTCCTAAATGAGGCCCCTAGGAGGGATATGTTTACCTACGGGCAGGACTTTTAAGGTGAGAACATTGAAGGAGGCCACATGTGGCATCTGAACATAACTGTGTCCTATGAATCGGCATTCGCTGGTTTCGTTAATTATAACTCGCACACCTAATCACATGTTGTGCTGGACACCAACAATGATATTCTAAATTAGTCCTTATTAAGTCCATCAATTAATTAGTTCAATGTGGTGCAGTTCAATGATCCCTCCAGCTCTCTCCCATACTACTCATTAAAGAGACAGTGCACATATTTGCTTCCTTTAATAAAAAAAACATATGGTTATGTATTGTACAGGCTCATCCTCAGTTATGCTTGTTCACTTTGAATTATGGATTGCCAGCTCTTATTTTAAGAGATCAAGGGCAATCATATGTTGTAAATTTCAATGATAATGGGCTAGTGAGGGTAGCATTACTAAATTCTGAATTATTTTGCCTATGCCCTTCTTTTTTGCCCTCGGTTTGGGATGTTAAGAAATTGGACTGATTCCTGATTTCCCAGGTTTGAGGCAGAGACTTTGTTTACAGGATTGTAGGAACTATTCGCTTCCCATGTGCATGCCCTTGATGGGTGTTGTAGCGCTGTGTTTCTACTTTTCTTCTCTGAGTGAATGAAAGAGTACTTGTATGTAGCAACTTCGGTGTTCCCCACTTTTCAGATCATATAGCGCATCTTTCTGGTTGGATTAGCTCTGTGGCTTCTCCTCTTGTTTACCACTTGATTGGGATCAGCTACTTTCTGTGAAAAACTATTTAATCCTGAGGATGCTCTTCTGTAAGATTGACAACACCAGACCGAAATATCATCTTATCTTCTACATCGAATTACATCAACTTTGAGTACCTATGTGGAACATCTAGAGAATATGGACACTTGGGGGCATATTTACGAGGATTGTGTTGCAGAGCTATCCTGTGTCACAGGGAATGGGCAGGAATGCACAGTATTTATCCAATTCCTGTCCTTTCCCCCCTGAGCTGGTGCCATTTCAGCAGCCTAGAGCCAACACAGGCACCCTGGCAATAATACAAGTTGATGTGACCCAACATCAAACTCTGCTGATTTCTAACACGCTACTATAACTTAATATTATTTCCAATCACCTTGGATGAGATGAATATATAAGCATTTAGCTTTTAAGGAACATTACTGGATTCATTATACAACTAATTTATAACAGAACTAAGGAAATGACTGAATTTATAAAACAACTAATTTATAATATCCCTAAGGAAACAACTGCATTTATAATACACCTACTTGTTAAGTTACCTAATTTCAATGCTGGTGATTAAATTGCTCATAGGTTTGGCTTTAATAAACCACACAAGTACCTCAAATGGTGTCCAGATGCTAAGAATCAAGAAAGAGTGGAACAGAAAGGTACGGACAGCTAAAATAAACGTTGCGCTCTTCTCCTCCCCCAAAGAACCTAGCCATTAAAACATTAACTTTAAAGGGAAAGCAGATGATACTGAGGTTAATATGCAGTGACATAATCTCCTCTGTACGAAAGAAGAGATATTGAAAAGGAGGTTAATACTTGATCACGACCT
This sequence comes from Lissotriton vulgaris, assembly GCF_964263255.1. Classification (NCBI taxonomy): domain Eukaryota; kingdom Metazoa; phylum Chordata; class Amphibia; order Caudata; family Salamandridae; genus Lissotriton; species Lissotriton vulgaris. The sequence goes on along the minus strand of NC_141689.1, from coordinate 1,934,729,125 downwards.
TGGAATAGAAAGGAAGATCAATGATAAATGAAATACTGCAATTTGTACAATTAATACAGGCTCTGTTGTACATAATCAATACTTCACATCAAAGATTTCAAAAGGAAGGGTTGTTTCATTGCACGTCCTGGCATATTTGCTAAGGTAACTTTCCCTTAAGAATCAAACAGGCTCTCGAAAGAATGAAAATCAAACGGACGGTGATGTGACATACAATATATGCATTAAAGGTATTTGGTTGGTGTTTCACGTGAATACACAACATTTTCAAGATGATATATCAGCTTGTGCTATCGGTTAATGTTATATATTTTTTTTTAATGTAAGCACCATACATGTCCTATTTACTTGACCCTATACACTGTTTGGCATAGTTAGTGTCTAGCTTCAAATCATGAACACCTGCAGGAGGCAATCTCAGGGATTGGCATTTTATACCTTTGGTAATGTATACTCAGCCACTTTTTATTTGGCTTTTATTGCAAATCAAACAATGGTCGCCTCATATATATAAAAATATTTAATCCTAGGGATGTGGGGCTACCAATCCAACAATGACCACACAGCAACGTCAGCAGTTCAGTTTCTCCATTGAATTTCCATGAGGGAGGACATTTTCTTTGGTGCTTTTGTTTTATTATTAGCAGTTTTTTGTAGTATATACAAGACGAAGAAAGGTGATAGAGCGCTTGATATATTACAAGTGCAAAACACAGAAAATAAAAATAATACATTGAATAAAACAAGTAATAGGAAGGCAATGTACGATGATAGATGCAATACACACAGTGAAGACATCATGGAGGAAGCAAAGTAGTATCACAGATGTAGAGTATTTTCAAACTACAAAAGTTGTACTGAATACCTGACATCAGTTTCAACACAGTTTTTGGAGGAGCACTTAGAGATGGAAGGCCCTCGGGAACACCAAGCTCTTATGTTCCTTTATTCAATAGATTCAGAACAAGGGATTGTCCTGATGGCTGACGGAATGGAGTTCCAGACCTTGGTTACACTTCCTGAAAAATAAAATTTGTGTTTTTTCTTTGTTGAGGGCTAGGATTTCCTGCAGAAGGGTGGGCAAACTCAGCAAAAAGCACGGATTGTCTTACATCACCAGATTAGGGGCGAGATTGCACAGGGAATGCTTTGTAGATGATGCAGACTAGTTTGAGAAAACTTCTTTAACCGATGTGTAGCCTTTTTAGAGGGATATGAAGAAGGGATTTATATCAGAATATCCACCTAAAAATGTTCAGCTACAAAAATATCCTAATAAGAATACCAACAACAAAATAGTGTAATGGTAAGCATAAGTAGGTAAGTATTGATTGACTATTCTTAACTCCAAACCGAGGTTCAGGTATGTGGCATTAATCCTATACTTACAGATATATACGTAACTTCACAATATTTTTGTTTGCTGGAACAATACTGAGAAGTCGACAGTCCAGCAGTAGCACCAGAAGAGGTGTAATGAGGTCATATTTCCTCACTCCAGCGACCGGCCCGATAGCTGCATGTGAACTAGCCCCAAGCGGGACTGTGTGGTGCATGGACGCTCCTGTAGCCAAGGGCTTGTACTTCAATCTTGATAACACCCGGGATGAAATAACTTGCATCAATACTTCAGTGATGAGCTATTTTATTCCCTGCTGGGGCCATGGTTAGCTGGGACGCTTATGAGTGCTTGTACCTTTAAGCTCTTGTCCAGGTGGAAGGTAAGCAATTTCAAGCATTCTGTGATCTCAGGGCAATAGTCTAGTACTGTATTTCAGTTAAGCCAGCTTTGCAGAGGGACAGTGAAATTAAGGGTGGAAGATAAAATAAGAAGGATATCAGTTTTGAAATGTTTTTCTTTGTTGTGGTAGTTTGTCATCCATGGCAAAATTCCTCTCATAGTTTAAACAAGGAAAGAGATGGCATTTAGGAAGGAGATTTTCATGTAAAGCTGAGTATCACCAGCTTTAAAGAGCAGAGGAGTATAGAAACCATCTTGATCTGAATCTGCAACCAAGCACACAGATCTATGTGTCGGGATTCATTTAATTATTCAGTGTTTAAAAGCTGAATTCTCATTAACTCGAGACTGGAATGAAATACAAACAATGAAGAAATAAAATGAAAAAGGCCCAAAACACTCTCTTTAGAAACAAGTTCACTGGTTAAGTATTTAACAGCTGGAAAACTGTAACAGGTGGTGGAAAGGGTCATGAAGATAAACAGTATACATGACATCTGGACAAACAAAGCTCTTTCTATTTACTGTTTAACAAAAACATCTCCATACTTTTGGCGATGCACTTTTCCAAAAGAAAATGTATTAACTCCCAAAAGGATAACTCTGGACTAATCCAACTGATAATCAGCAGAGCAAAATAGTTTCCATCTCTGCCTCTATACCGCGGCTATTCTTATCACCACTGACCGCTGACAGAAGAGCAAGAGATGTACAGGGATAATAAAAAGAAAAGGTATTTGGGAGCATTGATGGGATTTTCTTTTAATAGAATGTACAAAATGTAAGTGCTGTTGCTGGCCAATGTATCTTGGGTGGATCCTATATAATAAACACATATTGCATGAGATAAGATAAAAATGTGAATACCTCATGGCTCAGTACCTAGGAATTAATCATTATATTAACAATAAATATTAAGTTGTGGTTCTTTGCATATACAGTAGTTTTCCAGGAACATGGCAAGATGTTTTTTAATTAAATGAAGGAGACAAAGAGCCCTGATTCCATAGATGAATGTATCACTGAAAAGAAGAGATGAAGCCATATAGTGGTCAAAAAACCTTGGAATGAGCTGCAGTTTCACAGGATGGGATCCAATAGGAAGGCAGCATTTTATGTACAGTAATTTCGTGGGTTTTTTGTATTTGTAGTTATCAGCTTATTATGCACAACCTATGCCAGAAAATCTAGTTTCGATAAGCAAGGGCAGAGAAGAAGAGGATGGAAAGGGAGAAGGGAACGACACCTTCAAATTAGATTTGGTGATTCCAGCCCTTTGCCAAAACCCCACACCCAAGTAGGACTTAAAAGTTTTGGAAGGCTAGCACTAATAAGTTTAACACTAGGTAGGTTAGATTTACCTTAAATTGAAAAATAGTCTTCTTAAAGTCATGAACAATTTGGTCGAATGTGGGTGAATTCTGGGCTTTTTGGTCACTTACAAAGAAGGTACTATACAAACAAATGTTTTTAAATGAAAGTTTCAGACACATAACCTGAAATGAAAAAATGAGTTAAAACAAATTTATGCAGAAAAAACACAAAAATGTTAACTTGTCTTAACAACATAAAATGGATGAAAGAAATAAGAAGAAAATAAGTATGGAATAGAGATAAATAACAAAAGAATGTAAAACTATAGTATTAGACTAACCTAGTTTAGATAACTAGACAAAGATAATTCTCCTAGGGCCAGATGTAGGTAAAAGCAGTTTTGCAAGTCCTTAATAGTGATTTTTAGGGAATCGCTATTAAGGACTCGCAAAATGCCATGTAAGTAGGAATCACAATCATTTTTGAGATTCCTTAATATTCCTTAATTGCGAATTGCAAATTGCGTTTCGCAATCAAGGAATCCCTTCCCATTCATTCAGGAATCGCATATTACCACCAAATTGAAGTAGGTATTAATTTGTGATTCATTAAGGCAGTATTCACAATTTGTGATGCCTACTAGCATAGCAATTAGGGAATCGCAAATTGCGATTCTCTAAATGCTTGTGCAAAATAAGGAATCGCAATTTTAGCGATTCCTTATTTTGCGAGTAGGTATTTGCCTTTCTACATTGGACAAAGCTGAATTGCGAAGGAAAACGCCGAAATTCGTAGAATTCCAGCGTTTGCAATCGCAATTTGGCATCCTACTTCTGGCCCCTAGTGACCTAAAATAAATGTGTCAGTTTCATATATGTACACAAATGAATGCGGCAGAAGTTTCTAGATGATGAATTTTCTATCAAGGGAAATATTAGGTACAGATGTTTTTCTACAGTGTCGGCTCCTTCTGCTAAAAGAGCAACCCACAAAACTTCTGATTTAATTCACTCTCCAAAATAGCAACTAGACCTGTTGGTTGTGCTTCACTTCTGACAGGGAGCATTTGAAATTAGATCTGGAAGAGTGGACCCTGCATTACTTCTTAGGAAGTAACTTGCATTTGTCTTGTTGATGGTAAGCGTGTGGCATTTGAAGGAATGTTACTACATTACTTGCAGATGGCCCACTGTGCTCTGATCACAAGTAAGCTAATATGAAGATCGAAATCTGAAATCTGGAGGCAGAGATGAGTCTTAGTAACACTTTTGATAGGGTATTCAAAAAAGCTCAAACTACCCTGCCTCAGATGCCTTCCAGAACTAGAGGTACCCTAGATATGGTACATAAGCGTTTGCTGATTCAGCAAGGAGTTGATGTCTATTTGAGGAGCACAGCAACCCAGGCTTCAATGTAAAGTTTATGTGAATGACTTAGTGGTTCTCAAAGGCCAGTGATTCCATGCTGCAAGGCCTCTCTCTGTTCTGTGACTGTCAACGCAGAATGAGTTATAAATTCCACTAAAGTCATCCATAAGGTCCATAAGATTGAGACTGCCGCTGCGACTTAGTGGTGCTGGCACTGGTAACTCGTGCTTTTAAATACAATTCTCTCCTCATATTTTAAGCACCTGTATGGTGATTTTAGACTATATAGGCACATTTTAACGGTGATTTTAAAACTGTTTAAATTGATGTTACGGTGATTTTAAAACTGTATACATTTGCTCCTTACCGTCTCTGCACTGACTCCTAGGCTGCAACTACCCGCCAAAGCTCCCAGGTCCGTCACGGCAAGTGCCGATTGTACGGAGGGGGCGGAGGGCGCAGGTAGCGAGCACAGCACTTCCGGCTTGGGAGAGCAGTACTGGGGTGAGCGGGCTAGTCGTTGAAGCCCTGGGACTACAAATAGCTTGGTAGGGTAGATACGGGGTCCATAAGATTGAGACTGCCGCTGCGACTTAGTGGTGCTGGCGCTGGTAACTCGCGCTTTTAAATACAATTCTCTCCTCATATTTTAAGCAACTGTATGGTGATTTTAGACTATATAGGCACATTTTAACGGTGATTTAAAAACTGTTTAAATTGATGTTACGGTGATTTTAAAACTGTATACATTTGCTCCTTACCGCCTCTGCACTGACTCCTAGGCTGCAACTACCCGCCAAAGCTCCCGGTCCGTCACGGCAAGTGCCGATTGTACGGAGGGGGCGGAGGGCGCAGGTTGCGAGCACAGCACTTCCGGCTTGGGAGAGCAGTACTGGGGTGAGCGGGCTAGTCGTTGAAGCCCTGGGACTACAAATAGCTTGGTAGGGCAGATACGGGGTCCATAAGATTGAGACTGCCGCTCCGACTTAGTGGTGCTGGCGCTGGTAACTCGCGCTTTTAAATACAATTCTCTACTCATATTTTAAGCAACTGTATGGTGATTTTAGACTATATAGGCGCATTTTAACTGTGATTTTAAAACTGTTTAAATTGATGTTACAGTGTTTTTAAAATTGTATACATTTGCTCCTTACCGCCTCTGCACTGACTCCTAGGCTGCAACTACCCGCCAAAGCTCCCCGGTCCGTCACGACAATTGCCGATTGTACGGAGAGGGCGGAGGGCGCAGGTAGCGAGCACAGCACTTCCGGCTTGGGAGAGCAGTACGGGGGTGAGCGGGCTAGTCGTTGAAACCCTGATACAATTTAAACGGATGCTGATTTGTGCGTGCAGCAGACACGCGCAGTGGGCGCGCCGAAGGCGTGCCAAAGGCAAGCCCATCTGCGCCCGTCCGCGCCTGGCATGGGCCCAGGGCCGTGATCCCTGCTCAAAATATAACTAACAGAATTAGGAAGGTCTATAACAGCTCACAACTGAAGGACCTACGGCCAAAACCATCCTGTGCACCCCTCAATCCGGGAGATGAAGTCAAATATTGTACAAGCTGTCATCTTGAGTTCCCCTACGCGCGCTGCAGGATAGCAGCACCTCGCTGCCAGCTACAGGGTCACCCAGTAAATAAACAAACAAAGGCCACCCTAGTGAATGCTAGATCCCTTGTGAAACATAATACAGAAGTATCAAACATGATTGACACCTATAACCTGGATCTGTTGTTTGTAACTGAAAACTGGGCAGATAGATCGTCGGACATTGACCTTGCATTAGCAGTGCCGACGGGTTACTCACTCCTTCGCGCCGACAGAACCAGGAAGCGGGGAGGAGGCCTAGCCATCATCAGCAAGGATACACTTCATGTGCAGGGACTCGAGAGTCTGAACTCCCCTGAGTGTGAAACACTTCCTTTTAAAATTCGCATCACTAATAATTATACATTCTCTGGCCTTCTACTCTACAGGACTCCAAAGGCAAATATCCCCTTGGCACAACTATTGGGGCTCGCTCTAGAGTCCAGCTTATCCAGGGCAGACTTCACGATCATGGGGGATTTCAATATCCACCTGGAAAAAGTTGATGGTAGTAATACGAGTACCTTCTTAGAGACCATGACCAGCTGTGGCATGTCACAATTAGTGAATCAGGGAACTCATTCCGCTGGGCACACCCTGGACGGAATATTCACCTCAAATCCCAACATCAGAATAGGGGAAGTGCTGTCTGTCCCCTGGTCCGATCATAAAGTAATTCATTTTTCCTTAAACCTGGACCAGACAAAAATGGTTAGGGCACCTCGGGAGGGGGAGCGTCCTTACCAGGACTGGGAAAAGATCGATATTGCGGAACTACACGCACGGCTTGGCTCCACTACTTTAGAATTAGATAAGGACTGCGACATAGCCTCACACCAAGTAGAGAACTGGATCAAATCTGCAGTGCTTGCAGTCACCCCCATCTAAACCAAAAAACAGAAAAGGCGTAAACGCTCTGAACCATGGTTTTCAGAGAAATTAAGACTGCAAAAACTGACTTTCGGTAGGGCAGAAAGCAGATGGAGGGCCAACTACGGGACAAAGGAGAAAGTTGATTATTGCAAAACCTTAGCCACTTATAAAAATTTGATTATGGAAGAAAAATCGGCATTTTTTGTAAAAAAGATCAACAAGGCCAAAGACTCGAGTAAAGAACAGTTCGCCACGGTAAAGAAACTTACAGAGCCCGCGACCAAACAGGTCGATGGTAGCACAGACCTGTGCAACAAATTAGGACAGTTCTTCATGGATAAGGTGCGACTTATATATGATTCTTTCCCTCAGAGGCACATCGTCCCACATGCAGGGGGTACTAGTCAACCTGATCACCCCACTCAGGACAGTCCCTCAGACCTCAGCCCCCCTATTCCCAAAAAAGTTTTCAGTTCCCTCGGTCGAAGAGATCAGACATCTGGTCTTGTCCACCAAATCCAGAGGCCCTATGGACCCTTGCCCACCCAAGGTCCTTCACATGTTCCCTGAACTGCTTAGCTCCCAACTCCAGCTACTCTTAAGCAACATAATTTAGTACAGCTGTTTTCCTAAAGTATGGAAGGCAGCCTCGGTACTTCCATTACTTAAGAAACCTAGCCTTGACCCTTCCAGACCAGCTAACTTCCGGCCAATTTCAAGAATTCCTTTTCAGGCTAAAATCCTTGAGAAACTGCTGAACTCTCAACTGGCAGGATTCGTCAAGAACACGCATATCCTAGATGACTCCCAATATGGGTTCCGGGAGGAACACGGGACTGAGACTGCCTTGGTGATGGCAGCGGAGGAAATCAGGAGTATTCTGGACGCAGGAGGGATGTCCGCCCTCATTTTGTTAGATTTGTCGGCGGCCTTCGACACTATTAACCATGATATCCTTATAAGCAGGCTGACTGATATAGGCCTTCATACATCTGCAACAATTTGCTGGTCTCCTTCTTAGAAAACAGAACCTTCTCAGTTCAGCTTGGGGAATTTGTATCAAGGTCCTTCGATCTGCCGTGGGGGGTTCCCCAGGGCTCGTCATTGAGCCCGTCCCTTTTTACTTTATATGCTGCCCCCTTAGCCAACATCATCAGGAACTGCGGGTTCGTCCCACTATCTTACGCGGATGACACCCAAATAGTGGTGGCAATCTCAAACAATACCACTGAGACTGCGGATAGATTCAGACTCTGCATGGACCAGGTCAGTCACTGGATGCAGGACAACTGCTTAAAATTAAATGGTGACAAATCAGAGGTTATGTTACTGGAGGCCAATCCGAACATCTGGTCTAACCTCTGGTGGCCGGACAGCCTTGGCAGATGTCCTTCGCCAGTGGACAACGTAAGGAACCTAGGTGTCATATTTGACTCCAAACTAACTTTTGAAGCACAAATAAACAACCTCTCCTCATCTGTTTGGTATACGCTGAAACTCATCAGGAAACTGCTGCCATACATTCCACCTGACACCTCCAAAACCCTGGTTACCTTGTTAGTTCTATCAAAATTAGATTATGGTAATGCTCTATATGTAGGGCTACAAAAACAGCTGTTACTAAAACTTCTGAGCTGGGATGGTGCAGTGAGCTAAAAAACGGTGATGGATCAAGCCCTGATCTTTGGACTGGGTAGGAGTGTTCTGCTTAATTCAGATACTCTGTCCATCACCACCCCCTTTTCTGAATCGTTACTAAAACTTCAGCGGCTCCAAAACGCGGCAGCCAGGCTGGTTCTGAATATTCCTAAGTTCACACCTGTAGCATGTCTAGCATACAAAACACTGCACGGTTCAGGCTCACGTTTCTTAACCGCATCGCTGCTGCGGTTATTTTTGCGCTTTGCGGCTGTTTTCAAATAACCGCGATACATGACGAGCTCAGCTCGTCATCCGCACACGTCACCCGTGGCTGATGACGAGCTGAGCTCGTCATCAGCATCGAAGGGGTTAAAAAGAAACCTAAAACCCTATGTACCAACCAGGACTCAAAGATCTAGTAGTGCTAAGCTCCTCGTGACCCCCAGATTCAAACAACTAAGGTGGGGGGGAGAAGCTTCATAGGCAACACAGCAAAAACATGGAACAAGCTTCCTGCCGAACTGAAAAACAGCCCCTCATTGTGGTCCCTCCGAAAGAACTTAAAGACATAGCTTTTCTCATCTTAGCCTGAGGGTGCACCAGATCCACCATCGGGCAGTTTTATCTTTGACAGCGCCAAGACGCCCTCGGGCATTCGCGCACTCTACAAATCACATAATCAAATCAAATCAAATCTCACCAGCGGACTCCTTTTGCCTTCTGTAAGTCCTGAGGATTCCACAGATTCAGATCTTGTGGAGGGGGAGAAGGAATTGTGAAATCAAATAGCCACTACTGAGAACCTAGTAGCTACTTGATTAGATTTCCAGTTGGCTATTGACAAATATATGGAGGCTGTCGGTATTGGCCAGGCCGTAGCCTACCGTGATCAATACAGGGATCTTCCGATATCATATGGAAGACATAGGAATTTCTTCAAGGATGACTCACCAAGTCAATGATGCTTGCAATTACATAAGAAGAAATAGATTTAGCTCTGGACTGGCAGATAGTACCTCTGACACATTTAACCCCTTAGGTAATAACGGATTTGCCGCAAGGTATCAATTGCACTTAGTAAAGGCAACATTTATCTAATTAGCGCTACATTGATGTAATCTATTTTTATTCATTTTTGATTGATAGCTACTAAAATTCTATGATAATGATGGCTCTACTCTGGGTGTATGACACAGAAATACAAATACACATGCAAGCGTGCTCCAAACGAAGGCTAAAATAAAGCTTTCATGTAATTTTTAGGTCTCCTTTAACAAACCAAGGGCAAGCATTAATATAGCTGGTAATTCAGTCTAAAAAGTGCCATGTATGATCCAATATTTATACTGCAAAAACATATTGCTTTGTTTCTCTGTGCTATACATGCCGTGCCTTTGTCTTGTCAGAGATTAAGAATTTGATTAAGTGGAACCGCATTCTCAATACATTTTCAGACACTCTGCCGGGTAAATACAGTGGGTTAATTAGATGCAGCACAATAGCAGGAAATTCTGACTGATGGAAGATATCTAACTTGGGCGTTAAGAGTTCAGTTTTATATACAACTGAATAAAATTTACTGGCCGATAATTCACAAATGAAGGAAATAAAAAAAAACGTATTTCTATCATAACATCACCGCACCTTAAAATATTTCCCAAGCTAGCTAATTATTGACAAAAAGCCAGCTGAGAGTTCTACTGAACCCAGTTGAAATATATAGGCTTACAATATTTATTTTATTGCAAAGAATAAAATTCCAATTGCATTTCGGAAAGGAATATTCGTATCGAATGATGCTTGTTTGTTTCATTAGACATTAGTTTTATTTAACTATTATGTTGCCCCTTGTTTGAACTCCTGGGCATACATAATCCAATGTCCAAAACCCCAATTACCGCACTTGGATTTGATAAACCATGGTTCTCATGGACATTCCATTAGTAAAACCTCCCATCTTCAATGATGTTTTTATGTTTCCTTCTATCATCTAGCTTTGATCCAGGTAATGTTATTATCCATCAGGGTGTTTATCCATAAAGGTATTGTTAAAATTGGGTTGTGTATGTCACCCTTTGCAATTAAAATCTTGCAACATTCTTATTACACAACTAAGGCCCTCATTACGATGTCGGGTGGACCGCCACAGACAGACCATCGGTGGCGATCCGCCCAACATCTACGGCAGCGGTCAGACTGCTGGATTTTTATACCGCCGGGCGGGGCGAAGCGGGCAGGGAAAAATCGCCACCTCTGACAGGCTCAAGGAGCCCATTAGGGTAGAATTCGGACAGTAATCCCTACAATGGGGGCGACGACTGCGCAAGCACCACAGTAGAGATTAAGATGTCCCTTTCCCACTTCCTTTTCATGGAGGTCAAACCGCCATGGAAAGGCTGTCGGAAAGGGAATTTGAGGACCCCTAGCAGGGCCCCCGTCCCCTGTGGACCTCTGCTATGTGGCCAGGGATGCACAGTGGTGCCCCCCAAAACATCCATGCACCGTGTGCCAGGTAGTGTTAAAAGGATGCCTGGCACACGGTGCATGGATGTTTAATAACATCCCTTTTTCTATTGCGGCTTGTGCTACAGCCCTTTTCTGGTCCACAGCTCAAGCTTCAAACCAAGGGGTGTTTCAGACTACCTACACAGCAATCGCATCATTATCTGGCAGGTGGGACCTCTGACTACTTGTCAGGTGGCCCCACTCCTGCTGCGATGGCGGTCGGACCCTTGACCGACCACCATTGAAATAATGCCCTTAAGATTTTAAACTAGGTCTTCTTTTATAGTCATTTACTTTTATTGCAACATATTGGGGGCTTTTCAATAGTAACAGTGATTTAAATGCAAAACTAGGTACTGAGAAGGGAAGCTCCTTCAGCGCTGCTGGCAAGATATCCAAACATTAACTTCCTCCAACAAATGGGGAAGATGGAATGGGAGATGCACGGGCGAATTTCTTCCATGACTTCCTTCATGCTTATAAAATGTGCAGTTGCTCTGTTCAGTTTCTTCCTGACCTGCTGCCCGCATCTGACAACAGTATCTTCTAGGACTATTCACATTTTGTAGTTCCTGGCCATTTTCCTTGGAGTGGTGAGCGGCATAAGGTTGAAGAGAGACTATATAGTGACCATAATCTAGTTTTCATGAATTTATGTTCCCTGGTAAAGTTTGAAATCACATCCACCACATACTTTCCAAGTCAGTGAAATCAATTGTTAACAACGGCAGATGATGTACTTGGCAGACATTGAACCTGGTGAACAGACTAGGGTAATTTTTAAGATCACCCTACTATCTTTGCTCTTTTGTTTGGGTATGAAAGCAGACAATCCAGATTTTTAGGACTAGTGATTAGTTTAAATAACTTAGTTTATAACTAACTGCAGAAGAGGAAGGAAGGAATCGTGGAAAGCCATTAAATTCTGTCCAAGGGATAATGAGACAAAATCACCACGAGTGGTTCAATTTGCAGAACATGATGGGAGGATCCTGACATGGCCTGGACTGCTAGGGAGTGTGGACCTTTTTCGGAAATCACGTGGATGAAGACAAAATCAAGCTTTGGGGTCTCAGGGGGTCGCTAGAGGGCGCCTGGCAAGATGGCCGCAATGATATGAGGCTCTGCCCGACCGAGCCACAATCCGCCTATAATCTGCTGCATCTTGTCCGTATAATGCCTGCTGACTTCATGGCTGCAAAATGTGGTGTGTGGTACTGATTGTTGCTTGTTGTTAATCTGCTCTGGACCCTTCATTAAATGTCTAACTTTCTTGCAATCAGGTAATGGGCAGTAGTATTAAATTTCTCATGTGGAACGTGCGTGGCCTTAATACACCATGGAAAATCAGGATGGTGTTTGCGGGCTTAGACCGTATGGGAGTGAATGTTGCTTTCCTCCAGGAAACTCACTTAACCGCTACTTCCGCAAAGAACATAGGTGCGCGTTGGGCCAGCATGAGAGAGTCTTCCTCATATTCTTCATATGCGAGGGGGGTGCTGACCTTAGTAAAAAAGGGGGTCGCTTTCACGGAGATTAGGACAGAGATGGATGATAATGGCCGGCTTGTGATTGTGCATGGCAGGTTGGGAGGAGAAAGTGTGCTATTGGTGAATACATATGGGCCTATGTAAAAGGTGAACCCAGACTAGTATCGATGCCCAGGCTGCTGGCGCAAGTCGCCTATTAGTTCCCATTCTGAATAGTTACCAAAATAAAGAGACGGGCGCTGGGAGCAGGAATCAAGAACAGAGTTTAATTCTCATGAGGAGAGCCTGTCATTTCAGACACGAAACAAGGTGCCATCGGGAGGTGCTCTAACAAGTGAGCTGAGACTCCGTCTTTTATACTTTACAAAACACTTGGTATTACAATCAGGACATTGTGACACAAAGAAAAGACATCCCTATAATCCTTGTGTCAATCCTACCCCACATGTGTTCACAATAGGGACCCTTGACCTGCTGATAAGAGGGGAGGGCAGTCACGCAGCTGAGTGTTCCGTCGACTGTTTAGGATGGGTGCGCCTGATCATAGCCCAGGGGGTGGGGTGGTCAGGATCAACAGTGGGTTCTTTGAAGAGGAGTGACTTCATACAATAAAGGGCAATAAACAGTATTTTCCGGCTTAAGCGATGGCCTCGGACATGTGTGGACAGTCCATCGCGGAGGGAGGGTTTGCAAACAGAGGGGTTATTCATGAAAGGAAAGGAGGTGTTGGTCAGGCGCGGCCGTGACTCCCAAGGACAGGGTCTTGCAGAGGAGGAAGGTTTAGGACTTGTCCATGTGAGGGAGAAGGAGGGGGTCAGGGTGCGCGCAGGGTCAGAGTCGCACGGAGAGAGAGAGAGAGATCTTATGACCCGTACATGAGAGAACAGGGGCAGTCAGATACAGCTGGGGGGGGGCTATGTCAGCTGGGGCGAAGGTGGCCTCTTCAAGAGGGAATGGGGGTTTGCGTGGGTCAAGCAGAAGGGCTGCTTTTCAAGGCAGGGTCGCGCAGAGGGAGAGGGTTTCATGGTTTATGCATGTGAGAGAGAGGGGGGGGGTTTCAAATACGCGCAGAGAGGAAGCCGATGTTTCTAATCTTAGGCGGGCAAAAGGCTAGGGTGCCTAAAATGGCTGTCATGCACACATGGGTACGGGCTTTCATTGGCAGAATGATGCGGTCAACATTTCAGGGTATACGTGGTGCCTACAGGGAGGGGGACGGGAGAGGGCAAATGAACGCCGCTTAGGTACATTCATTTTGCTAATTTCCACAGTCGCCGCTTTTAACATAAGCGAGTTCATTTTCCTATTCTTCCTAGTTGATGGGCGTACATATAAACAGGTGGTTGATGAAATAGCATTTGTCAATACTAACATATTGCACAAAAATCATGAACAGTTGATGTGATGGGCAGAATGCAGCACATAGGAAATTGCATTTGTCGAGTTCCTATCATTTCAGAAGCTCTACATAGCATAAATGTTTCTGACTTAAAAATGTGACCAATGAACATTTTGACCAAGCAGTTGAGGGCGGAATCAGTTCAATATACAAGATCTCTTCGTCACAGTGTCTTTTGGTAATGAGCCATCACTGGTAGGCTCTAGTCCGTGTCCTTTCGTTGGCGCTGTTGAGCACCGGCGGTGGAGCTATAGGTCCAGCTCGGGTCTTATCCTTACGCGTTGCAGGGTGCAGTCAGTCCTCTGCTGTTAGACCACAGTCCTGTTCCCTAAACAATCCGTTTAGCGGTGCCTTATGCTCGGCACCTATATTTCCGTGGCAACACCCTATTCCCACCTGATTGCAGTTCTTTCTTTTGGCAATAAGTCACGTGGAAAAGAGGGCGTGTGTGGTTCAAATAGTCGATAGGAGAGAGAGTGGAGTTGGGTCGGAGTTCCTGGGACACACAAAAGGGACCAAGGGAGCAAAGGATAACAAGCAGGCAGGCCCATCAATTGGGCCCAAAGAAGGGGGACGGAGACTCCAGGCACACGTGGGTTAGCAGGCGGAGGGCTTCAGGGTAGCCCGTCGTTTCCACGTTTGGAATTGCTGTCTCGTCCCGTATATAGTTGCTCTGCGGCTCCACCTTTGGTCGAGGTCACACTTGTCTCAAGATCTGCAGCCAGGCTGTGTGTCACGTCCAACCCTTCTCCTTCAGTGATCGTGAATCTTTGAATAGGTACAAAACAAGCTTTTAGAGAACTGGCAGACGAAGACATTTATGCATGTGAATTCCTCCCTTAATTCTACGCGTTTAGGAGATACGCTCATCGGTCACAGTCAGAGGTCTATTACCAAGCAGTGCATATGTCGGCATTCCTACTGAGTTCATGCCAAGTTTATTCATCGTCCCATTTATAATTCAAGTGAGGACAAAATAATATTCCCATCAACTGTGCATTTCATCATGTTCAACATTTCGGAACATTTCCCCTCAAGGCTGGCTAACCTTTTCAAACAGGGCGGAGGCGCTATCATCAAGAGTCAGGTAAAACAAATTTTTCTCGAGGGACGACAGTTACTCATGGTCATCATGTTTATACCTGGGACAGCAGCTGGGGTCTATCAAATGGGGCGGGGATGCTTCGGGCGCTCGCGCTTGGGTGCAAAAAGAAGGGGAGGGAATCTGGGCATTGGGGGTCAAGCTGGACGTTGGCGTTCGTCTCCGATGAACAGAAAAATAGGGTGCCATTGACATACAGTTCCCCTATAAAGGCCAGATTGGGGGGACCTTAGTCGTCTTACCTGTCCTTCCCTTCTCAGCCAATTGGAGTTCATTCATTTTGCAGAAAGGAGAGGTAGTAATATGGCGATATACAATCATTTTAGTTTTCGTCAATTTCGCTGAACGCCTTCGCGTTCAATAATTATCCAATCAGACTGGTGCCTGCGAGGCACGATTTTACTATAAAAAGGAAGATGAAATAAGGAGATTCTCATAGAGTGAGAGTTGTCCGCAATCTAAACGAGCCATTTGGTACACGCGTGACATGTAGAGAGATAGAGAGAGAGAGAGAGAGAGAGAGAGACAGATAGAGAGAGAGAGAGAGAGAGGGAGAGAGAGAGACGTGTACAAAAATAGGTCATTTAGTGCGTTCATAACACAGAGCGACAGAGGTCAGGTAACACGCAAACGCAGACAGAGGGAAGACATCAACCCGTACATTACATACACACAAACTCAGACAAGGGAAGACAGTACATGTGTTACATACAAAAGAGTTCACGACAAAACATAAAACAGTTATTGGCCAAACAAAAAATTTCCTGCATGCTGCGCATCATTAGTATCCTATTTATTTACGTGTTGAGCTCTTTTTACCTTTTTCCTCCTTCTCCTCTCGTTTACTATCTTTGCGAGTGTTCTCAGTTGCTAATACTCACACCGCAGTCAGTTGGTCAGGAATTAACCTGTCTGGGCTATTGCCCATAGGTGGATCTTAAACCACTTTTGATTTTCTTCCTTTGGCTGGATGTTCTCCGGGCTGAGGCAACAGAGGGTATCGATCAGGAGAACAGTCGGGCAGTTTCGTTATATCTATAAGAGGGTGAGAAGGAGGTCGTACATTTCGAACATCAACAATATTTCTAACTTCCCAGACGGGTGGTGCCTGGGTACCCTTACCTCAGGACTTTCCCTAGTCCTTTCCCTATCTAATTAAACGTCATAATCGCGTTATCTAGCGTGCTAGTTTCGAGTCAATTCCCGTCATACAGTACCCGTCAAGTTTCTGTGTCAGTCCATCCTCCCAGTCGTTATGCTCTAATGGAGGAACAGTCATGTCAAGTCTACGTCTTTTTTTTTTAAGAACCTATTGTCATAAGGACCATGCTCATATTCCCTTCTTCCCCTTCTCGTCGGTGGTTCGGTCATCGTCCTCCCATACTTCAGCCGACGTTCCGACTTGACCTGCAGAAGGGAGGAGAAAGAAGGGGGTGGGGGGCAGCATTCAAACCACATCAGCATGCAGTAATCCTGGAAATGTTTTTACCTACCACATACTCGACCTATCTCCACGTAGTGCATTTCCTTGCCATCTCAGCGTTTAAGCCTAGAGGGACCAGTAATGTCAGATAGATAATCATTGACGATCTGCGTATCTACATGAGTTACTTGGTCGCGACCCCTTTAGGTTGCGTGCAAGGGTGGCGGTCAGGTGGCATTTCTGTGGTGTCGCTTTAAGGTTTCTAAAACACTTTTCCGACTGCCTGTGACACATAATGTAGCTGCTAAGTATCGGGTCCTTTTTAACCTTCAACCTTCATCATACTTTCTCGTTGCTCACAGTAGTAATACATTCAAAACTCATTAATGCAACCGCTACAACTATGCTTTCGTTTTCAAAAATACCTTTAATAAAAAGTGCTGGTGTATAAATACAGGCCTACAACCCAGTGGACCGGCCATGGAGCAGATTGGAAATGTACATAAGAAGAACGAAGTTGGTGGCAGTTCATTGCATAAAGTGCGGTAGTGCAATAAAATCGTATAAAACTTTACTACAGAGCAAGCATGATGCATGTCAAGAATTCAGTTTTCAATTAATTCATCAATTCATTATCCAGATGCTCGTTCACTGTCTAAATTACACCAATTCATTGTTCCTATTCATAATAAGTACCCACCCTAAATCAGTTCATTGTCCAAACACATGATCAATATCTGCATTGCTTTCTTCTCTAAGCACATTATCACTATCCATCTTATCGACTTTCATTGTCCAAAAATGCATACATATCTCAGAGCATCAATATTCGAGCAATCCAGGTGAACAGGGAGTTCGAAAGTTTTCGTTTTCGTGTATCGGCGCCATTTTGGGCGAGGTCAGGCTTGTTCCGGTATAGTCAGAATGTCTCCAATGACTCACGGTTGGACCAGAACCTTCCGTTGGCAATTCAAAAAGTTTTTCGCAATGTGGTAACAGTCTAACAAATGGACCATCAGTCAAAGAGTGGGGAGGGCAACAACAATTTTCCTACCGGGTCATCCTGGTGTTCCACCGGAACTGAACAAGTCTGTACTTTGGCTGTGTTTTAGCCATTTCCAAACTGAGGCTGGCGCCGGCAGGAGCGTGTCGATGTCGCGTGTCCCAGTGAGGGGGACGGGGGCACCCATGCAGAGGGGTCGGGGGCCCCCCGGCTCTTATAGAATCTTCAAGGTCGAGGAGAGACGGTATGGGGCATGTGCCCGCCCCGGGCAAAAGACCGCTTTTCGATGTGGACCCTCTTTAAGTAAGAGCGTTGGGGTGTCGCTGGAAGCCTCCACCTGGAGGGAGGTGGGGGAGGCTCGTTCGCGCCACCTCCCCCTTCCAGCGACCCCTCGCCGATCCTCGGCTCCGCCGTTTCAATATTGGCCGTGCCGGCTATTGAAGATGGGGGGTGGTCGGCGGCTGAGGCAAGACAGCCCCCCCCCCCTTTCCGACACGTGGCGGGACTACCTCCAACTCTCCAGGAATTTGACATGTGGCGGGACTACCTGTAACTATCCCGGCGTAGGCATGTGGCGGGACTACCTGCAATTGTCCAGGCGTCGACATGTGGCGGGACTACATGCAATTGTCCAGGCGTCGACATGTGGCGGGACTACATGTAAGCGCCGCCGTTCTTGTTTTTGGCTTCGGCCTTCTTCGCGGGCCGGACCAGGCGAGAGACAGAGGGGGGGGTGGTCGGTGGCTGAGGCAAGACAGCCCCCCCCCCGTGGCCTGCAGGGCAGCAGAAGAGGAGAGAAGGAGAGGCCATCACGGTTTTCTGGGCCGTCCGCCCCACAGCCTCCCCTTCCGACTGCGTCCAGGCGAGCCCCGCATGCCTCGAGGCCTCGCCTACCGGATGGGCGTATCCGCGGACCTGTGGCACTTCGGGAGTTTCCGGAATGGGGGTAGGTACCTATTGATTTGTATCTATTTCATGTGACCGTTATTTGGGCGTGGTGGGCAATGAGGCAGACATGTTTAGGGCAGGAATAGGCAACGGAACCTAGTTACCTCATGGCTTGCTTTGGTGTCAAGCTTGTCTTCCCTCGCTATTTTTATGTTTCTTATTAGGGGTTGTTTCTAACATTTCTTATTTTATTTTTAGCGAAGTTGATAACTCCTCAGTGGCCTACTGATTTCGCTCAACTCCTTTTCTTGTATTTTTATGCCATAACCTATTATAAGCTATAGCGACTAGTCCACACTTAATGAACAGGTCCCTATTAGGTGTGCCCTCCAGTGGAGCTGGATGGTTCAACTCTAATAAGTGGTCCGGGCTAAACAGGCTACCAACCAGTGGGGAGAAGATAGGCATGACGGATTACAACGGGGACAAAAGTCTGCACTACCTATCTTATCACGGCGGGCAAAGACTAGACAGAATATTTCTATTCTCCGTTGTTTGCAGGCGGTGAATACCTCAAAAGAACCAATACCGAACAATCAATGTTCGGTCAATCAAACAATCAGTGGGGAGAATAAGTGGGCACGAAAAGTTATCGTTACCCACTCTTTCTCTACCTGCAAAGAGAGACCTTGTTCCTCCCTGTTTGCAGACAGAGAATCTCCAGACAATAATCCACGAACGGTAGTTCGGGAAACAGTGGGGGAGGAAGATAGGCACGACGGATTACAATGGGGACAAAAGTCTGCGTTACCTATCCTTCACTGCTTGCAAAGAGAGAGCCTGTTGTTTTCTCCGTTTTCAGACAGTGAATCTCCAGAGGTTTCAACAAAGCGTAATACTAGTATTATCCAAAACAATCATTTCACAATTTGTCGCATTTACGCGACCTTACCCGGACCGGACCGTGTGGGCAGTTCTTCGCCTTCCTCCTTCCAGCGCCCGATCGTTCTCTTACTCCATGATTTTACCGCAGCAGTCCTGTGGGATTCCAGTCAGGACAGTAGGTCACTCAAGAGAGGTCCGTTCAGAATAGGTGAAGTTCATTCAATCGGCAGCCGGACGAGGGCCCTCTCAAGGCAGGTATACTCCGATCATTTAGATGTTCACCTCATCGTCTGGATCTCTCTTACTGGACCTTATGTCACTGATGGACCCCGCGTTGGGACGCCAATTGTAAAAGGTGAACCCAGACTAGTATCGATGCCCAGGCTGCTGGCGCAAGTCGCCTATTAGTTCCCATTCTGAATAGTTACCAAAATAAAGAGACGGGCGCTGGAAGCAGGAATCAAGAACAGAGTTTAATTCTCATGAGGAGAGCCTGTCATTTCAGACACGAAACAAGGTGCCATCGGGAGGTGCTCTAACAAGTGAGCTGAGACTCCGTCTTTTATACTTTACAAAACACTTGGTATTACAATCAGGACATTGTGACACAAAGAAAAGACATCCCTATAATCCTTGTGTCAATCCTACCCCACATGTGTTCACAATAGGGACCCTTGACCTGCTGATAAGAGGGGAGGGCAGTCACGCAGCTGAGTGTTCCGTCGACTGTTTAGGATGGGTGCGCCTGATCATAGCCCAGGGGGTGGGGTGGTCAGGATCAACAGTGGGTTCTTTGAAGAGGAGTGACTTCATACAATAAAGGGCAATAAACAGCATTTTCCGGCTTAAGCGATGGCCTCGGACATGTGTGGACAGTCCATCGCGGAGGGAGGGTTTGCAAACAGAGGGGTTATTCATGAAAGGAAAGGAGGTGTTGGTCAGGCGCGGCCGTGACTCCCAAGGACAGGGTCTTGCAGAGGAGGAAGGTTTAGGACTTGTCCATGTGAGGGAGAAGGAGGGGGTCAGGGTGCGCGCAGGGTCAGAGTCGCACGGAGAGTGAGAGAGAGATCTTATGACCCGTACATGAGAGAACAGGGGCAGTCAGATACAGCTGGGGGGGGGCTATGTCAGCTGGGGCGAAGGTGGCCTCTTCAAGAGGGAATGGGGGTTTGCGTGGGTCAAGCAGAAGGGCTGCTTTTCAAGGCAGGGTCGCGCAGAGGGAGAGGGTTTCATGGTTTATGCATGTGAGAGAGGGGGGGGGTTTCAAATACGCGCAGAGAGGAAGCCGGTGTTTCTAATCTTAGGCGGGCAAAAGGCTAGGGTGCCTAAAATGGCTGTCATGCACACATGGGTACGGGCTTTCATTGGCAGAATGATGCGGTCAACATTTCAGGGTATACGTGGTGCCTACAGGGAGGGGGACGGGAGAGGGCAAATGAACGCCGCTTAGGTACATTAATTTTGCTAATTTCCACACCTAGCGTGCATGACCCTGTGTTTTATCGGGATGAGTGGCATACGATACTGTCATTTCCCCCTGCTGAAATCATTTGGGTTGGGGATTCCTAACTTATATTTGGATGCCACCAAGAACAGGCATGGAACCTGAGAGGCCAGGCCAAAAAGAGCGTTGGATATGCTGTGGGGGCTTATAGAAGCTAGACATGTGCATGATATATGGTGTCTGCGTCACCCTGATGCCCGCGAGAGTACGTTTGCTTCTTCGGCGTACGTTGTGATCTCGCATTGACTTTTGGTTGAATTCGGAAGCGGTTTGTCCCTGGGTCAAGTGTGTTTCCCACGAGGTCCGTTCTCTATCTGACCATTCCCCTGTGCTTCTGCAGGAATATCAAGCGCCACAGTTTGCATGGAGGCTCCAGACATCGGAGCTTAAAGACCCGGTGTTTAAGCAAACTATAGCTGAGGCGATTAGGAATTATTTCACAGAAAACGAGGGCACAGTGGAAAGCACCGGGGTCCTCTGGGAGGCTTTCTAAGGTCACCATTCGAGGGGCCTGCATAGGGGTGCTGTCCGGAGCCCTATGGGATAACCGACGTTGAATACGGAAGCTGGCGGCTGACATATCCCTCCTGGAGAGTGCCTTTGATGCTGATTCTACTGCCGATAAACTGGCACAGATAAGAGAACTAGTTGCGGAGCATAATGACACAGTGGATCAGGAGCTGCGGCATTGCTCTCGACGTCGGGTGGCTAGGTATTATGGGGAGGGAGGGTGGCCCGCTTAGAAACTGAGCTTATTGATGATGCTGGTATGCCTCGTCACTCAACGATATAGCCCTGAAATTCTATAAGGACCTGGATGCTGCTAGGGAGTCACCTTCTTCTGGGGAGACGCATGACTATCTAGATGATGTAGCTTTGGGGTGGCTGTCCAATGCTCATTGTGAGTATTTGGTGCAGCCCTTTGATGAGGAAGATGTGAGGGAAGCTATAATGGCCTTGTCGACCTATAAGGCCGCTGGGCCGGATGTTCTGCCGAGTGAATTTTATAAAGCATATGCGGCGGTCTTGGCTCCATGATTATTGGAGGTCTATGCTGAGGCCTACAATAACGGGATTTTACCACCTTCGCTCCAGGAGGCCCTGTTGGTCACTCTATTAAAACCAGATAAGCCCCCTAATCAGTGTTACTCTTACAGAGCATTCTCAATCATTAACATTGACACAAAGATATTGGCAAAAATGATAGCCACTAGGCTCCAGCCTCTGATACCCTTATTAGTATTACCAGATCAGTCCGGCTTCGTTACAGAGCGCTCCACCACGCACAACCTGTGCACACTATTTTCCACGCTGCATTATTTCAAACCAGATTTCCAGGCTGTTGCTGTGCTGCTTGATGCAGCAAAAGCATTTGATTCAGTACACTGGTCACACATGTTCAGGTTCTAAGCAGGATGTGGTTCCCCCCTTTCTTTGCGCAGTGGCTTAGGGTTCTTTATAATGGGCCGGTTGCCAGAGTGCGCGTTAATGGCAGGGATTCGTCCTTATTCCCTATAGAGAGGGGCAGGAGGCAGAGTTGCCCCCTATCACGCAAGCTTTTCTCCCTTGGAACTAGAGCCTCTAGCGTGCAAACTCCACCAGAAACATTCCGCTGCCGCATTACAGTTTCGACAGCGACCGCTGATTGTCTCGCTCTATGCGGACGATATGTTACTCTATGTCCGGGAGCCCTCTGTATACCTGTCACCATTACTAAGGGAATATGTCCAATTTGAAAGGTTTTTGGGACTCAGTATTAATTGGTCTAGGTCTGTGGTCTTTCCACTTGGGCGCACACGAGGGAAATTGACCTCGACTTTCTATTATCCTGGACCTCTGAGCCCATGAAGTACCTGGGGGTGTGGATCCACGGGGATCCCTTGGTAGTGCTAATGGAGAACTATGGAGGTTCCGTTACGCGCATTACAGAGCTGGCGGACCGTTGGTCACGTCTTCCCTTATCGTTGGAGGATAGAATTGCTGTTGTAAAAATGGTTTTCCTGCCCAAGATGCTGTATTTCTTTATCAATATACCTATTAAACGGAATATAATGCTATTCCGTACGTTGCAGTTGGCACTGTTGACCTTCGTTTGGGATGGGAAACAACCCTGATGTTGGTGGGATCAGCTAGTGCAGCCTTTTGATCGGGGGGCTTTGAGGCTCCAGATCTTCGTCTCTATTACCTCTGTGCGCAGGCACACATTGCCCATTACTGGCACTTCCTGCAACGCTTCCAACCA
This sequence comes from Lissotriton vulgaris, assembly GCF_964263255.1. Taxonomy (NCBI): domain Eukaryota; kingdom Metazoa; phylum Chordata; class Amphibia; order Caudata; family Salamandridae; genus Lissotriton; species Lissotriton vulgaris. The sequence continues at coordinate 1,934,706,159 of NC_141689.1, read as the reverse complement.
CATGTAGCTATTGAAGCGGATGCTGTCCTTCCTCTTCTGGTGCAGGCGATGGTCCTGGCAGGAGGTTCGGGTGGGCCCTGGATGGAAATAAACCCTCCGTTGTGCATTTCATGGGCATGGCGGGCTCTGGCTGTTAAAGCAGAGCTCCCATACTTGTTTGCTCCCCTTGTGCCCATTGCGTCCCATCCGGGGGTGTCGGCGGCATGGGAGCCTTCTGCTTTGAGGGAGCTTGTGGCTGCGGGCATCGTCAGGGTGGGGGATCTGTATAAGGAAGGTCACTTTAAAACTCTCGGTGAGGCTCAGAATAGTGTGGACCGAAGTTTCATGTTCAACTTCACGTATGTTCGGGTCCGTCAGGCCGTTCGGGATGTATATACAGACTTCCCTGCGGAGCCCATGGCTCTTCGTGCACTGCAGGCGGTGCTAACGGGGGAGAGTTGTAGAGGGCTTATCACTAAGCTTTATAATGCCTGCCAGCGGAAACAAGAGTTGGAGGACCACCCGTCATGCCAGCGTTGGCAAGTCGCGATAGGCTGCCCAATCATGATGGAGGTGTGGACGGAATGCTGTCGCTCACGGGCTGCCTTACGGCCAACTGCAACCTCAGAATTATCCATTTTAAATACCTGCATCAGGTATACTACCCTCCTCTGAAAATTCACAAGTATGGCCTGAGAGAAACAGTGAACTGTGTGCAGTGTGGTGCCGCGAATGCAGATTTTTATCATGTTGCATGGCTGTGCTGGACTGTGCTTGTCTTTTGGACTGACGTGACTCGCATTCTGACGGAGGTGGTGTTGGAGCCTGTGGGTTGTATACCTGAGTTGTGTCTCCTGGGCTATGTGAAACGCCTAAAGCCAGCTAGTAGGCGCATTGTTGCGATCTCCACTTTGTTTGCAAAGAGGGCGGTGGCGCAGCGATGGGGATCGAGGTCTGCCCCCACTATATAGCAGCGGCTTAGGGACTTGGTTTATTGTAGAGAGCAGCTGCTAGCGTATGAAGAGGAATTGCTGGAGTCCTCCCGCCCTAAGGACTTCTGGAGCCCTATTACGACATATCTGTTGGCTCATCCGGATTTGTTTTAAAAAGGAACTGTTTTATGTGCTGAAGTTGTTGTATTGAACCTTGACACATTCCCACTGGTCTAGGTCTGTGGTCTTTCCACTTGGGCGCACACGAGGGAAATTGATCTCGACTTTCTATTATCCTGGACCTCTGAGCCCATGAAGACTACTGCCGAGCCTGAACTTTGAGTCATTCCACCTCTGGAGCGGTTTTTGATGGTTGTAATTTGACTAATATGCAGAAACTGTTTTATTGCGTTACCGCAGAGTGGTTCACATATGTATTTTTTTGTCGCCTGGGATGGGATTCGGGGCGGGGTGGGGGGGATCGTTTCTGGGTTACATGCACTTGAATTGTTATGTAAGGGTTAGCATTCATGTCTGTATACTTTTTTTTTTCCAAAGACCTTTATTGTACCAACACAATTTCACACTGCAAAATGCCAACAACCCTACGGGCCGGCTGCGTTTAGTATAAACTATCATCAATAATTCATGTCTGTATACTTTGTGTGGAGTGTACTTGATAAAATTGATAAATAAAATAAAATAATTTTTTTTTAAAGAAAAGCTTTGGGCTCTCATTTTAAGAACGTATATGGTTGCTTGAAGAAGGGAACGTCTTTCGTCCAAAACATCCAACAGGAATCTGAGGTAATCCAGATATATTAGTGGGAAAGTATTACATGAACCAATGACAGCCTACAAAAAAGTGTCTTGGCTCCCGGTCGATTTATATACATTTAAACAAATTTTCTGGGTCACTTTATGAAAAGTGCTCCACATGCTGTTTGTAACACTGGACGCACACTTGAAACCTGGGGTGCATCCATCATAATCTTAATCTTTATGAAGGCAGATACAGCCAACCACAGCTGCCTCGGAATTAAATCCTTCCTGGATATTTCTGTAAACGTTGGGTAGGATAATTTTGAGGTGGTTGAAGAAGGGGTGAGAAACTGGGGAATAGATTGGAAGTAGGGTGACCAACTGTCTGTAAATTTCACTGACTGTCCGTAATTTGGATCTCACGTCCGTTGTCCGTGATGATCCCTTTTAAAGACTCCTTTTGTCCATAATTTTGGGCATTGGGGAATATCACTGTTCCCCTGCCAGAAGCCTCAGCTCCCTGATGGGGCCACCGCGCACTCCTCTGAGCACATGAGCAGCTCCACCCTGCCCTTTGTCATTCTGCTGCAGCTGATGATTGCCACATACAGGATGACAATGGGCCAGTCTGTGCTCTTACTGCAGGTGGTGGGCTTCCTCCTGCCTTGGTCTAGGGCAGGACATTCAGTCAGGTGGAAGAAATGAACAAAAACGCCCATGCTGTTAGGTGAGAATCCAGTTCATGAAAAGGTGGTGAAACAAGTTTTTTTTAAAAGAGTTATGGGTCTTTCACTGTTACATCATTTTAAAACTGACGCATTTTCAATGTTATATTCAACAAAGCCACTGTTACTGCTTTTCTTTTTTTATGCAACTAGCAACCATTGACAAAGCCAACAGTTATGGCTTGTAGGTGTAACACTACTTGTTGTGTTATGTATCTGAACACAATGACAGAAGCAGAAAATTACCAGTCGGGCAGCAAACTATGCTAAGTGCAGATTTTTTGCTTTTTGCTTCGGTGTTGCCCTTAATTACATCAAACACCTCATTTGGAAAGACCCCACCCACCCCAGTTTTTCTACCCCCTTAAATCCCTGGAAACAACACCATGTCACAGTGGCACTGTCCATCATGTCACAGTGGCACTGTCCATCGTGCATGACTCAAGACTTCCACTTTTTCAGATTGCCAATGTTCAGGGGCATAGTGATTCCCTGCGCCCCTCTCCTCCCACCCTTGCTTTAGGAACTAAAACAGGGGTGAAGTCCTTGATGGGCCTCTTCTATTTGCAACTCAGTAGACAAAGGCTGAGCTCATAATTAATGTGAAAAGGTGTGTAAGTGAAGGGATGGGTGGGTGGGTGGGTGGCTGGATGGATTAGTGAAAGGGTGAATGGATGAATGAAAGGATGAATGGATGGATAATGAAAGAAAGGATGGACGGATGAGTTAGTAGAAAGATGAGAAAAAAGGTAAATAGATGGATGTATGGGTGGAAGGGTAGATGGACGGGTAAAAGGATGGATGGATGAGTGAATGGGGTAATGACCGGCGAGAGAATGGTTGGATGGATGAGTGAACTGATGGATGGATTGATGAATTGATAAGTGAAAGGGTGAATGGATGGATGAGTGAAAGGGTAGATGGAATGCTGGATGAGTGAGTGAAAGGGAAGGTGGGTGGACAGAAGGGTGGATAGATGAGTGAAGGAGTGAAAGTGTGGATGGGTGAGAGAAAGGATGGGTGGATGAGTGAAAAGATGGATGAGTGATAGGGTCAATGGATGGATTCATGAATGGATGAGCAGATGGGTGGATGGAAGGATGAATGGCTAAATGAAAGAGGGATGAGAGTGAAAGGGAGGATGGATGGATGAATGAAAGGGTGAATGGTTGGAAGGATGGGTGATTGGGTGGATGAATGAGTAAGTGAAAGGATGGCTGGATGGGTGAAAGGGTAGATGGCTGGATGGATCAGTGAATGGATGGATGAGTGGATGGATGAGTGTACAGATGGATTAGGTGAAAGGATGAATGGAGGGATGGGTGAGTGAAAGGGTGGATGGAGGGAAGGCTAGATGATGTATAGTTTGCAAATGGTTGAATATGTTTGGATATACATGGGCACACAAACGAAAGGACCCTAATTGGAAGATACAGCTGGGATTCAACGATTAAAGTAATGTGAGATATTCAGCACAGAATTTACAGTACCATTGGAATGGAAAACATATGGCACGAAAAACGGGAGTTAACAGTTCTTGGTTCTTCAATGTGATTTATTGCAATCAATTTAAACAATTTTAAAAGTTTTAGCACACACTTTGAAACTGCTGATTTTACACTGGGTGCTTCCTGTTCCACCTTTGCTCTTAAATCTCTACTGAACTATGATTTAAAATACTGTCATCCAGTTAAACTTGGCCAATAAGGCATGGCAGTCTGCAAATAAATTAACATTGTGCTCATCCGGTGCAGAAAATTAGGAGCACATAATTCATGACACTTTTGGGGGATCCTCGGTTTTTCTTTTTTGCCATTATGTAGCCTACCCCTCCCAGGTTAGAATGGGCTACACCCCTCTGATGCACAGCTTGAGGCGTGTAAAGCTTACTCGAAAACAGAGGTGGTAGGCAACATTCCCTCGTGTACCTGTGCTAGGTTTTATGGTCATCTGCCTGTGCTCTGAGTTTGTGGTTGTGCACTCGCTCTAAATAGAGTGTGACTTTAAATGTTTCATTTTCATCAGCCTCCTCTGACAGGCATGTTAGATCAGAGTGGCGAAAATAACCCCTAAAACACCACTCCGAACTTCCGAAGGCAGAGCTGAAACCCCCGCCCGTGAAACCCTCCGCATGTGCTATTCTGAATTTCTAATCTAAAGGAATCTCACTGCCAGATTTTTTTTTTTTTTTAAAGATAACAGGAAAATGTCCATGTTATCTATTATCAACCAAGCATTCCCTTTCCATGTGCGTGATCAGTGCTGTGTTATTTAAGGTTTGAGGGGATTTGAGGAAGTAGTGGAACGAATTTGGATTCCTGTAATCCATGTAAGTAAAGACTTGGCCTTCAAAACATTTATTTTAACATAAATATTATACATTCTACTTGACTTCAAACAGATAATTTAAAGCTTTGCTTCGATATTCCAAACATCATCTGACTATCACGAGTTTCAGCATTTCTTCACTGTTGTCCAATCGCTGCCAACTATTCCATTGGCGAAACGTCATTTTAGAAAACTTTCTTTGTGTTAACTCCTAACAGCCTGGAGCTCCTAACATGAGAACCCAGAAATGCGCTCCAGAATATTTCCGACCTACGGTGCGTTCCTCCTGCCCTCTACCTGCAAATGTAGAGATATTTCTATTACCCGTTTCCTTTTCTAGGCAAGTAGGAGTGTGGCAGTTTTCACAGGCTGAATGTAAACCTATACATTCTGGGCTGGGATGGTATTCCGCCACTCATGCATTACCCCAGAGGGCTGCGGGACAGGGGGCTGCTTTCACAGCTGGATGGGCGGCCATGACCCAACCATGAAAGCTCTATGACTCCAGGGTAGCCATGGGTTCCTGAAGCATGAGGCTGGTTTGAACATTGTCGCCAGGCCTTCTTCTGGATTCCCATCCGGTATGTATACACTCTTAATACCACAGTGTATTTAAAATATACCTGGGTTTCATGTATTTCTTCCTTGTCAAACTCCCTTTCAGTCATCTGTTTAGAAACCATGTCTCGGGCTCACTACCATTGCTAATGAAACTGAGACTACAATATTCCTGCTGATTGTCTGTTTGTGCAGTATATTCCAGTTCAACACATCAACGTAATCCAGTGATCACAGAGAAAATCACTGTTCCGTCCAGTCCTCCAGTCCCATGACTACCTAGCTCACCACTTGTGAGAAAGACTACATTACCAGTGGAGGCTGACACCTCAAAGAAGTTCTTGTAAATACACTGTAGCCTATACTCTGATGCACGCCTGTGCTTAATTTCTAAAAGAATGAGTGTCTGTGCCCAAAGTTCTGCTCAGAAGCCCGCAGTTGGTGCTAATAACGATTGGAGAACCGAATACCAAGGCTGCATAGTCTTGCATCCATCTCAAGCATCTAAAACCCACTCCCACTTTTTCAGAGTCCTGCTTTCTCCCTTTGTGACGATGTTTCAGTCTTTGTCTTCCTCTTTCTTACCTCTTCCTGTGTTTTTCACTCTCTTGCTCTTGATAAATGTCTGATGATGAACAGTAAGTACCGGTCCCCAAATACCAGTGCGACTGTGCCCCACCAGCAACCACAGGCTCAGTTGAGCATTGGATGCACCTAAAGTAGTTACATCCCAGAAGCTTCTTGTTCAGTATGTCCTACTTCACCCATGGGTGCAACCCTGTGGGCCTTGTGGTTCCAGGGAGTTCCTTCAAACCAGTACTACACAACTCTGTGACTTTGTTCGCCTGTGGGCTGACAGATTTAGTTTATTTCAAAATGCATCTCATATTTTTATAGGGCCCCCATTGTTTTAGAGTACGCCACTCACTTCCCACACTTAGGCAATTCTTGGTTGAAGAGGTAAACTCCTGAGATCTCTTACCTCTATCGTCATACAGCGCTGCACCTCCCAGTTCATCCGTGATAAATGAAGGCCACAGAGTACAAGGTTCCCTGTCCCACTTGAACAGCACTAATAGTGCGGCAATCTAAGATGGTGAACAGAAGGGGCCTATTAATTTCAGGTTTGAGGGTGTATTGTGTCATGCTCTAAATGAACAGTGCCACCTTACACCAACTCAGATGAACAAATTGTCTCCATCTGGTGTTTAACACCTTCAGGAACTGCTGATAGAGTATCCTGTAGCGCATTCCTCAGGAACCAGGACATATCAACCCTTTATTAGGGGGATGAGGTCTGTGTGTGCTGCAAAACACTCCCACAAGGGGGATAATCATGTGTTGGATACCTTACGGCTTGGTCCGACCCAGACTTTGTCTTCAAGGGTGACACAGAAATGAATACAGGGACACATAACAAACACATGTAGCCGTTGTGGTTCAGTTGCATGAATAGAAAAGGATAGTAGAACCAGGACATCACCTGACCAAATTGGGGAATGGGCCCCCTGGGATGCCCGCCCTAGACCATCTGGGTTAGCATCTGGTCAGTTACCTGAACTGGGGTTCCCACACTGAACAATGGAAATAGGGCTAACTATGGGCATGATAGTGTAAGAGGGTTAGAGGTCATCGACTCCCTTACCCCTCCTTTGATTATGTTGTCCTCATTTTGTTGTACCCTACGTCCAGAGTTGGCCTAAGATACACCATGTCCGAAACGCCTAAAAACTGTCCAGTGGTAAAACGCTGTCATAAGTCTTCTCTCGGTATCCTGTTGAACAACTCACCTGTCTTTCTATAGTTCTGTACTGGATATTGTAGCATTTGCAAGCAACTATACATGGTGCCCATGTATTGTTCAGGTTGTATGATTAAAATGTGAAAAATGTAAATAAAAAAGATTTAAATAAAAAAATAGGGTTAGAGGTCATATCAATCTCCTCCAAGTCTCACACACTAATGGTTCTCCTCCTAGTGGCCGCCAGTCTGGCTCGTGGATTCTCCTCAGGTCTTGTACACACCGGGGGAACCTTTCCAGGAGGCCTACACAATAGTGAACCCTTCCGGCAGCAGACCCCAGTCTCAAAAGAGGCCGCTGGATTATCTCCCATTGCTAAAACCAGCCAGTCTCTCATCCCATTTTGCCATGTACAGCACTGCCAGCTAAGGAAAGGTCAGCCGGAGCATGCACGCAGGTCACAGCTGTGAAGCACTGATGACCGAGACACTGCAGCCACTTGCACGCTAATGCTATAAGAAGGGACCCCCTAAAATAACCTTCTTGTCCCCAACATCCACACTTGTTGGTGTACCACACAATCTGAGTACTCATATCAGGGAACCACAACTTGTCATACGAATCATCTCCATTCCATATTTCTATGATGTCAAATTTACCAGTTGAAAACTCTCAGCAACCAACCACCTTTGTTTGGGTCACCAAACTAAGACTGAAAAACAACTAAAATAATCACTGCCTCGAAAACCATTAACAGTAAAATAGACTCAACCCTGCCAATGGAATAGACTTAGAGACCATTAAGGCTGTCCCAGCAGCCTGTCTCCCAGTCCACGTTTAAAAACTTTGCCATTGCATACTAGATGCTATAAGTGACATACGATTGTGTCAGGCCTTTACGGATTAATGTATCGATTCTGTGTTCATCACTTTCCTCTGGTGCTAATGCCACCACTCCCCTCAGCGTCTAATCATGAACAGTTATATGCATACTAGGCTAATGTAGGAAGATACTTTTGTATCACTATTATTCCCTTTAGGAAGTCTGAATGTCTCTGTACCCTAATCCTCATTTCCTGCACTGTACACAATGTAAAATTCCCCTCCCGTGACTTGTGGGCTCAGTAATTCATCGCTGTTGTGGCTCTCTCTGGAATGTCTCTGAGTCTGTTCTCATACCATCCAAAGCAGAAACAAACCCGGATAATGTAAACACGGCCGAACATTGTGCAAACACAATGCACAACACATTACCCTGTCATGCTGAAGATAAAGGGAAGGCTAGGCGACATCATATTCCTGGAACAGTATTGTTGAATTAAATGGGAATGAATTGTGGTGGGTGGGAAGATAATTGGCAGAGGATGGGATGTGAACAAATAATGTGGCTTCTTGTATGATGCAGTAACCATAAGTGCATGTACATTTACAAAAACAGAACCCCATCCAAAGACTAAGTAACTCCACATATAGGCAGAAGAAAATTCAATTAAATACTTACTCTATATGGCTTTAGAACAAACGTGGTATTTTTGTCCCAGGGTTGTGAGTTTCAAGTACTCCAATAATAGCCCATCCAGGGCTCCATTGGTTTTACATAAGTGGTGCCAGGAGCTATCAGTGTGAGTTCTGAATGCACGAGACAGAAACTTTTCAAGAAAGTCTAATCGCTCGAAGCTTCCTGTCGCCTCAGTTGCAGGCCGAGTGATTAAAGGTTTTTTCGGCACAAACGAGCTTTACTGTATCCCTCGCTGTCTTCCCTCTGCAGGGCTCCAGCGCCAGTGTCTCCAGATGTGCTCGAGATTGTTTCCTTCCCTGATGCAGCACATCTGCTTGCACTCCTTGTTTCTGGGCTTCCTGGTGAGGATTTACATGGCGCCCTGTTCAGCCCTAATCTGGCAGCCCTCGTGTGGTGCTACCTGCTCTGTGAGGACCCGGACAGTGTAACTGTCTTATCCACATTTAATGTGAATTTAGGACAAATATTTCTCTACAACAACTGCGTGAACATTTGCAGTGTGCAGATTTTCAGACCACTGCTAGGATATAAAATCATATAATGAGAACCGAGCAGATTCCAGTTCCACACTTATACCTTTGGAGGATTCGTTGTTCCAGGCTGAGAAATCCACCCTACTGAGGCCCGGCACACTATGCAGGCACAAAGATGCACACGAACTGGGAAATCCTCCCTACTGAGGCCTGGCATGCTATGCAGGCACAAGGATGCACACGAGCTGGGAGATCCTCCCTACTGAGGCCCGGCACACTATGCAGGCACAAAGATGCACACGAACTGGGAAATCCTCCCTACTGAGGCCTGGCATGCTATGCAGGCACAAGGATGCACACGAGCTGGGAGATCCTCCCTACTGAGGCCCGGCACACTATGCAGGCACAAAGATGCACACGAACTGGGAAATCCTCCCTACTGAGGCCTGGCATGCTATGCAGGCACAAGGATGCACACGAGCTGGGAGATCCTCCCCACTGAGGCCCGGCACACTATGCAGGCACAAAGATGCACACGAACTGGGAAATCCTCCCTACTGAGGCCTGGCATGCTATGCAGGCACAAAGATGCACACGAACTGGGAAATCCTCCCTACTGAGGCCTGGCATGCTATGCAGGCACAAAGATGCACACGAACTGGGAAATCCTCCCTACTGAGGCCTGGCATGCTATGCAGGCACAAAGATGCACACGAGCTGAAAAATAATCTCTACTGAGGCCTAGCACACTATACAAGCACAAGGATGCACACGAGCTGGGAAATCCTCCCTACTGAAGCCTGGCACACTGTGCAGCCACAAGGATGTGCACGAGCTGGGGAATCATTCCTTCTGAGGCCTGGCACACTATGCAGGCACAATGATACACACGAGCTGGGAAATAATCCCTATTGGGGCCACGGCACAATGTGCAGCAACAAAGATGCACACTAGCTGGGAAATCGATCCTACTGAGCCTGGCACACTATGCAGGCACAAGAGCGAGGAAAGAATTGCTACTGAGGTATGGCCTGCTATGCAAGGACATGGATTCCCACCAGCTGGGAAATCAATCCTTTTGAGGCCCTTCACACAATGGAGGCACAAGGAGGCACTGAGGTCCAACCCACTGTGCAGGCACAAGGATGCACCCAGGCATCCATCCAGATTCCGTAGGTATTGAGCTGTGTGCTTCTGCAGCCTGCAATGGAGGACCGGGAGGCTCTTAATTCCTGGGCTAGCGCATCCTGCTTCAAACGCTTCACTTTGGGGGTTCCTTTTGTCTGGGTAGTGTCCTTGCTTGCAGTTGGTGTCACAAGTCAAATGCCACCTACCTAGACACAATAACATTTTTTAAATTTTCACCAGTTGATGCATGTACAGAGCCACTCACTAATTATTTGTCCACTAATGTGGAATTCCCATATATGGCCGCCCCTGCTAATATCATTGTTTGTTGGACACATGCCGGCCATTTGGGAGGCCCGCTTCCTGTAGCAGTTAGCTCTCTAGCTGTCCTGCCTCATCCTCTACTCCCAGCCAATTTTATCGTGGTCGTGGCGCAAGAGAGTTCGCATGTGGTAAGGTGTCTCCAGGCACCTCCTCTCTGGATTTTCTTTTAGTCTACTGTTGTTTTTGAATTTGTTTGGGAGGGAGTGGGGGCCTTCTTTGTTGATTGTTTGATGGTTGTCATTTTTAAACAAATGGTCTTTTTAACTGATTTTTGTTTTTTAACGAATAGTCCTACTGAAAAACTCAGAAGTGAACACACAGACGCGCATAGCGGTTGTACTGCTGGAGCGCCAAAGGCAAGTCCATCTACATCCAGACGACCCCAAAAGGGACCAGGGGCCAGGAATATTGATGTTTTTATCTTAAATAATATCAGCTACTCATCCAGTCAGCTAAAAATGCTTCACACCTCCATTCTAGTGGTGTGCCTCTCCTCTTTTGGCTTAACTACTGGCAGCACAAGGTGTAGCCACTGTAATTTTCAGCCCTCCATTCTTGAAACTGGTTCAGGATTATGCGATGTTCAATCTTTGACGGTCCCTACGGGGAAGGCCGCTGATTCAGTAAAGAGTAAACCCAATCATTTGCGTTTCTTCAGTATTAATTGCAGCTCTCTTGCAAAGCATAATTTAGATTTATTTAATTTTCATCATATAATCCGCCGGAGGAAGTGTTTCTAACTGAAACTTGGGTCTATGAGGCCTCGACCTGTGATTTTCCTGCAGCACTCCCCTCAAACTATAGTCTTGTTAGGTTACTGTTCGGTTAATCTCTTCAATGCGCCGGACGGCCCATGGCCGTCCGACGTCACGGTGAGCGTGTGCATCGGATGTCCAGGGTATTCCGATCTGCGCATACGTCAAATTCCGCTGCATCGCGGTGATATTTGCACCACAGTAAATCGGTTAAGAGAGGCAGTGGTACTGCAATTGTTTTCAAAAGCTATTTTCATTGTGCAGAATTCAGGATCTCTCAGTTCCTGTGAGGCCTGCCTTTTTTTCACTTTGTCTCTCTCATAATTCTACCTTGCCAGCGGCATTGATTTATCACCCTACGGGATAAGATGGCAACTGGAGTGCCCAGTTATTGGATGTCCTATCGGGTGATATCCTTAAATAGGGTAATTATAGTGTACTAGGTGACCTTAACTTTCATTTCGAGGACCAATCTTGTAGTATCTCCTCCTCTTTGATAGAGTATTTCAGAGCTTTGGATGTTTTCATAACACCACTACGCACAGTGCTGGTCTTCTACTTGACCCCATCTTTCCTAACCTTAAGGCTCTTGTGGTAGTCTGCCCGACTCCTTTACTCTGGTCGGATCATTTTGCTGTATGCTTTTTGGTTCCAGTCCGCCCTACTGTAACAGCACTCATCCCATGTTCAGACCCTTTATTTTTAGAAATTGATGTAGGCTTAAATGATCTGTTCTTAACACTTCATTACATGACACATAACCTATCGTGAGTCAATCTGTTGACTCTGACGCTCTTAAATTTCCTAACTGGATTCATGATTCCTTAAATTCGGTTCTTCCTCCTAAACGCTCTATTCAGCCCAGACTGCATCCTCCTGCCGCTTGGTTCAATGACACTCTTCAGGGGATTAAAGACCAATGTAAACACCTAGAAAAGATTTGGCGTAAGTCCCTTGCTGAGGTTGATAAACCTAAATATAAATTAGCTTTGAAAGAATGTCATTAAATCTGCCATTCAAGCTGAGCCACTTTTTATTCCAATCCAATTACGTTGGTTCAGAATTGATCCAAAACACTGTTCCTAGTGGTTAAAGAGTTATCTAATCCTGGAAGGATATACCCCCCTACCTCACTTTCACAGCCTCAATGCAAAAAACTGGATTTTTTTTATTTTTAGAAAAAGGTGGAGGACATTCAAGCCTTCTGATCGTCCATGTCCTGGACCTTTCAGCTTCAGTTAGAATGTAGGTTGCATGGGACCAGGGCTGTTGCCGCCCAAAAGGAACTTGGTCTGGTCACAACCCTAACTACCTAATTAAATCCTTTTCTTCTTTATAGTTCCCCTTCCTCCTCACTTTACTTAACTCTATAAAGTCTGGCTCAACTCTTGACCCTCTCCCCCATGCGTTATGGCCAAAATACTACCCTGAACTTTTGCAAAAGGTGGCTGCCCTTCTCCTATTCTTCCCTCTTATATGCAGAGTCCCTAAAGCATGGACACATGATATGATTGTACCCCTTCTCAAAAAGCACAGTCTCGATCTTCATAATTGGTCTAAATATTGACCAATTTCACTGATACCTCTATTTTCTAAAATTCTTGAAAAACATGTGTCAACTAATTTCAGCTTTTGTTGAAGCAAATGATTGCTTTTACCCATCTTAATCTCGTTTTAGGGCTAACTACAGCACTGAATCCACTATGTTGGGAGTTACTGAGCAGCTCAGTCTTCATCTTGACAATGGCGATACCACTTGATTTCAGTGCGGCTTTCGACTCTGTATCACATAAACTGCTTCTCAAAAGACCAGAAGAGATGGGTTTTCGTGATCTGACTCTGACCTGGTAAGCTTCATTTTTACATGATTGGACCTTTCAGGCCACCAACCATACTTCTGATTTCCATTTATTATTATTTATTATTTATTTTTTAGAAGCTTGTAAAGCGCTCGGCTACCCCCAACGGGGGTGTCCCGGCGCTGTAGACATGCGGCAACCAGAGAAGTTCAGTAAAGGCTAGATCAAAGAAAAGAGCCAGGTCTTAAGTTTCTTCCGAAACAAAGGTTCTGATGTAAGAAATCTGAGTTCCGTCGGTAGTTGATTCCAAAGTTTGGAAGTGGCCACAGCAAAGGCCCGACCTCCAGTGCATGCAAGACGGAAACGTGGGGTGTACATTATGCGGAGGTGATTAGATCTGAGGTCACGTGACGATTGAGTAATTTTAAGTCTGTGCCTCAAGTATGGAGGGCCTCGACCATTTAGGGCTCTAAATGCAAGGACCAGGGCCTTTAACTGTATGCGATATCTTACTGGTAGCCAGTGCAGTTTGGCCAGATGAGGTGAAATGGAATGGCGATGAGGAATAATACAAATCAGCCTGGCCGCTGAATTTTACACTGTCTGAAGATGATTAATGAGATACGCCGGGGCTCCTACAAACAGACTGTTTGCATAGTCCAAATGGGACGTTATAAGGGCATGGACTACCGTCCTCCGTGAGTCAAGTGGAAGGAAAGGGATGATTTTTTTTATCATTCGAAGCTTTCCAAAGCAAGATGCCGAAACTTTATCGATTTGAGTTTTTACAAGATAAAGCTGCATCAAATTGGAAACCCAAATTGCAGGCAGCTTGAACTGGTGCCGGGGGGGGGGGGGGGGGTTGAGTTCCGACGGCCACCAAACATTAGCAGGAATTGGAGATTTCTGGTTAAAAAATAAAACCTCTGTCTTATCAGTGTTCAGTTTTAAATTATTAGAGGACACCCAGGAGGCAATGTTCACCAGGCAGTGGCGAAAATTAGCCAAGGAACTATCAGAGTGGTCTTTAAAAGAGAACACAAGCTGAGTATCATCAGCGTAAAAGACCACTCTGACGCCCCAGGATTCGACCACTTTCGCCAACGGCATCAGGTACACATTAAATAAAAGAGGACTGAGTGCAGATCCCTGCGGAACCCCCCATTTCGATGGTTTCTCAGTGGAGACAAATGGCCTGAGGAAAACCTGTTGAGTTCTGTCCGACAGGAAGGATTTCACCCAGGCCAGCGGGATCCCTCCTATGCCTACCTCACAAAGGTGAACCAGCAGGATATCGTGCAAGATCGTGTCGAATGCTGCGGATAGGTCGAGGAGGACCAACATGGCCTCCTCTCCCCTAGCCACACACTCGCGAATTGACTCAGACACTTCTAGTAAGGCTAACTCTGTACTAAAGTCTGGCCTGAATCCTGACTGAGTATCATGTAGCAACTGGTTAGATTCTAAGTATTCGGACAGTTGCTCCTGTACCGCCTTCTGCAAAACTTTAGCTGGCTTGAGGAGGAGTGATATAGGCCGGTAATTATTGAAGCATAATGGGTCAGCATCAGCTTTTTTTAGAATTGGTAGCAACATCGCATGTTTCCACAAAGAGGGGAAAAGGCCAGATTGCAGGGAGGTATTCCATATTTCTAACAAAGGATTAATCAGTAGCGGGGCTAAATCACTCAGAGTCTGAGCCGGGACTGGGTCGAGCGGGGAGCCTGATTTACGCTTTAGGAGCAGAGACAGAGCATAGTCTTTTGTCAGGTGTTTAAATGAGGTAAACACTTCGGTATAAGTGGTGCCATTCTCTCGCCTCAGAAGCCCCTCAGGGGTCGACTTCGAGTCCTATCTTGTTCAATATATATGTGCGCCCTCTGGCTGACATTGTGGAAGGCTGTGGTCTCTCTCTGTTCTCCTATGCAGATGATACTCAAACAAACTTTCCCCTTTCATCTAAGAAATGTCACAGCTCTGATACCTTCAACATCTGTCTCCTGAAGGTAGATGTCTGGATGAACAATAATTCTTTGAAACTTAACGGAGATAAGACAGAGGTGCTGCTTCTGGACAATAACCCCCAACTTTCAGAGTTCCATCCTTTGCACTCCTTCAGCTCCTGTTCTGGTGGTCAAGAATTTGGGTTTCTCTTTCGATGACGAGCTTTCTATGAAACTTCAAATCTCTAAATTAGCCTCTACCTGCTTTGCTATTTTAAAGTGGCTAAAAATAAACCTCTGGATATTACCATTTTCAGCACAGCAAACTGTAATTTAGGCCTTGATTCTGTCCAGGTTGGACTATGGCAATATTCTTTACATTGAAGCCTCCATAAACTCATGTAAACATCTGCAAGTGTTCCAGAACATGGCTTCTAAACTGCTATTCCATCTCCTTAAACAGTTATCCACGTCTAACCTTCTACGGTACCCCCACGGGTCGCCAGTGGAAAATGTATCAAATCCAAAGATCTTTGCCACATACATTAAGCAGTGCCAAATGTAGGTTCTCAGTATGTGAATTCATCAGAGACCCCTTATTGTCCCAGTCATTCCCTACGCTCCAGTAATTGCAATCTGTGCGTACTCCTCAGAATTAAAAGGTTGCATCAGAATGGTCGGTGTTTTTTCTTACTTGAGTCCTAAACTTTGGAATGCTTTTCCTGACTCCAGGAGATTATGCCGGAAAATCACTAAAAACTTCTTGTTATGACTCATCCTTAGTCATGGCAAGTGGTGGGAAACCCTGCCGGGTAGGTCCGCGCTCTATAAAGCTACAATAATGATAATTTACTGCAAGAGACTTTCTATTACGAATCACCACTCCCGATGACATCCCCATGTCTCTACATCTGTGTTAGTCTTTTCAACAGAAATCCCTATTCTGCGTACTTCCAGCATTCCTGGGCATTTAAACTTCTTGTAAAAGGGCTATATAGGACCATAGGTAACTCTGCGCTAGTTTGCTTTTGGTATAATGGTTGGGACATTAACATATATAGATATAATGTGCAGGCCCCTCCCTTCATGTTATTGCATCTAGGCTTATGTATCCAACAATATTTGGTACGCTGCATATTGGGATAACTATTCTTGGATATGTGCTCTCAAAGACCCCCATATGCGAAAACTGGTCCCAATTAATGAAACAGCAACTAAACAAGCATTGACAATGCAGAGAGTCATGGCGTTTTCAATGTGGTGTGATGGTTAACATTTTTTTTTTTATTGTAAGCATATGTCACAAATATAAATAGAAAAGGGTGCAGCCACCCAAACATGAAGACATATGTTTGCAATAAAAACATTGACATTATAAAAAAATCTCTAATGTGAGAAAATAACCAGTGCTTTTATTTTTAATTACAATCCTGTTATTCGTGCCATGCATTTTATTATCATTATTTCTTAAGAAGCCAAGAATATTTCCTCACCTAACCTAACCACACTCAGTTCCAATGTACAATGTCGCTTAAAAACTTTAAAACAGGAACCAATTTACTGGGCACCTGAAGTGTACGCATAATACATCTCTGGCATTTAAAGGAAATATAAATAAATTAAATAAAATACACTTTGAACCTGGTTTGTTACTGAAGAGAAAGGAACTACTTTTAGGTGTGATGTGAACATTGGTCAGAAGCTTTGTGCAGTCACTCAAAGTGGAGGAAGACAATGGGTAAAGTGGGCAGATCTACTGTTCCAAGATATATTCAGTGGCGGGCGGAAGCAAAATGTAAATGACAAATTGACAAACCAATGGATGAAGCCCACTTTCCAAAAACCGCTCTATATACGTCTATAATGTATGAATTGTCTGGAAAAACAATAGTCTGTCGAGGCAGCTCAAGCTATCTCAAAGCAAATACCTAAACCACAGAATCAGTAACAGAGCTAAGTAACTTTCCACAACTCTTCTTCCCTCTCACTCCTGCTTATCTCACATACAAACAGACCCATAGCTTTCAATGGTAACATGTACCTCTCGAACCTCCAGTGCTCCTTTTCACCTTCCCGTCCTCTCCTTCCTTCATGGCCTGGAAGCCATTACTGGAAGCATGAAGACATAGTCACTTGAAGACCTAATATTTGCATCTGCCCTTTAAAAAAAAGTAAAGGCACACGAGGCTCAGATTGTTTCCTGTCTGCATTTAGATGTAAAAATCAGTAAAAATGGAACACGTTAAGCCTCGCACACCTTATACTATAAACCCATTCATCATCCCCATAACAACATACCAGCACCTGTGTAAACATTCATACCAGGCCCGGAGGGATCCTTACAGCACAGACCAAAGTGAGAAAAAAAACATGGTCAACGAATTCTGCGAGAAAGGCGAGGGAAAATGATCAAGTGCTACAGCAGACCCCGTTGACAAGAGAGGCCTGCTGTTAATTAATCCACCACTAAAAAGAAACTAATATGACAGCCAAAGCCATGCTTAAAACTGAGAGAAAACATGGGCCCTACCCATAAAATGGCTAGGTACTCCCTCCCCCACTCACCCCACCTCCTGGAGTCACTGGAACAGCGGAAGTGTCTGGATACAAGAATACGGGACCCGAGGAGGTACCGCAGATCTGATGCGGTGAATAACTTCTAGAACCAGCCTCATGGGATTAACGTGGGACTATTAATGCGGTGTGTAATCAGATGATTCATAATATTTCCTCCATAGAAAACGTGCTAATTCACAAGGAAATCTGCATATGATGAAAATGTGTTGCTTGGTTGCAAATATGCGCATCGAGATGTGCAGATAAATGCTAAATGTGCACTCTGGTGGCGCGGGCGTGACAGGCACAGATCTTTCCACGTTGCTCAATTACATAGGGATGCAAATGATGTGCTCTCAGCCTCAGCTCTTTCTTCTACAATGGTTCTGGTTCAAGGATAGACTTCAGGACAAGGTGCAGTGCAGGTTGGGGGGCAAACAAGCTCTCTCTACATTACAAGCACAGGACAACGGCACCTCTCATTCAGGGCACAAGTCGTAAAAAAAGAAGTGGGAGGACGCTGTCACCGGAAGTGACTTCACGACCGGAAGTCACGTCACAAAAGGTGCCGAGCTCCTCGTCCCAGAGAGGCCAAAGAGTGAAATCCAGCTGTTTGGCAAGGGGGACGGCGTCCCCCCGGTAAAATAAGTGGGGGGACGCCGTCCAACTGCGTGGTACCCTGACTCGAGCCCTGTTCTCATTAACCCCTTCTGTACGTCGGACGGACGGGAGCCATCCGACACCACAGTGAGCGTGTGTCAGACGGCTCCCAGTTGTCCTAGCACCCATCCAAGGGGGAAGCGCTGGCGCTTCCCCTGTGGGCTGCCCTTCCGGTTGCCCCCCACCAGAGACGGCAGTGGAAGCTTTTCCGCTACTCCCCCACGCCCCTCCACATCATCTAATGACATCAGCACGCACCCTGCGCCAACGTCATTAGATGTAGTCAGACGCACTGGAAGCCATTTGCTTCCAGCGCGTGGGGGGAGACAGGTAAGTTTCTCCCTGGGAAGTGGGGGGTTTGAAACAAAGAGTCATCGGGGGAAATAAAAGGGTTTTCCTTTTCTCTGATATCTCTTTCTCTGATAATGCATGGGGCGTGATCGTGCAGCAGGAATGCCTACTAGACACCAGGGATTTTTATTTTAGATCAATTTCTTTATGTCGGGGAGTGGGCCCTTGGGGAAGGGTCACTACCCTTTGGGGAGCAAATGTGTTGGCCGTTTCTGCCCCCTTGGGAGCAGATTGGTATGTTTAAAAAAATGTTTTATTATCCACTAGGCCAGGAATTAATATATTTGTTTTTATGTTGGGGATCGGCCTCTTGGGCAAGGGTCACTCCCATTTATGGGGGGGATTATTTTGGCTCTTTCTACCCACCTTGGGGGCAGATCGGCCTTACATTTTTAGGCCCATCTGTCCCAAGGGAGCAGAAGCCACTAGACACCTGGGATTTAACAATTTAGGCTATTTAGGGAGTGACCCCTTGGGGAAGGGTCGCTCCTTTATGGGGAGCAATTATGTTGTTCATTTCTGCCCCCCTTGGGGGCAGATCGGCCTTATGTTTTTAGGCCCATTTGCCCCCAAGGGGGGCAGAAGCAATTAGACACCAGGGATTTGTGTATGATCCATTTCCGCGATGTGGGGGAGTGTGCACATGGCCAAGGGTCCCTCCCCTTTGGGGAGCAATTATGTTGGCTGTTTTTGCCCCCTTGGGGGCAGGCTGGCCTTATGTTTTTATGCCCATCTGTCCCCAGAAGCCACTAGACACCAGGGTATTTTTCAATGTTAATGGGGAGCGGCCCCTTGGGAAGGGTCACTCCCCTGTATGGGGTGATTATTTTGGCCATTTCTGCCCTCCTTGGGGGGAGATCGGCCTTATGTTTTTAGGCCCATCTTCCCCCCAGGGGGGCAGTAGCCCCTAGACACCAGAGACTTCTTTGTAGATCAATTTTGGCAACACCAGGGAGCAGCCCCTTGGGGAAGGGTCGCTCCCCTTTATTGGGGTGATTTATTTGGCCATTTCTGCCCACCTTGGCGACAGATCAGCCATATGTTTTTAGGCCCATTTTCCCCCCCAGGGGGCAGAAGCCACTAGACACCAAGGATTTCTTTATTAGATCAATTTTAGTGATGTTGGGGAGTGGCCTGTGGGCAAGGGTCTCTCCCCTTTTAGGGGCTGATTATTTTGGATGTTTCTGCCCCCTCAGGGGCAGATCGGCCTTATGCTTTTAGGCCCACTTGCCCCCAAGTGGAGCAGAAGCCACTGGACACCAGGGATGTTGGTTTCACTAAGTTCTTGTTTTTGTGGAGAGGCCCCTTATTGGAGTGAATGTTTTGGCTTTATTTTTAGGCCCATCTGCTCTCCAGCTTGGCTGGTGGATTGTGTGTGGACTGATGCATTATTTGCATAGGTGATTGTAATGTTTTATTTCTTCTTTTTATTCTAGTACAAAGCTTTTGATTCCTGTTTGCGGTTTTGGCAGTGGTTGATCTGCGGTTTGCGTAGTTGGATGTGTTTGGTAAGAAATTTTTTTTTGTTGTGTTTACTCCAAAGGAGTAATATTGTCATGCGTGAATGAATTTTTTGTAAGTGGTGTCATAAAAGCAGCATATTTAGCTCATGTTTTGAGTGTGAAATTCTTTTTGTATTTGTGCACAATGTGTATTGCGTTGTCTCATGTGCAATTCTATTTGTGAGTTGTTTCGATTTGGAGTACATTGGTCTGTGTGATATTAAATACACATTTTGTTGATTACTTATTTCACAAAGTGTTTGTTGTTATTGACTTGTATGCCAAGTTACCTTTATTAGTAAGGATTATGGCTAGCCTCAGGATTACCGCTCATCTCTGATTTACACAAACAGCACCACCATGTGCTAGACTTTCATAAGTGCCAGTGTAGACAATTAAGTGCCAGTGTCGAGCACAGGAAACCACCTGCTCAAATTAAGCACTGAGAGGCAGAGAAGCATTGACCTTTCATTTCAGTGTGGTGATGCGGGAATCTACACTGAAATGAGTCAATGTAAACTGCGGTGCATGGCACTTGGCAGGGCTGCTTGTTGTCAGTCTCCTGCATTCTGGGTACCAGAACCTGGCACGCTCACACAAGTCACCCCATTCTGAATTCCCCTGGATGTCTAGTTTTAAAAAATATACATGTTTGCTAGGTTTCCCCAGGTGCCGGCTGAGCTAGGGTAGAATATCCACAGCTAAGCACATTGAGAAAAAAGGGTCAGTTTTGAGTGGAAAATTGTGATGTGCCGATGTTGCATTTTGGGACGTTTCCTGTTGCGGGCACAAGGCCTACCCACATAAGTGAGGAACCATTTTTATCGGGAGACTTGGGGAAATGCTGGGTGGCTGGAAGTTTGTGGCTCCCTGCAGATTCCAGAATTTTCCATCCCAGAAATATAAGGAAAATGTGTTTTCTTTTTACAAAGTTTGAGGTTTGCAAGGGATTCTGGGTAACAGAACCTGGCGAGCTCACACAAGTCACCCCATCCTGGATTTCCCTGGATGTCTAGTTTTAAAAAATGTACAGGTTTGCTAGGTTTCTCCAGGTACCGGCTGAGCTAGGATAGAATATCCACAGCTAAGCACTTTGCGAAAAAAGGGTCAGTTTTGAGTGGAAAATTGTGATGTGCTGATGTTGCGTTTTGGGACATTTCCTGTCGCGGGCACTTGCCCTAGCCACACAAGTGAGGAACCATATTTATTGGGAGACCTGGGGGAATTTTGGGTGGGTGAAAGTGTGTGGCTCCCTGCAGACTCCAGAACTTTCCATCACAGAAATATGAGGAAAATGCGGATTTTTTCTTACAAAGTTTGAGGTTTGTAAGGGATTCTGAGTAACAGAACCTGGTGAGAGCCAAACAAGTCACACCATCTTGGATTCCCCAGGATGTCTAGTTTGCAATAATGTACAGGTTTGCTAGGTTTCCCTATGTGCCGGTTGAGCTATGGTCCAAAATCCACAGCTAGGCACATTGCAAAAAATGGTTTGTTTTCACTTGACAAATGTGATATGTCCATGTTGGGTTTAGGGCTGTTTCCTTTCGCAGGCACTAGGCCTAACCACACAAGTGAGGTACCATTTTTATCAGAGGACCTACAGAATTGTAGAACAAGTGTTATTACCTTTCGACTTCCTACGCATTTCTTCCTTCCAAATGTAAGACAATGTGTGAAAAAGAAGTCAAATTGAAAAATGTCCTCTAATTCACATGCTAGTATGGGCACCCTCAATTTTGGAGATGTGGAAATAACTACAGCTTCTAAACTCTATATTTTATCACCATTTCGGAAATGCATAGGTGTCTTTGATACCTATTTTTCACTCATTATAGTTTACCATATGAATTGCTATGTACTTGGTACACAATGAAAACCCATTGCAAGGAAGAGCTCAGTTGTTGGCTCTGGGTTACCTCGGGTTCTTGATGTACCTACAAGTCCCATATATCACCACAACCAGAGGGATACAGCGGACATAACAGTATTTTACTTTAAAAATGTCCCATACTTAGAAGAAGTTACAGGTGAAAACGTTTGGCACAAGCTGCTGTTTTTTTCAACTCAATTTCAATATTTTTTTATTTCAACTGTTAGTTTCAATAGGAAAACCTTGAAAGATCTAAAAAATAACCCCTACCTAAATTCAAAATGTTGTCTACATTTCTGAAATGTATTGCGTTCCAGGATCCGTTATTGCTTTCACACCCATTTCTACCACTAACTGGAAGGAGGCTGTAAGCACAAAAAATTGTAAAAATAGGCTATGTCCCAGTAAAATGCAAAAACGGTGTAGAAAGTTTTGGTTTTCTGACAAAAGTCTGCCTGTTCCTGAAAGCTGGAAAGATGGTTATTTTAGCACCACAAACCCTTTGTTGATACCATTTGCAGGGAAAACAACAGATGCTTTCTTCTATGGCTCTTTTCTCATTATTAAAAAACAAAACAAAATGTTGCTGTATTTTGGCTCATTTCTGGGTCCCCTCCAGGGGAATCCACAAACCCTGAGTCCCTCTAAAATCCTCAGGGTGTTGGACAAAAAGGATGCAAATTTGGTGTGGATACCTTACGTGGACAAACGTTACAGGGGCCTAAGCACAAACTACCCCAAATAGCCCCAAAAAAAGCTTAGCACAGCAAAACGGCCTTAGCATAGAAGGGGCTAATGTTCTCGTCTTTCTTCCACTCTCTCGAATTCATGCAGCTAATTTGAGATTTCCTCTTTGTTTTCAACATTATTCCGACTGGACACACTTTTTGTAGCTGCTGAATTTCGCTTTTTGAGTAAGGTCCGCTCTGCAATCTTAGAAACGCTCAATGGGCCAGCAGAACCTTGTGCTTCACGGCACGCTACGCACTGGATTCAAAAACGGAATGCACCGTAACAAGACCCCAACTACTGGAACTCGTACAAGCATGGCTTGTTCATAGCTGCCAAGTTTTCAGACTGCTGATGCGTGGCATTTCAATGTTTTCAGTGTAATTCTGCGTGACAATCAAATGCTGTCTGAGTGACACTAAGTGATACTTTAGCGCAGTAGTCATGCGAGTGAAACAAACTGGTTCAGATAAATAAAGGGCGACACCTTCAGCCATTAATTTTTTTAAGACAACAGCAAAGTTGCATTCTGGAACTTGTAGTTTTGTTTTTAAAGCTTGCAGGAAGCTAAAAACCGAACAAGCTGAAAGTGGCATATGAGACAGCAGTCTGGCTACATATGTCTGTACTTTAAGGCTAGACATGGTGTTGGGAACCACAGCATCTTGTTTGCTGGTGTAAAAAGTCAATAAGGTGACAGACACTTACTGAGAGCTTGTTAAGTCGACCAGTAAACCTCTGTTGGCTTTATGGATACAATTACAAAAGCCAAAACAACGTTCCCATGTTTTTAATCCTGCACTCTGCTAGATTAATACTGCTGCTTTCAGTGCTGGCATTTATAAAGGAGTTATTGTTATTCACTGAAGAATGAACTAAGCAACATTTCAACTCACAAGGCGGTTTACTCAGTGTCATATACATACTGAAAAAATACTTTCATCCGTGCAAAATTATCTCGATCTTAAATACCTACCAAACTGGATGCTTAACACAAGAAATAATAATATACTAAATTCGAACTTTAAGCATATTGAAAAAAATACCAATTAAAGCAATATGTGGTTTTTTTTGCAAGTGATAAGAAAACAAAACCCAGTAAAGAACACAACTGCCTCGGAACAGTGGTGGGCAGGCAGACACCTAACAGCGCGATGCTGCTAGCATCTCAAATCTTTCCTCAACCACAGTCAACGGACCTCGTTCTGACAGATGCAATGCTGTGTTGGAAGCACCTAGAGGAAACGTGGAGGCAGCAGTGCCTAATTTATAGAAATAAAAGTGCCAGGACCCTCGTCAGGAGGCCACTTCAACTTTCACCACTAATTGCCCCTGTCAGCACGCTCAGTGACTTTACCAATATAACTACTAACCATTACATAACCTACAGGTGTGACATTTCAGACTATTCCAGGCCCCCACAGCTGGTAGAGTTGCCATAGAGGCAAGTATTAGCCATTTTGGTATATATTTTATTAATAAATAACTATTGTGCGCTCATCTCTGATTCACACAAACAACACCACCATGTGCCAGACTTTCATAAGTGCCAGTGTTGACAATTAGGTGCCAGTGCTGAGCCAGTTTCATTAGGAAGTAACATACTGTGTACATATTATCTTATGTTATTGGTTGAGGGCTGGTTTTTGGCTTTGGTTTAGCTTCTGTAATGATGCGGATGAGGGATGTAGAGGCAATGTTTCAAATGCTTGCCAATATTCTTCATTACTCCTAATCCTACTCATCCTCATCACATTCAACAAAAAGCTTACCATTCCTTGACGTCAGCTTCCGATTTGGCTAAAATATGTCAGGGCATTTGCTGGGAAGCCATCCCTTTTGTAGCACCCAGTAGAGTGGACGTGGTTTGTCTTTTCAATGTGCTCCTGAAATCTTCCTGTCTGGAGATAACTCGTCATTGAGGATTGTGATGAGGACCATTAGGATTAGTATTACTGGGAAGTAATCAGGACATTATTGATTCTGCCATATTATACTGATATGTGCAAATGGAAAAATAATTCCCACGCAGACTACAAGCCTTATGCAAAGCTATGCAGATTGGATTGACCAGACTCAACATTTCTGTCACAGTTGTGAAAATTGCATTTGTGATGTTATGCAGTCTTTAACTTTGGTCTTCTTATTCCTGATTAACATTAAATTGTTCTCTAGCTAAAGACATGCATACTTATTTGGCTTCCACAAAGTAATGAGCGGCAGCATCTTAGCAGAAACAAATTAGCTGCAGTTCCACAGTGTGAAAATAGAATACACTGCACACTGGCATCCTGGGGCAGGTGAGGACACATAGCTGGAATCGCGAGAAGACAAATGGGGCACCTTTAACTGTGAGATGTTATGTATGTTACCAACATTTGTGTAGTGTAGTTGCACCATTTGTATGGCCTCATAGTGCTTTCAAATTCTTATGTGTGTGTATGTAGAAGTTTGTGAATTGCTGACTGCAACATTGTATAGGTTTAGAGTCCCTGGGTGGAGCATCTTCAGCCCTGGCTCCCTCCTGCTGACCTCTGTTTGATGCCCCTGAACTGCACCCATCCTGCCTTGCTCACTAAAAACCCTCCTTTGGTCTTCAGATCATTTATTAGTGAGAGGGCAGGTTAAGAAGGACCAGAACATTCAGGAAAGGAACAATGTGATAAACAATATGTGCTGTACACAAGTCTGCAGCACCAATAGCATGCATTTCTTGGGTCCATAATAAGAGGACTAGGCCCAATCACTGGAGTTCAGAGCAGTGTCGTAACAAAGACCCCTGCAATGCAGGGTGCCCGAGCTCCAGGGGGGCTCCTCAGCACAGTACACTGGCCTGAGAGCTCCAGGGTGAGTCAGAGGGAGGACCCTCCATGTACTTTGCGGGGGCCCTCATTGTATGTTATGCCGCTGGCTCAGAGGAGAAGATGGGTCGAGAGTGCTGGGACAGTGCAGGCAACAAGTTGTGCTCCCCTTGTTGGCTGATCTGAAGATGGCATACAGGAGGATCAAAGAATGGAGTAGAGAAAAGGTGGGAGAGACAGAATTAATTAAATCCCAGCAATTCAGGCAGGTACAAGGACCCAATGTTCACCCAATCACACCAAAACAGGTTCTGTAAAAATAAACAAAAACATCTGCATGGCACAGTACAACAGGAACAACAGCACCCAAAATGCACATTCCTCCTCTCACCCCATGTGTTTACATGGGATGAGAGGAGCACTGGGGATGAGAAAAATGCAGAATTTATTAGAATCAGCACTGTAACCTAGGGGCAAATTTACTATTATCTCATGCAACGTGGCGATCAAAGTCTCTGCGCTGTGTGGAGCTGCGTGAAAGGGAGAGATCAGGACAGCGTCATAGCTGCAAAGAAATGGCACTGCTGCTCTCTTTCCAAGCACTGCTGCACAACCAGGCTGCTTAGTTCCACGCACCATAGTACAAAGATGTATGTGTAAGTCTAGTATACGTTTTGTACTGAAAAGATACCCTTTTGGTGCTAAACACTGTGGTCCAAATGTACTGAATTTTCACGCAGCAAGGGTACTTACGTCATTGCTTTGCGTCGCGTGAAAGGAAGAGAGCAGAAACGCGTCATATTTACTAACATATGGCGCATTTCTGCTCTTGCTTGTGCTGGAGCACTTGTGACAGCCAAAGCAGGCACCTTAGGGCCATGGCACAAGGGTGTCTGTGTTTTGGTCAGAATAGTTTTTGTGGAGTAAGTTATACCTTTCAGCACAAAATCTATTCTTAAAGGTTTATTTCTCATTGTATGCCTCGTAACCCTAGCCCGGAGCAGGCCATGGCAGCTGTAGAATTGCCATTGTGTGTTGCAGCAGCCTGGATTAGAAGATTAGGGGGAGGCATAAGGTCCTTTTAACCCAATGGAAGTTGCATTTCTGGTTCTTGTGTAGATTCCACGATGCCATATCTAATTACTGGGCCAATTTAGAAACCTAATTTACACTTGCAAAATGATTTGGCTTAGGATTGCAAGGAATTCAGAAACAATGTTTAGGCTCTCATGAATCTATTTACCAATGTCAAGCAGTATCCTACTTTGTGGATGTTCCTAATTCTTCTGAATCATCTTCCCTCTGGAGCATCCACTTCTCACCACCAGATTAATGTTTACGCAACAATAATAATATTAAACATGGGTAGATAGATTTCCAAGTGCGTATTTACAAACGTTACCATAACCAACTCATACTTTGGAAGTTGATGATTTACTCCTGTCAAGGGTAGGTGTAAATCCTTTTAGGGTAGGTGTAAATGGGCAGGGATGTATGGAAAGGAGTTTCTTCATAGTAAAAATATTTTCCCTGCCAAAACCTGCAATTACATAAATACAAATTAATTTTCACATGTTGCAATTTCACCATAAGTACAGATGAACATGCGGCAAAACCCTCACATGAATGCAAGCAGGAATTCAGAGATGTTTCCAGGGACTATTCCGGGAAATAAATGTCATCACAGAATCCCCGTAGTACTCTTGGAAACCTTTGTGAATTCCTAAAATTCACAAATGTGAAACTGTGAGAGCAAGTGGACCTGTGGGTGCAGACCTCAACATGTGTTGGAAAATCAGGCTTGCTGTGTTTAGTCCTGAAGCACGTGACCTGAGTCTTTCTGCTGCAATGCTAGTAGAATTACAATACCTTTTGGGGTAGAAAACTGAACTTAAAGTCACTTCATCAATGTGTAGTTACAAGTGTATTTCCAACCCATATGCTAACCAAGTGGCGGCTGCTTAGGGGCTGTGGTGGTAGGGCGGTGGGGGTTTAAAAGAAGAAAAAGAAAAGTGCACTTACATGCCGCCCGCCGCCTCCGTCCTTCTTCTGCTCTTCTGTCGACGACACGTGGACCCACGGAAGCAAGAAGCACACATGCTCCCAGACTCACTTAGCCAATCACGACGCTGCTGTAACCAGCATGACAACAGCGTTGTGATTGGTCTGAGCACCACGTTTCGATGCTCAGACAGAGAGTGGGTGGCTGTGCATGTTCTCCACCCGGCCTTGCAATACAGTCGGGTGGAGAACATGCTAAGTGCGCATGACTGTTTGGCCGGCCTAAGACGGCTGGACAAACCCGTCATGAGCACTTAGAAAGTGCCACCACTCCTACCCCTGCTGGCTGACAGCCCTGCCCCTCCCGCCCCTAAAACAAAACTGGGTAAGTATGGGAAAAATTAAATTATAATAACATTATGTTATTATCATTTTATTTTTCCTGTGAGGCGACGCTCCTCTCCCTTAGAGGAGGAGCCGCCTCTGTGCAAACCTTTGTTATCGCAACAATCAGAATCATAAATTGTGCAGCCTACTGCACCGGGTTGTTACTGGGCATGATAAAGTCTGCACTCCCTAGATATGTACCTAGGGGAAATTGATTTCACCCAAAGCTATCATAATCCCATTTCACTCTGGAGAGCTCATAACAAGGGCTCAGGAAATTCAAACTACTCAAAATTCTTGTAGTTCAAAGTTGCTACAGAATTTGGAAAGTTAAAAAGACAGCTCTAGTACAATCCTCACTGCACCTCTCCACAGGAAGATGACCAAGCATTGACAAAGCCAATCAGTCTTGCGTTGCCAGTGTTCTTAACTCACTGCAATTGGCTTTGCCAATGCTTTTAAAAACGCACTGGTAGTGGCAGAGGCCGGCCTTCTTGGAATTGTATTTCCCATAATCAACTATCCCTACCGATTGGCGACTGAGCTTCGATTGTCAGTTCAGAAAGAAGAAACTTTATTGTGATGTCTTGGAGGAGAGTGTGTGTGTGTGGGTGGTGTGCATGTATGTGCGTCTACGTGTCCATAGAGAGAGAGAGATTTTGGATCTTTGAGCACTACTCAAGGGCATAAGGGTTGTGCCCCAAGGTAAGGACATCAGAAACTGTCTCTATTGCCACTTTATTGCAGCTCATTTGGGATTAGTTGCAGGGACCTGGTTTCAGCTTGCTCAGAAAGGAGCTTGTTTATGTTTTAAGTGTTTGAGGATGGGGGTTAATACGGCTTATGATGACTCCGGTAGGTCCTCATGAAATTGGATATTTTTACAGATCTTTCCATCTCTGCTTGATGTGCTTCTTCTCTCCTGACTGCAAATACCCACGCCCTGCTAAAACTGGGGTGGCGCAAAAAAGTTTTAAAGAGCGAGTTTCTTACCCATTCTTACTTCACTGCATATTCACTGAAGAAATGTATGGAGGGAAAAAGACACTCACCCACATGAACACATATCTATGGTAAAATAACATTCATGCGTGCACTTTGAATACTAATATGCACCTGTATTCACACACACACACACACCCACACACATGTAAGGGTATCAGGTGGCAAGACTATAATGCCATGCTCACGTTTTCCACAACTTTTCATGTTGTCACCCTCAGCTACGGTGACACAATTATTGTGAGAGAGATAGCTTTGGTTAATTCTTTGTGAATGACACCCCTATGTTTCTGTCAAGAAAAAATGAATAACATAGGATAATAAAAATGGTAAAGATGGAAGGAATTTACAGCTAAGCCCAGAGTGACTGATAGTAATTACACTGTTTTCTTTCCTGTGCTCAGAAGGCAAGTCTGACTTCAAATCTATCCTGCATCCTTTCTCTAAATATGATATCCTGCTGTATCCCATCCAGCCCTCACATTGATTGACAGCTGGTGCAAGTTGTTAATGTCGTTCGGACTGATTGATTAGTGCAAAATGCCAATTTGCCCTGATCATTCGGTTTAAACTGAATGTTTGCCTTTGTAAGCCATTGCAAATCATTGTATAAAATTGCTCCAGCACGAGTGTTTCCTTGTAATCTGGAACTGGTGCAAAACTGCATCAACATTGGTGCAGTCTAAGGAATCTGGCCACAGGAGTTTAGTCACTAGCAGAATCTGTGCTTACTTTAAGCTGGCAGTTGCCGGAGTGGGCTACCAGCACTTCTTTTTTGTGGACTAACTTCTATTTCGTCATCAAAGATTTATCGAGAGCAAGAGAAAAAACACAAAAAGGAGAAAGGAGAAGAAGGAGAAAGAAGAAAATCCGTTCACCAAGGGAGAAAGCAGAGAGAGGTAAAGGGACAGGGAATGTCTGGCAGTGGATTAAAGAGACCTGGAGTATATATATTCAGGAATACACAGCCTTAGTATTTGGTGCTCTGACATTTAATAGTCTGGCTGCGGGCATCTGAGCAGCACCTTGGGCACATCACACATTATTTTCAAAATAAGCACTTTGCAGAATGCTTCCTGGCAAAATGTTTATGCTGCTAAACTTGCTGATTGAAAAAAATGGGGGTTTTTAATTGTGTAATTTTGGAGGACTCCCAGTATCCTACACTTGGAAAAAAGACTCCGATATGAACACTTGTGGGGTCAATTTCATCTGACTATTGAATAATAATTATAATCAATCAATTGTTTGAAAGGAGCCCCAAATCTTTAAAAGAAAGTACCACATTCTAATGGTCCCCAGTTGTAAACATCCTCAATAGTATCTGTTGCAAACATATTAATGTGAGATCCAGCAAAGGTCTGGTCTGCACAATGCTAACTCACAAGCCAGCTATCAATGCTCCTTCTGTCTCAGTTCAACCAGTCAAACGTCAAGAAGAAATTACTTCTGAGCATTGGGTTACAGCTACCACAGTGTAGGAAAGTGCCTCTTTTTAACATGATGACTCCCACTTTTTGCCTGGTATTTGATGTGATTTCAATCTGGAAGTGCACTGGATTCCTGCTAACCAGGTCCCCAGTTCCAAGTCTCTTTCCAAAAACTGTGCAATTGTACCCCAATTGGCAATACCTTAAGCAATTTCTGCATGTCCCTAGTAGGTGGTGCCTCTGGTACCTAGGGCTAGTAGGCTAAAGAGGGTCCTTACGGAGTGCAGCATGAATTAGGCCACCCTAAAGTTCCCTTCACCAAATGCAGGCTGCCACTGCATGCTACCTGTCTTCGTGCAGACAAAAGTGAAAACATCTATGAAGCAATTCCCAATGGGAGTTGTCCCCAAGTGACAATTGCCATTACAAATTCATTTGGAATGAACTTTGTGTTTGTTTGAACTTACTTATACCTACGGGTACTCATAAAGCGGTGCACTGGGGGACAACTCCCATTGGGAATTGCTTCATAGAGTTTACTTCAACGCTGATTTGTCCAAACAGCGAAGCCCTAGCCTGCACGCAACAACTTCATAACTTTTCAACCTGCGGTCTATACCAGCGGTGCGTGTCTTACCCCTTCAAAAGTGAAAACATAACATGGCACGCATTTCTGTGGGCAATGCCCACAAACACTGCATGCAGTATAGGTAAGTCACTCCTAAGACAGGGTGCACTGTACTACATGTTAGGACATATCTGCATGAGTAGATAGGTCCCTGTGCTGGTCAGCTTGATTGCTGCCAGTTCAAGTGAACAGCCATTTTAAGTACATATGCTGGACACTGGTTCTCCAGCTACATGATGGCTTCACTGAAAACAGGGATGGTTGGTATCAAACATTTCATATTGATAAACGCTCACTGGTGCTAGTTTTGGATTTAATAATACATGCACACAGAGGGCACTTAGAGGTGTACCATAAAAACCTACAAAATACTTTAGAACATTTTTTTTAGAGTTTTCTATAGAGTGAACCCGACCTGAAGGTATCAGAGTGCTTTACATGAGCACCAGTTGCGTTACAGACAGACACATCCATTTTTGTTAGGCACAGAGAGATTAAGTGATTTGCCCAGAATCACAGGATGTTGAGCATCACTGCCGATACTCGAACCTGATTCCCCATCTCTGAAGTATACCGCTCTAATTGTTAGGCCACATCTGGTGTGCTGACTGACTGTTTTTTGTCAGCCTGCCCCCAGAGACAGGTTTCTGATCCCAAAGGGTGAGGACATTTACACTCAGTAGGTCTGAAACGAAGCCTGCTCGGGCAGAGGGTGTATACACCCCGTCCCACAGGATGACCTGCAGATTAGTATTCCACGGCAGGGGAGCTTCAAAGAACCCACTCCCTTTTGTATTCAAATCTGGCTTCTCTCACAGGAGAGGAAGCCATCCCCCTTTGTTCAGAACCCTGTGGCACTTGGGCAGGTGGGAAAATTAGCTAGTGAGATGGGTGTGTCCAGCCTCAGGCTAGTGCCACCCCTAAGGTGGGCTACCTGAAGTTAGCCATCTTGGCAGTGGCAAACGTAGGAATTCTGGGACAGGGTTATGACCACTTCCCACAGGAAGTGGCCATATAGGGGACGTAGTGACCCAGTGATCATTAGCCCATTGGCTACTACTCCACAATCCCATAACACCCCTAATGTCTGTATTTAGGGGAGCCCCAGGCACCATAAAATCAGACCAGAAGACAGACGTGACGAGTCGCAACAACAGAAGACCAGCAACTGACTTGGTGCCAACACTGCCGACCTGTCAGCTGACTTTGAAAATTGTGAAAAAATTACCTGTCCTATGGTTGCTGTGTCTCCAATGCCTAGGAGACCTGCCAGCACTTCACCCAAGAACCAGGAACTCCAGTGGTGCAGCGGAGCAGCTTTCCTGCATCCTGCAGGCACCCGAAGAAGAACCGCGAGGACTTCGGAACTGCCAAAACCCGATGCTGCCAACTGCCTTCAGCTAAATGCCACAAAAACGGAGGTGATGGTTGTCGGTAAGGGAGTGGAGCTGTGGGGTGACCAATGGTGGCCCTCTGAGCTGGGACCCACTCCGACCCCGGTATCTGAGATGAAAAACCTGGGGGTCTGGCTGGATGCGGGCCTCTCCTTTGTAGGGCATACTAAAAAAACTGCGGCCTGTTGTTTCGGTCTCCTAAGGGGCTTGAGACCTGTTCTCAAGTTCTTTGACGCCCCGACCAGGCAGCTGGTGATCCAGGCAACTATCATCTCCCGCCTGGATTATGCCAGCTCTCTTCTGGCTGGGGCTAACCAGGCCGAGCTAACCCGTCTGCAGCGGGTTCAGAATGCTGCGGCGAGGGCGATTGTCGGCCTGCCCAGATTCAGCTCGGTGGCAACTGTCCTTCGTACCCTACATTGGCTCCCTGTCAGGAAACGCATCCTTTTTAAGGTCTTGTGTCTCGCTTTTAAGATTCTGAGAGGTATTGGCCCGGAAATCCTATCCAGCTGTCTTTCCTTTTATGTTCCCACCCGCACCCTCCGTTCCCAGGGTTTGGCCCTTGCGGTGGTCCCCAGATTTAGGCTTAGTCGCATGGGTGGCCGCTCGTTTAGTGTAAAGGCCGCGTCAGCATGGAACTCCCTTCCTGTTGAAATTCGTCTGATGGAGGACCTCTTGACTTTCCGGAGGGCTTTAAAAACTTTCTTGTTTTAGCTGCTTTCATGTTTTTAGTTTCCTGTTGTGTTATGTTCTACCTTGTCTCTGCGCCGGGACGCCCCTTGGCTGGGGTATCTGTGCGCATAATAAATCAATATAACATAACATAACATAACATCACTGCTCCAGAGCCCCCCAGCCCGAGTCAAAGTGAGCAAACAGTATCCGCATGGTCCCCAAGCCCTAAAGAGACAAAGTCCACTTTGGTTTCACCCCTTGTAAACTCCTTGATACCGCCTGCAGCCTCTACAATCCTTCCACCTTAAAACTAGGATTGGGAAAGATTGCAGGGTGGATGCAAGAAAACTTTCTTAAACTGAACGGTGATAAGACCGAGTTAATTGTCCTGGGAAAAAATAAAGAACTGTGGGGACCCCAACATTGGCCATCTGAAATGGGCACTCCCCCCGGTTCCGGCTATGCAGGCCCGAAATTTAGGTGTCATTGTTGATGACTCCCTGAACATGCACCAGCAAGCTGTGAAGACATCGGCCACTTGCTTCGCAATACTAAAATGGGTCAAAAAGATCTGCTGTATGCCACCCAAATCCACTAAGAAAATGGTCATCAACGCCTTAATAACATCCAGGCTTGACTATGGCAATGTGCTATATTTGGGGGCAAAAAAGTCAACGATCCGCAGATTGCAGACAGTGCAAAATGCGGCAGTGAGACTGTTATGGAAAATCCCTATTTCCTCATCAAACTCCAAATATATTCGGGAGTTACACCACTGGTTGAGAATAGAGAACCGGATTAAATTTAAATCCCTGTGCTTTATGCATAAAATCTCCACTAAAAATGCCCCTAAGTACTTACAAAAGCTAGTCCGTCCCTATCATCCCTCCCGGACTCTTCGATCTGCAACAGCTAATCACTTTGTGATCCCCAAAATAAAATTATCACGCATGGGTGGAAAATCCTTTGCGTTTCTTGGGCCTTCACTATGGAATGCTATGCCACACGCAATACGTAATGAGGTGAGTTATATGAAATTCAGAAAAGCCTTAAAAACCTGGCCTTTCAACATCTGAAAATGCCTTGTCCTGTTACATACCACTGAATCACTAGCGCCGGAAAAACCCTTTGTTGGGTAGCTGTTGCGCTATATAAGTGAAATAAATAAATAAATATTTGAAGGGTCCCGCAACCACGAATGCTCCGGTACGAAGAAACCCAACATCTCAAAGACCCTCTGACCCCGGCCGCCCTGGCCCGATGAGAAGAGGACCACTGGTGCCTCTACATCCACTAGTATTGCAAAACTTGAACCTTCTGAGTGGTTCAGCCTGACTGGCCTCCCAGTCCAAACCTGCGCCCCTTTTCACGCAGACCGATCCCCAGTGACTAACACTGGGCACGCACGCTGTATTGCACCACTGCAACTGGCTGCCCAAATGCCACTAGAGTTGACCTGCTGTTGCTGCCTTGGACCTTGCCCCATACTCACCTTAAGTCCAGGAGATTGGTCTTGTAAGTTGCTGTACTGTAGGTGAAGGCCACACATGTTATTCCTTCCTTAGGATAACATTACAGCTTCTGAATAATGCACTACGTGTCAACTTTTTAAACGGAAAAGTATTTCTCCTCCAAAATGTACTTTCCTGGCCATATTGATTCTGGTGCCTAAACATATGTAAAGATATGTGTAATTTTTATAAATTGCTGTGGATCTCCTTATTGAGTTGTTGGCATAATTTGACTGTTTTGTGTATTTGCGGAAGTCACCTTGCTCACAGTTGGGAGCTTTCTTTTTTGTTTTCCTGACATTATCTTGACATTTTTTAAAAGCAAAGCATAGAGCCATCTTCTAACCATGGACGTCTATTCACAAAAACACCAGGGATTGCAGACAGGACATCGCATGCTCTTTGATCTTCGCTTTTACTCACACATACATATTTATACATACACACACTTGCTTATGTACACACACATTCACTAACACATGAACTCCCACAAGCATGCACATGAACATGTATTTTTTATTTATTTACCTCATCTGTCAGGAACAGTAATTTTCGAGCTATTTGTATCTATTTTTATAATCCTACTAGTGAATAATGTAACATTATTCTATATCAGGATTCTTTATTCGATGATTAAAAATCACCATAAAAGCACAAACATACAGTAGTTTTTTAAAAAGCAGTTAAATTGCCTTATGAATCCCAATGTTAATACAATCAAAGTAACTGAGCCAGAAAAAAAGATAACAACTGTACACATTAAAACCTATCACTAAAATCTTACAGTCATTCCCCCCCCTGGTTACCCTTAATCTAACCGCCACTTTAATTAAATTAATAATACAGCACAGTGTGAGAGGGTCAATTGCTTGTTGTAGATAGACCAAAGCCTTTTTGGCACATTTCATATTAGCTTGTTTTAAAATATCAACCAAGAATCTACGCCTAGGCTGTGAATAAAATGAACATAACAATACAAAATGACGGGAATCCTGCGAGGCCCTATTGTCGCAGCCGCAGGTTCCCTTCTGCTCAATTGTAGTTGAAAACCCTAGTGGTGACGCCAATAAATACGGTAATAAATTGAGCCTAAAACGACACATTAAAAATCTGTCCTGGGCATTATGTATCAGATATAAATAAGGCTCCATTCCCTCTGTGATCTTAACAAGGTTATAAGCACACACCGTAGTTTTAGCCTTTTCTGACTCTGTTCTCTGTGTAACTTTGTGTGCCAAGAACGCTTTTTTTACAATCGTTTTGTGCTGGGGGATGATCGCTGCCAGATCAGTAAAGAGATTTCCGTAGCCCAGGGTCTCCAGTGCTGTCTTAACATACTTGAGCCACGGGATTCGCATCCATTTGTCTCTGCCCAGGCAGTCGTTCAGGATTTCCCTACTTAAGGTTGCCTCTAGGTTAACCCAGATTTTTAGCCAAGCTAAAATTGGCCTGACCTTCACCAGATCTTCAAGATAGGGTATCCCTAACTCCCTATGTGAGATTGATGCCGCTAAGCTTTGTGGAGCTTTCAGGATGGAGCGCAAATATTTATTCTCCTCACATTGGAGTTGACAAATATTCACAAAACCCCATACCTCTGCCCCATAAATGACTTTAGAGCAGCACATAGAGTTATACAGGTTCAACACTTGTTCAGGGCACCATCTCCCCAACCTGCGCCCATAACCTGCGATTGCGCCGTTAGTAGAATTCATCTTACGGCAGCGTTCCTCCACCAGACAATTAAATTTTAATGACCCGTCAAATAGTAAGCCCAAATACGAAAATGATTTAACTTTCTCTATTTTATGACTTCCTATCATAAAGGTACATTTAGTGCAGGGTTTGTTACCGGCTGATAACACATAAGATTTACCCAAATTAACGGAGAGGTCTAATGAACCCAAATATTCAACTGTCAGTCACAAATACAAAAAAATCATCTGCAAACATTGGCCTGTTCTAAAAAATGAACCCGATTTCCAGGGAATTTTTGCGAAACCACCAATATTCGCACATACCAGAAGCAACAACTTGAAAGAAATTCTGGCAAAATCAACAGAGCCACCTAAACATCATCAGGGCACCCAACCGTGCCGGAATTGCAGTCATTGCAACAGTGTAATAAAAGGGAATACCATACAGCACCCAATGAAAGGCCACAATGTGAAACTCAAGGTGGACGCAACATGTGATACAGCTAATGTGATCTATGCATTAAAATGCCCTTGCGGGAAACTCTATATAGGCAAGACAGAACGGAAAATGAAAATACGCCTCAACGAGCATAAGTCTAATATCAGACTGAGATCAGAAAAATCAAATATTGCCATGCATTTTATCGATGCTCGCCACACCATCGCCCAAATGAAATTCATCGTTCTAGAGACTGTCTCCAAAAGAGAAGGAACTGACAACACCAAGTTCCTATTAAAGAGGGAACTAGAATGGATTTATATGTTACAGACTCTTAAGCCGAATGGGCTCAATGACCGTACTGAATTCAGTTGTTTTTTATAATTCTGAAAGGTTTTTTTATAATTCTGAAATGTTTCTTATAGCTCTGAAATGTACAAAATTTGCATTGCTCACACATTTGTTTCACCTTGTTTCAATACCCGCCATCACAGCACCATTCCAATATGGCTGCCACACTTTTCATCACAACCCGCATGTGTTAGTCCATCCTCACTTTCTATTTATTTATCCTCTCGTGTTTCCCCTTGCACGTTAGACAACTGGCTGTTACCTGCATGAGCACGCGTCTTCACGCCGCTACGTTATTCACCTTGAAGTAAGTGCAAGCACACACGCGTACCTGCGTCTTTTTCGTTCTAAGAAACACGCAACCGGCTTTTTTCCGGAGCACGCCCTCGTCGGCTTAAACTTACTCAAAGCATGCGCACGTTACTCAGTAACCTGAGCCCCACTACCTGGCTTCGGTAGTCGACCCTGCTTGTACAGTTTTGTAACTATTTGTCAATTTCGCCACAATCTCCTCACGCCATTAGTTCCTGGTAGTTTATTTAATCTGCACCACGAGCACTTTGTAGAATAAATCCATGTCATTTTACCGCATTACCCCTTACACCTCTTTATGTATTCTTCCTCCTCAGCCCATCCGTGATCAAGGGCTAAATAGCCCGAAATGCATTGGATATAACTGTTCAGGTGTCCAACGATGTCGTCCTCTGATATGCTTTGAATATCAGCAAATAACAGACAAGTTACAAATGAAACAACTTTAAAGAAAATAAACGTTATACTTTTCATGAATTTATGAAGCACTTTTGATGATCATTTTCGGTGTGCCTCATTGGGGATGTACCTGCGGTTTCCGCAAACACAACTCTATAGCAATACCCATGAAAGAAACAAAACCATCAATTAAGATCTGTAGACTCTTTGGTGTGCGTGCTAGGAGGACCGCGTCGTCTGCGTAGAGTAACACAGGAACATGACGCGACCCTACTCGTGGACAATCAGATCCCAAATGCAGGAGAAACTGCTCCAAGTTATTAATGTAAAGTGAGAATAGGAAAGACGCCAGGAACACCCACGGATCCCTTTGTTCTATGTACTTCCCAAGGTACATAAGAACGAGCAAAAACCACCGGGGAGACCGATCATTTCAGGTTGCGGTTCACTCTTTGAACCTGTCTCCAAGTTTATTGACTTTTTTCTAAAACCTTTTTGCACCAAGGTCAAGTCTTTCCTCCAAGATACAACGGACTTTCTGAATAGACTGCATGAACTCCCTTTCAATCCAGAACATGACCTCCTAGTTAGTATGGACATCGTTTCATTGTACACCCAAATCCCCCAAGACCAAGCTTTGGAAGTCTTAGAGATATTTCTGAATAAACGAGACATGCCATCTAAAATTCCAACAGAATTCCTCTTGGACTTAGCTAAATTGGCCCTTACTAAGAATTACTTTAAATTCAAAGAGGATTTCTACTTTCAAATCCAAGGAGTAGCTATGGGGTGCCCTTTTGCCCCTGAGCTGGCTATACTATATATGAGTCAATATGAGGACACATTTATTTACAACAACAACCCCTTTCTCGAGTGGATCGGTGGTTGGGTCCGATTCATCGACGATGTTTTTTTCACATGGACTGGGAATAAGGAACAACTTGATCTGTTTCATACATGGTTAAATGAGAGAACAAGAGACATCAAATTTAGCCTTGAGTCATCTAGAACACGCCTCTCTTTCTTAGATGTCGAAATTTATTGTTCAAATGGTCAATTGGTAACCACCCTATATCGGAAAAAATCTGACCGCAACAAGGCTTTGGACTATTCTAGCAACCATCCGAGGAACCTTAAACAAAACCTACCAATAGGACAATTTCTCCGAATACGGAGAAATTGTACCTTCAAGGATGAATATCTGTCACATGCCGATGTTCTGAAGGAGAGACTATTAGATCGTGGTTACCCGGCCAAATTGCTTAAACAAGCAATAAAACGCGCATGGTGGACACCGCGCGAAGAACTTCTTCAAAAGAAAGAGAAAAAACCACTAAACCGGACGGTTTGTGTGTCAACCTTTTGCCCTGCATCCAATTTCTTGAAAAAGATAATCCATCAAAATTGGCATCTAGTTAAAGAAATCGATGAACAGCTAAAAGATGTGCCCCTTTTCGCTTTCAAAAAAGACACAAGTATAGCCAATCAGATCGTGAGAGCGGCCGTACCAAAATCTAAAACAATGTCCTTACGAGACTATGTAAACCTCCCTCCAATCACAGGCCACCATAAATGTGGCACCTGTCTATGTTGCAATTCCACCGTTGAAGGCGATCTTTTCCAACATGATGGCGTGTCATGGAAACATGATCATTTTACTAACTGCAAGACGCGGAACATAGTGTATGCCATCACCTGCACTTGTAACAAGATATACATCGGGAAAACGAATCAAGAGGCTAGACACAGGATGTCACAACATAAATCTCGTATCAAAAAGAAGGTACTAACAGCGCCACTTGTCCAGCACTGGATTGATGAATCTCATGGGGATGATGATTTCAAATGGACAATTATATCCAAAATAGAACCAGATCCACGAGGTGGAGACTTAGAGGCCAAGCTAAAACAGAGAGAAGCGATGCTAATCCTAAAGTTTAACACCACCATTACAGGCTTGAATGAGATGTCCGAACTGTACCACCTGTGAAATATCTTGTACATTCCACGTTGAGCCACCAAGTCAGACCTGACCAATTGAGCCATTTCCCCCAAGTAACACAACGTCTCTTTCTGATCTCAAGAAGCCATCCGACTTTGTTAATGCCCCATCCAAAGAGTTCAATTCCACCTAGCCTGTTAGGCTCCACCAGTTCCCCTACCAGCCTCCTTTAGTAAGAAGTGCGACTTCACTTATATTGTTTTCACCTCACGTTGGTTGTGTGATCCATCTGAACACGTTATCACCCCGTAAAAATACATTTAACAATTGCAATTGCCTAACATTTCCAAATCCCATTCAACATTGGGCGCTTGCTGCTAAAGACAATTTTTGGACAAACAACTTTTTTAATGTGAAACCACGAAGCCCGGGTTCTGTCGTTAAAGAACTACAAAACTGGAAGAAACTACGACTCCCATGTATACCAGACCGGCTTGACAATCACTTCCGGACTTACGCGGAACTGAACACGCCTAACGTAACGACG
The DNA here is from genome assembly GCF_964263255.1 of Lissotriton vulgaris. Lineage (NCBI taxonomy): Eukaryota > Metazoa > Chordata > Amphibia > Caudata > Salamandridae > Lissotriton > Lissotriton vulgaris. The sequence goes on along the minus strand of NC_141689.1, from coordinate 1,934,666,006 downwards.
AGCCGGCTTCATAATCTCCATCGGACCAACGCGGAATCGAACATGCCAAACCAGACGGCATCTTCTTTGCGACAGAGGAGTGATTCAATGAGAAAATAACAACCATTTCAGGTAAATGACGCCTCGTCCGCGGCCCGCCCCCCCGCCCGGCCCCTTTCCAATGTCCCATTTCTTGGACCTCGCTTTTTGCCCATAATTATTGCTGTTACTACTCAACCCCGCTGCATATACGCTGCAAACAATAAAACCATCGGCTTTGAGCAGTCGCCACCCGTCATGCTTTGTATTATATTCATAGATTACTCGTCCTATAACCCACGCACCCTTGCATTTTTTAGGAGCTGCCTTGGTAGATCAGACCATTGTGAAAGCAAAAAAAACCTCGACTTGCCCTTTTACCGACTTGTGGACTATCGCTAACATTAACAATGTAAGTCTCACGCCTTTTTACTTGTGTGGCCCACAGTGCCCTCACTCTCTTTAAATTTGATTGCAACTACTTAGAATGGCTCATTCTTCTTTTTTCAGACTCCATCAACCAAACAGTGTAACAAGCATACACAGGTATGACACTAAATTGTGCTGATCAGGATGTGAGTTGAAGGTCCCTCATGTGTGGTTTCGTCTGAGTGCCTGTTCATTTATGTTTTCCAGATCAGTTCTGTCGGTCCTGAAGAGAATCTCTCAACTCAAGCAGAGATTCGAAACGCGTCGACCCCCCATCCTCCTCATTAATTCTGATTTATTCTGTTTTTGCGACCAACCTCTCTTGTTTAAAATTTGCAAAATAATAACACAGTGCGTGGTCGTATGTGAAAAAAGATACGTCAAATTCGGCACGTTTTCATTTAGAGACATAGGCCGTTTCTAGAGTAGTGCAGAGATTCTGCAATAGGTCCTATTTTGAACATTCTGTATGTAAATAGAGGCTTCACTAGCCTCATCAAGCTTATATGTTGTCTATCGTCTAATTGTTGTCCGAAAAGCGTCATTCTATATGTTGTATTGTTGATTTGTGATTTGGGTTCGTATACCCCCACTGTCATTGGTCCTCTGGTTACTGCATTGAATTGACCTTTCAACCAGAGTTCTTTATATGTTTTTTATATGTTGATTTCATTGTGAACATTCGTGTATAATCAATGCTTTGTTCTATTTGACTGGTTAATTACAGTTTCTGAGAAAGATAAAATAGAAAGAAAAGAAAAAGAATAAGCAGATAAAAATAATGAAATAAATCAATTTTCATAAAGATCCTTGACTGAAAGAGTGGTCTTTGGGTTGAGTAATTTTTCACTCAACTCTTTATTGAATAATCCTAAAGAATTGCACAGTACTGGCAATCCCTTAGTTCATTTTGTATTCGGCACAGCCTTACTGTGCTTTTGCCAAAACCCTCCTTGTTACATAGGATACATCCTTGGCGCACCCCGCTTCTACTGGGAAATGAATTTGTGCGTCCGCCCTCCATGTTGTACCTGACTTGTGCCGAGGTACTACTATGCAGCTCTCTTAGGTTGTTAATAAGGCCAACCTCTATCCCCATTCTAGTCATCATGTACCAGCGCTTGTATCTGTTTACATGATCGAAGGCGGCTGCCAGATCCATGAACCCCATATAGACGGATTCATTACTAGACTTGGTATATTTGGCTGCCAGCATATAGAGGTTCAAGCATTGGTCACTCGTGGACCGGCCCATCCTAAAACCGTACTGAGTATTTGAGATAATGTTGTTTTCCTCTGTCCACTCAGTCAGTCGGTTTAGTAACCCCCTACCCAGGATTTTAGCAGATACATCGATCAGTGAGATCGGACGATAACACTGAGGGCCGTCCTTGTTGCCCTTTTTAAAAATAGGGACAATAATGGCCGTTGACCAAGATGGCATTAAACCGTAGCAGATTGCTGTATTTATAACCCTGGTCATTATAGGGGCCCACAAGTCCACCGAGCTTAGGAACTGATCAGGCGGGATACCGTCTGGGCCGGGGGCTTTATTTTTAGTCAGACCCTCAATCCCGGCCTTGATTTCCTTAAGTGAGAAAACTACGGGCTGGCCCTGGTCAACATTCCCTACCTGGTCGCCAAGTGTTCCCAACTCATGATTATGTAGACCCCTAAAATGTGTCACCCACATGTCAGGCGTGATGTTTGTTCCTATGTCAGGGGCTCTGTCGTCCTGGGATGTCGGTCTGTTGATGATCCTCCAGAATTCTAACATATCCCTCTTTTCCCCCGCCTCGCTTAGATCTGCCCATGCTTCTGATTGTAGAGCTAATTTCCTCCTGCTCAGCTCGCTCTTGTATTTTTTCCTGCATACAATAACTTGTAGGACATCCCTTGGCCTCTTTTTTATTGTATTTTTAACATTATTCACTATTAGTACAAAAAGATTGACAGAAAATAAGGGGAGCTGAACCTGAACTGATGTCCATAAAGACAAAAGACAAGCTGGTCCTGTGTTCCTGGCACTGATTTCACCACCTCTGAAGCTAGGGGTGCAAATGAGTGCTAGGGGTCTGAAGGGGTAAGCCAGGAGTCGCAGGAGCGAGCCCTGGTGACCACTAAATGACATCCATGCTTGTAACTCAGGGTATAAGAAATCACATAATTCTTTTTTGCTAAATTTTGAGAAATTCCATGAAAATATCCCGAAATTAGATTATTTAATAAAGGAATGTGGTTTTGCTGCATCTTGTGTGACTTTGTTTTAAGTTAATACACACCTGAGTAAAATAATCTTGCGAGATATTGGCAGGAGTCTGGTTTGAGCAGAGAATGTCTCTTGGCAAGCACATTTCTGTGCAGCCGGCTTCCTAAAGGTATCGTGAAAGACTTCTTTTACACAAAGTGCGTGCTGTGCTAGATTAAACAAGCATTGGTGTAGCCAATAGGTCTCGCTTTTGGTGCCTTACAAGAATTTAGTTATGCAGCACAATATCCTTGGTGCAATGACATTAATTGTTGCATGGCTAAAAACGTATAAGGTCCCAAAGGCGTGACCTATTGGCTATGCCAATGCTTGTTTTTAGAAGCCTGGCATGCAGTTTTAAATGTAGGCTGGTAAGAAAGGTGCCAACCCGAGGGGCAAGGTCTAGAGAGAAAAAAGATAGGAAGAGATGTGAGTTCTAATCAGATAGCACAAATAGAAAGGTGAAGCACAGAATGACAGGTCAGGTAAACAAAGTAGCGAGGCAGAGAGGCAAGTAGAGCCGGTGAGATGAAAAAAAGAAAGATATGAGAAGTACAGAGAAAAGAGGTACAGATGAGGCAGATAGATGAGGCTAATACAGAGGAAGGGTGAGGGAGAAGTAGAGAATGGTGAAATAGGGAGAGAGAGACAGAGGTGAGACAGATGTATTAAATGAGCGAATCATTGGAAGCAGAGAGAGTGAACAGAAACAGTTAAGGAGATAGAAAGAGAGATGAAAGCAAAGAGAGTGATAGATGTAGGGGTAGAGGTACAGAGAGCATTTGTAGAGAGAAATAAATACAATAATGAGAAAGGTGAGGGAAAGAGGACATCAATAAAAAGAGAGACATAGAAGGCCAATAGGTGAGGTAAGAGAGAGGCTAATGCAAGCAAGCATTCTGGATGTGGTAAACCAATGTGTGCTTCCCAAATTATAACACAAGCTGAAAACTCAATGCTGTGCAAACATCATTCTTGGCTTAGACAGACTGTCTGCAGCAAGGGTAAGAAACAATGCAGCCACCTTGCATAGGCGGAACAACCAGAACAGGTAATAATGCAGGTGAGCACCAGGCAAGATAAGCAGATATGCAACACCATGAAGGGTTTAAAAACACACTAACCATCCACTGCACATGAATATATCCATTTTTTGTACAACTAAACAATCTGTTGCAGCAGGGCTCATAGATCGGAAGAGTGGACAGGACATCCCTTGCAGGTGAGCACAAGCATTCCCTGGCAGCGAACACATGCACTAGGAGCATGGACAAACCATCCCTAGCAGGCAAGCACCAGAACAGTTCAACCTGAATGATATTCACAGAAGATGTGCATTTAAGGGCGAGGGGAAGACTGCAGTGAGGGGCCAGAGAACATCTTCCAGGGCTGTGAACATTCTCAGCTTAAAAACTGAACTGCTGTGCATGGCGACTTTATTTGGGCTAGGTGTATAGGGCACACAGAACTCTTCGACCGTGCATCTCCAGCATGAACACCGTACAAAGAGGCTGTGTGTATGAATGATAGAAGTGGCACAGACATATCAATCCATCAGGAGTTGGTAAAGCACAACTACGCACCCTTCAGGGTCTCAAGGCGCTGGGTGAAGTCCTCAAATGAGCTAAATGACGGGTACAGACAGGCCATGCCAATGCTAATTGCGAGTTTGTGCATTCACCTCCTCAGAGGGGTGCTTGGCTCCGAGAGCGGGTCTCACAGGATCCGGGACGTCCTCAGGTAGGAAGCTGTGCTGAAGGTGCTGGGCACAGAGGGCGGTGTGAGGAAGCAGTGCAGAGGGTGCTGGGTACAGAGGGTGGTGCGTGTAAGGAAACAGTACTGAGGGTGCTGGGCACACAGGGTGGTGTAAGGAAACAGTGGTGGTGGTGCTGGGCACAGATGGTATGTATGAAAGCAGTACTGACGGTGCTGGTCACAGAGGGGGTGTAAGGAAACAGTGCAGGTGGTGCTGGGCAAAGAGGATGGTGTACGGAAACAGTACTGAGGGTGCTGGGCACAGAGGGTGGTGTACTCTTTTGCAGGCAATGCATGCCCCTCATAAGCTTGGAGATCAGAGGACACACACAAGACCGAAGAAGGCACCATTTTCACCAGTAATCACGATGGGTGACGTATAGTCATCTTAGCTGAAGTACCGCAATGTTGTGACAGTGAAGGGGCGCTCCACCAGCAAACCACCACTGCTGCCTGTCCAATTGAGCAAGAGAGCCTGCATGCAATAGTCAGCAAAACGTTTATATAAATACATACATTCAGCCGTATTCAGTCCTTCACGGGATCCTTCCAGAAACACAGGAGCTGCTGAATCTGGGCGGGGGGGTTCAGTCTTCCAGAGAGTAGGGGGTTCTGGTGCCTGATAAACTGCAGTTTATATTTTGCACTTATTTTTTTTGCAACAACGGCTCTTCCAGCCACGGATGGCCTCCGAGCAGCAGTGGTCTAAGTTGACAGGCACAGTCCTATGAGGGGAGCCCTCCCTGGAATGGATGAGGATCTCACTCTGGGCATGGCTATTGACCAGAAACAAGATAGGGCATTTGGGAGTGGCTAACCGCCTTGCGCTTCAGAGGAATGCATGTCTATGGGAAACAGTCCAATCTGTGACCCGGGTGGGTACTTGACAGAAGGGTGGTCCCGGGTCCAACATGCTTGTGCCTATAAATGGCTGACAGGGTTGGGTCACCGTCAGTGTCGGTTTCTTCTCAGATTTGTTGAGTGGTGAGTAGGCATGAAAGTCCAGTGGGGCTAAAGGTGGGTCATTTGCGAGCCACATTGGACTTGCCAGGAAGCAGCAGCGGGGTCATTGGGGTCTATTTACGGCTCTGTGATTGGACCGAATCTCCGAGCTCTTTTGGAGATCAGCTCTTTCCGGTGTTTGACACTGATGGTTACACTCATCCCTATAGGATTTCCCTACGGTTAATTGCCATCGGGCACCTTTTCCACATGGAGAAGGGGCCACCATGCGACTGGGCGTGCAGCTGTTGGGAGCGTACTCCTTGTGATGCTACTCACAGCAGGACACGAGGGAGTGGAGGGGCTGGATTACACTCTAAATAAATAATAGAACTCCAACTGTATTTACTGGTAAGTGACTCTTGATCTCAGATTTCCTAAATTGTACCGCTTTCCGTGGTCTACCCGGTAAACGCATTTGAAGTTCAATTCATAGGGAGTCTAGGTATCTGCAGCGTTTACCTCGAGTTACACTGACACGCACTTTAAAATGTGCGCACACTTTAAAGTCAGACCCGTTTAATGAAGGAAGAGGCGTGGGCAGAACCACAAACACCTCTGGCACAGTCACAATCGCTCTCTGTTCCTAAACCGTTTGACGTGAGAGAGCTGTTAACAGTAATTTTCCCTTAATTTCCCATTAGCAGCCTAGGCCATTTGCAGGAGATAAAGCCTGGCTAATTGGATCAGCCTTCAGCGCGGCCCCTCCCCCAGAGGGCAGTGTTTGCACACAATCGAAGTCACCTAGATTGGTGGGGTTTCTGTTTCTTTAGGGGAGTCTGTTTGCTGGATTTTTAAGGTTTTCTTGTCGGTTCTGTCCTGCACCTCTCGGTGTAAAGTTGATGTTTTTTTTTAAATTGTGTCATCTTATGAACATCGAAACACACAACAGTGCTCAACGGTTAAACCGACTGTAAAAAGTTACCATTGAAGAAGGCACAGGACGAGGGGGAGGGGAAGTGACGAGAGACGCGTTGAAAGAGACAATACGCAAACCAACAGGTAGCCTCATGTAGAGAGACACCGTCTTTTAATAAACACCTCCTCGTTCTTGTTTACTGGTGTCCATGCCGCACCTCCGTCTGAAATGGGCACTTCTGCAAGACAATCATCCTGCTGCTTTGCTTTCAAAATAGTTAAGTGAATAGACGCCTCTCGTCTTTTTTCCCAGACATGTTCACTAGAAAGCCCTCTTTTTTCAGTTTTCGTCTTCATTCTCATAGGCTGTAGCAGTTCGAACTGAGAAGCTTCAAAGGACATTCATGTGGTCGCCCAACAGTCTGGGATTAAGCAGCCACGTCCCTTCCGGTGCCAAGATTTCTCTCAACAGTGTGGAAAAGAAACTGTACCTGAAGGAAAATGAGTTTGTATTTGCACTCACCATCAGCCTTTCGCTCACTTGTGATCATTTTATAGTTTTTCTAAACGGATATAGGGTCGCATGGTATAGCGGAAAGACCAAACATGAGGGTGCCCGTCGTGTGGTATATACACTGCTAGCCACTGTCTTGGATTTTAAGGGCCCAATTTACATTTCTCTAAAATCTAGGCTAGCACACTCGTACACCAGAAACCCCATACACTCAACAAACGTGAATTTCACTTAGTGAGATGTGAACGGAGTAACAGGGAGATTTCTTGACCTTTTATTTATGTTTGAAATATTTTTTTTATCATGGTAGTCAGGTGGAAAGAATTCTTGGGATAGGGGTCTCAAATATTAAGGACAAAACGTTTACAAGTGACAGATCGGCAGCGGAGAGATCACTTACGACACTGTAATAACAAGCGCGTCGCGCGCTAAAAGTAAAAAAACAAAAGTGTCGGCAAAAGTGAAAGCTTTTCCCTTGCGGGAGCGAGCAGCTCCAGGAGCGATAATTGCTAACACATGGCACCAAAGCTCGCTCCCACAAAGGAATCGGCAAACGTGCATGCGTTGCCATTGAAAGCAATGCAACGTGTGCAAGTTTTTACGGCGAAAAGTGAAGAGATTCCAAAAGGTCTTTTCCCTAGGCAGCGTATGCGTGCTGCGTAGGCGAGACCTAAAAAATAAGAAAAATGCATAAGGTGAAATTTCACCTAACACAATTGTGGTGAAATTCACAAATTTAACAAGCATAATTCAAATTTAGCCCAGGCCTACAGGTGCCCACTTCTATCTGGAATGTCTGTTCTATGTAATACGGACCAGGAGCTGAACTCCGCTCTGCCCAATCACTTAAAGATCACAGCTTTGCTCATCAGGCATTAAGGAGCCGCATCACTGCAGATAGACGGGTGGGGATGAGGTGCGCTAGCACATTAGACCACTAAGATCAGGGCCTTCTTATATGTATAAACGATGGCGGCACAGTTCTATTGAGCAGGCTGCCAGAAAAGGTAAAGAAGACCTAAATGTAAAGAATCAGTGTACCACAATCTTGTGGAACAGAAGAACTCTCAAAATTCAATTATATTTTGAGAATTGAAGTTCACATTTAATACTTCAATTTAGTGAAGAAAGAGGAACTGAGCAGAGAAGTGAAGATACCAAGAGGAGACAATATATAGAACTACATTCAGTTGAAAAGTCTTCAAAGGATGATAAGGGACCATTCCAGTAGCCATTATAGAAACCAGGGATACTGCCCCACCTCCTCGACTACCACTCCCATAAATGACAGCTGTTTATTAGGTCTGGGAAGGTGGAAAGAAGGAATTGGTGAAGATCTATCAGCATTTTTAGAGCTCAGGGTCTCTTTCCTGGCGTTGGCTTCACTCCCAAGCTCCATTTCTTTACCAACCACATAAAATGTAATGTGAGGGCTTATACAAAGGCTAGGAGCCATGTCACAGTAGAGCACCCTCACAATAAATTTCATGTGAGTTAACTAGCGTGGTCAGAAGCATGAGAACCATGCATACATCAGACAGAAGCATCCTGAAGAAGACATAGTTTTTTCTATCTCATTGCAAACCTGCCACAGCAAGGTTAAGGTAGTGTGCAGTATGAAAAATGTTCGAAAGGAAATTATGCCATAGTATCCTTTTAAGTCACTTGTGACAAGACTGAATGAATTAGAGACGATGACTGTGGTGAAAATGTAGATCTGCTTGGATTCCAGGTCATTTCCATTTAACTCTGGAGTTGCTTACAAGTGAAATGATGAAATGAAAGGAATGAAAAGATACTTGGTATAGCGTATGGCTACCCTAAGGCATCCCAGCGCTTTGACCCAGGTAACATCACCATCACTCATCGGAAAAGAAAGGTTTTTAGTTGTTTCCGGAACATGAGATGGTTCGATAGGAGCCGGATGCTCTCAGGAAGATTATTCCAGAATTTGGCCGCTTGCAAAGAAAACCGCCGACCCCCCGTACGGGATCTTTTGATCCTAGGGACTGTCAGAAGATTGAGTTCACTAGACCTGAGGGTTCTGGAGGGTTGGTATGGGCAGAAGAGAGGGCAAAGAATATCTGGACCGTTGTTTGTGATGGATTTGTGGACCATACACATGGCCTTAAAACCTATCCTCTCCTGAATCGGTAGCCAGTGAAGAGCACGCAGAGCAGGCTTAACCGAGCTGTGTTTAGGGACTTTGACCAGAAGTCAAGCAGCACAGTTCTGGACTGACTGCAGAATTTTGATAGTGCCTATCGGGGCGCCAAGATAGAGTGCATTGGAGTAATCCAATCGGGAGATGATCAAAGACTGGACCAGGAGCCGTCTGGAATCGGGAGGAAGGAGGTTGAGAACCTTCCTTAATGTCCTAATCAGGCCAAAGCATGTTGCAGCTACCTTCTTTGCCTGCACTTGAAAGCCGAGGGAGGGGTCAAGCCAGACTCCCAAACTCTTGATTTGTTTCTTTGGGGTCGGAGGGGGACCCAGGCAACTCGGCCACCATGGATTAAGGTTCAGAGGAACCTTGTAACCCATGATCATGATCTCGGTTTTAGTCCCATTTATTTAAAAAATGAGGCTTCCATCCATTCACAGACCTTAGTGAGACAGGGGGATAGATTGTTTGGTCCCGAGGTCCCGTCTTCAGACCTCATGAGTGAGACCACCAACTGGGTGTCATCGGCGTCGGTGACCAGTTTTATTCCCCAGGGAAGAACCACCTCGGCCAAGGGCCTCATATAGACATTAAATAAGGTGGGGCTTAATGAGGATCCCTGGGGAACACCGTAGTGAAGGGGGAACTGTCTTGAAGTATACTCCCCTTCAAAAACAGAGAATGTTCTTTCTGCTAGGAAAGATTGAAGCCATTTAAGAGCAACAAAGGGAGACGCCAGCCTCGCCGAGGCGGCTGATCAACAGGGAGTGGTTGACCGTATCGAAGGCTGCACTGAGGTCCAAAAGGACCACCGCAGCGCAGCCTCCGGCATCTACAATCTTCCTCGCTTCCTCCACTACCACCACCAGGGCGGTCTCAGTGCCCTGTTTTGTTCTGAAGCCAGTTTGAGTTGGGTGAAGTACTGCCTCGTTCTCAATAAAGGCGGATAAAGTAAGATGTACATGCTTTTCTGTGATTTTACTCATCCCTGGCAACAGGGAGATAGGGCGGTAGTTTGACCAGTCCTCAGGGTCAAGATTGGCTTTTTTTAATAGAGCTTTGACTCTGGCCTGTTTCCACAGTGGGGGAACCACTCCAGTGGAAAGGGAGAAGTTGATTACGTCCCTTATAATTGGTACTACCACCTCAGAGACTTGTTTTAGGGCAGAGGGCGGGGCAATGTCCGCAGGAGAGCCTGATTTCAGGTTCTGCAGAAGTTTTTCTACTGTGGAATGATCTATCAAGGGCAGAGCATCCAGAGTAGGTGAAGAGACCAATCGAGTAGTGAGCTCAATGGAGTGTCCAAGATCATTTGTAGCTTCCTTCACAGAAGGAGGAGTAGATGGTAGCAACCTTTGAGCTAAAAAAATTGGCTAACTCCTCGCACCGTTTTAGGGGATCGGCCACTTCATTCAGGGGACTAGGCAGAGTTACCAGAGACTTGAAGATTTTGTACATTTGCCTGGGGGAGTTAGCGGCTTTAGAGATCTCAAGCTGGTAAAAAGAGGCTTGGGCTGATTTTAGTTGGGTCTTGTAGGTCCTAAGAGTAGCTCTGTATTCCGCTTTATCCTCTAGGGTGAAGTTCTTTCTCCACTTCCTCTCTAGCCTCTTACAGTTCTGTTTAAGACATTTCAATTCTGCAGTATACCAGGGCATTATATTGGAGCCTCCACGGTGCACTATTTTGCGTTTAGGGAGGGTGAGATCAAGAGAGGACTCTAGCCACTTATTAAAGGAACTGTAAGCTTCAATCGGATTATCCTCCTTAATTAACGGAATGGAGTCCTTTAAAAATGTTGCCAACTTCGACACATGCAGTTTTGACCAAGTCCGACCAGTCTTGGTTGTAGTTATAGAAGGCTGGACAACATCCGTGGGCGTCCATGCAAATGAGAGTAGTGCGTGATCTGACCATGGAATAGGTAGCGACTCCTTCCACTGCATGTCAGTGAGATTGGTGTAAAAATGGTCACTCAAATGGCCAGCAAAGTGAGTGGCTCCCTCCACAATTTGTTTCAATGCTAAAGTCCCCATTCCCTCCAAAAAAATTTGCGGAATCAGTGCTTCAGGGTCATCAATATGAATATTAAAATCCCCGATAATAGAGAAATTTGAAGAGGTACTGCTAGGGTGAGAAATTTTTTCAAGGAGGGCATTACAAAAGCCATTGCAAGAGCCTCGTGGACGATAAAGTAGGATGCCCGAAAGTGTACAGGTAGGGGAGAAGGAAATAGCGAATTCCAGACTTTCGCAGTCTGACAACGGGTTATCCACAGTGCGACATTTAAGAAAGTCCTTACAAATAATAGCTATGCCTCCGCCCCTGCCCTTGGGACGATCAAGCCTACTTATCACATAACCAAGGGGCAAGGCCCTAACAATATCCAGACCTAAGACCTCTGAGAGCCAAGTCTCAGTCAGAAACAGGACATCAAGACTAAATTCCTCTAATAGCAGGTGGATTTCACCGCTATGTTTAGGAAGGGAATGGCAGTTCAGGAGCATTAGGGAGTATGTACTCGGAGTGCATGTGGAAGATGGGGGGAACCCTCCTGTTTATTTTCACAGTGTGGGCAGGGGATCAGAGGAGGGATGAATAGGGTTATGAGTGGACAGGACAAACCCCTACCGGCACTAAGTGACAGCAGTTGATCTCTACCGTATACCAGGTCATCTTCTCTCCTGAAGTCAGTCTCCCTGGCCCCTGGTCCCGTCCTGTAACGGACGGGGAGGCACAGACGGGCTTTCCTCAGGCGCTCCTTCGGCGCGGGACCGGCACCTCCGCTGCTCGCGTCCGCTGCGCGGAGGAGTAGCCATCTTAATTTATAAAAGTCCGCCTACCTCCTTCCCAACCCTACAACGCTGACCTGCCTCACCTAGTATGGCCGCCTCCGCGTACCAACACGACTCAGCTAGCAATAGGATGAAGGTCACCCAGGCCCAGAATACGGCGCAAAATAAACTAAAATGCGTGCGATTTAAAATACGGACAAAAACAAATTATTAATCAATTTGTGCAGCGTGACAGTACTTAAAATGTTACAAGTGTCAAACACAGTTTACAGTGTTAAAAAACGAACAGCTCCCGGCTTCCGCCTCAGGAGTGGGGTGATGTGCAGGGGTCTGACACAAGCGTTTCAAAGGGCTCAATTTATACAAGTCCGCCTACCTCCTTCCCAACCCTACAACGCTGACCTGCCTCACCTAGTATAGCCGCCTCCGCGTACCAACACGACTCAGCTAGCAATAGGCTGAAGGTCACACAGGTCCAGAATACGGCGCAAAATAAACTAAAATGTGTGCGATTTAAAATCCGGACAAAACAAATTATTAAACAAGTAAACTACATGTGGCTGAATGTTGGGTAAGCACATAGAGTTTAAATGACATGTTACTTTTAATATCATTATCCATAATTAACTAATTTATACCATCATTATCCACTGATCAGCAGCATGATAAATCAGAAGGTTGGAAGCTCAGCATCTTCACCAAGAGGCAACCTGCATCCACAAGTTATGAGCTTGCACATTGCACCCATCTCAGCCTCACTGCCATCACCACAGTCCCACCGGCATCACAAGGCATCAGCAGAGGCATGGAGAGCATTCAGACATCAGAGATGCAATTGATCCACAAATGAAAAAAACGGGCAGTGTACTCAGCAGGATTACAGTGGCTACAATGGCTACAATGCCCCTCTCCGGTGTTATTAGCTCTGCATTTGATATGGTCAACTTTGACATACTTCTTAACATCCTTAATCACGCTGGAGTGTCAGGTGGAGCCATTACCTGGCCCCGATCCCACCTTAATGGTAGAACATTCCAGGTTTTTGCGGGAGAAACAACTTCCAGGAGCCTATCACTCAGTTTTATGAGAGTGCCCCAAGGCTCATCACTGAGCCCCACTCTATTCAACACATACATGAAACCACTTGGTGAGATTATCCTGCCATATAGGATTAAAATTGTCACATATGCTGATGTAGTAGCCCTTAACCATCTCCAGAATTCTCCATCTGACCTGGAATCCTACCCTGAGAAGGTGACAACATGGATGCAACTCTCCTGCCTCAGGTTCAAGTGGGAAAACACAGAAATAATGCTCCTGGGCAACCCGCCTAATATTGACCTTACACATGTATGGCAAACTTGCCTTGGGCCTGCTCCGAGGCCTAAGTCCAAGATTAAAAGTCTAGGTGTTTGGCTGGACAAATTATTCAAATTTGACCAGTAAGCAGTGGAAATAACAGGAGCCTGTTATGGTATTCTTAGACTGCTGCGGAACTACGGCAACTCTACCTGTGTCTGGGAGCACCTAAATCCACAATAAGGAAACTTGAAGTTGGCTGCTTGGCATTCCTAAAACTCAGTCGGCTAAGCCAGGTCTGAAGACCTTACACAGGCTGCCCATCGCTGAGAGAATAAAATGTAAATCACTGTATATAGCCCATAAGACTCCTTGGGGGAAAGGCCCCCCAATCAATGACTCTCTCATCACCTTTTACCGTCCCAGGAAACTCCATTGCTCCGCTAACCAGAACTTAGCCGCTATCCCTAAAATTAGAAGGATGAGGAGTGGGGGCAGTTCCTTCTCCCACAATAGAGCTAGACTTTGGAAAACCCTTAATCTGCACCTTCGCTCAGAGACCCACCATCTCCCCTTCTGAAAGCTTCTTAAAACCTGGCTGTTCCATAATATCACTCTGTGAGATATCAAATCTTCCCCCTGTTTTGCTGCTAACGCTGGGATACCTTAGGGTAGCTATGCGCTAAATAAATTTTTGTTAATAATTACACTTGTAAGTTTTACAGATGACATGGATCTTGACTACTGCAAAAGATCTGGCTGACGTGGTGCTCTCTCCAGATTGAATTGACGACCCCTCTCCCAAGGCAGGAGCAATGCCAGGACCTCTGTCATGACGACCGGGTCTTGGTGAAGAAACACATGATAAAGTCGTGCCTGGGTCCCATGTGGTGTGGTCCCTATCTGGTTTTAATGGTCACAAAAATTGCTATAATATGTAGAGGCCTTCCAACCCAGATTCATGCACCCCATACTTGGAGAGCGAGAGAAGCTGGAGAAGAAATTACAACAACCACTACTGATATGCAAAGGACAAACTCAGTGCAACCAAGGAGCTCAGAGGAGAAGGATGAGAGAGCACGCAAGTGTCTCAAAGACAACCCAAGATAAGTGCAGGGCCTGTGGTGAACGAGCCACGTGTAGCCTCAGTGACCAAAACTGAAGAAAATGCAAGCACAGAATCTGAGCGTGGAGAAGGTACAAGCAGTGTGGCCAGCAATGGTCAAATGGATTCTAACCTGCTAATCTTAATTGTCCAGGACAAGGCACTGAACAAGACCTAAGAGCAGGGTGCTTGGCAGGGAAATACCAGCCAATAGGCTGCCGGCTTCCAATGAGCCTAAGATTACCTGTGGACCCCTATATTTTGTTCGCAAGCCTAGCAGCAGGGTCGGCAAAATGTTACTTCACCTAGGAAGGGCAAATCCTTGCCGCGACCCTTTGTGGGAGAAAGGAAAATGTTAGAAAACATTTGACAGTTTTGTTCCATACTCTCAGAGCGCTAGGTGACGCGTAATGATGTGCCACGTGAGATAAAGACCCGTGTAATGGTGGGAGCATGCGCCTTCGTTTGGCAGACGCTGGCCGCTTCATCAGCCTCGCACCTCTCCTCAGAAAGAACTTTCCAGACACGGTTCCTTGCATCCAGCCAATTTAACAGGTCAATGGCGGTGGACATTTGAGTTTCATTCATGCGCTCCGATCGCGGCTTAATTTTTATATATTTTATTGCGAATGTGTGGGACTATTGATTTAATTTCCGTTTAGTCGTAAAAAATCTTACATTTCCAGGCCTGCCGACATGGCCTCTGAATTTTCATTTTGGAAGCAGCTGTTAATAACATTACATCTATCTCGTTCATTGCGAAAAGGTGGGCAATAATACATATAAACTTTAACAGATAGCAATATACACATATATAATTTAGAAGGCCCCGAAAGCGCGCGTGCCTGTGAATGTTTTTCTCTTTCTTCGTGGTCCAGGGTTCTCGAGTTTACAAGTGGTGAGGATTGTAACTTCCCACTGCAGTGCTGTAAACTGTAGTTACATTCGTCTGCGTTTTTTTTTAGTTAAGGGCTCGAGAAATGGTCGGTTTACATTTGGCAATCTAGAGATCAGAGGGTGACAGGAATGAGGCCCCCCTCCCACAGACTGTCTCTGACCTCTGCCTGCCCTCTCTGCTGCCACACTGCGTGAAAAACGACTATTTGTGAAAGTGTTTAATGGACGATGTGCGTATGGCGGGGGATTACTGTCAGTAAACTTGGCAGTGGGGTTATGGCCATACACTCTACTTGACATTCAGAGGCGTTTACTTCAGGCTGTCTTTAGTTCTCAGTTGCCTGATTATTTACATAGCGCCCTAAGAGCCATTACTAATTGGTGAGCACTGTGCAGAATTCAGCTGTTCCCCTAAAACAGAGGTTTCAAGATGAGTTAAACTGCCTATAGAAGGGGCACGTCCTTCTGAAAGCTGTTAGCCTGGTCTGGTGGCTCAGTGGACGAATGGGTGCTTTGCAGAGGCCTTTTGTTCAACCTGATGGTCACAGGTTAAAATCCCAGCGGGTCCATTCAGCCTTTCATCCATCTGAGGTCAATAAAATGAGTACAATTGAGTTGGGTAACAATAAACATCTGTTATTCAGCGCCAAGTTGCCTACGGGTGAACGTGCGCTTTGATACATGTTATGTTATAAAAACAACATTATTGCAAGATCCAATTTTTTTTTGAAATTACGTTTGTTGTTTAAACAACATGGCATTGTGAAAGTTTTCAATTCAAGAACGGTCACACCTTGATACTCAAGAGCAGGCAACTGGTCATCTTTTGAGGCTAGGCAGATAGTTAAGAGTTGTTGTCCTTTATCCAGGGCATTAATTCTATTGCTTAAGACCATAACTCTGCTTGACTGTTAGCCAGTACTTCAGGATTATACTTGAAGATGGCTGGAGTAATGTAAAATGTGTGTAGATCTGCAGCAGTTACCTTTAAGAGCATGTCTTGTGAATTATTGTTTGTTTGTCCACCCGCAAGACTTACAAAATGTATGCTCCACTGAGATGGTAGAGCAGTCTAAATCCTTTACCCAATCGCATGTTCTTTATCCAGACGATACATATTGAAATTTACTTTAGGGATTAGAAATGTGTTTGTATATTTTTAGTACCACAAACAAATGATCAGAATACAGACATGGGGCATGGAGCAGAGGTCATTAGGAACAGAATCCTGACCATACATCCATTAGGGCTGACAGAGTTTCAAAGATACTCTACATGTTATGCGTTAGTAATAATGTCATTGCGGAGTTCTATACTTCCTTGATGGAGTGGTATGTTGGGATATGAAAGCAACCCTTGGTCACTGTGCCTTGAGATTGCAACACCAATTGCTGCTGTCAGTTACTGTAGCAACACAACTACTAACCATTACACGTACAAGTGTTACAAACCACAAAGCTATAAGAATGACTTTGGCGGCATGTATTAGTCATTAATAAGTGTATATTGCATTGATCAACAACTTTTGTTGTGCACGTCCCTAAATTAGACAAACAGCGCCACCATGTGGCAGACTGTCATAGGTTCCGGTGTTGACAAATAAGTGCCGGCCTTGAAATGATGGGTGCCCTTGAGCACACCCAGGGCACCCAGTCAGACGTGCTGGGGACCGCGGGGGAAGCCTGAGTGTCCCCATGGTCCCTACCAGCTCTCTGCCTCCAGCTGGAGCCGGCATTGCGCTCACAGACAGGGAGCTGCTAATCATGGAGCTCCCTGTCTGTGAGAGCAATCCCTTTGCCTGTTTCCCTGCCCACTTGACATGGGAAGGGAAACAGATGAAAACTCTGCTTTTAGCAAGCGGGAGCGTGTTCACAGCTCTCAATTGCTTGAAGCAAAGTTTGAGCTTGCTATGACTTGGCAGGAGCTGTGAAAGCTCCCGCAAAGTCAGACCAAACTGCAATGTCCCAGGGGATGGCACCCTGGGACATAGCAGGAGCTGGCCCGGGGGAGAGGGGACAGGGGGGTGGGGGGGGGGGTGGGTGGCAGTCCCCAGGGCTTTATATGGCTCAAGGAGGGGGGTCGCATGGTGGTGGTCCCTGGGGCTGTATATGGCCTTGTAGGAGGGCTACATAGCTCCACTCCCACTTTGAATTGTTATTTTGGCCCCGGGGATGTGGTGATCCCCAGGGGTGTCAACAAGCCCCCCACCCATTACTTTAAATTTAGCCCCGGGGAGGTGGTTGAATCCTGGGAACAGGGAGGGTCTGTTAGGCCCTCAGATTTCATTCTTTATAGCCACAGACAGATGGTGGTCCCCGGGGCCTGTGGGGGTCTACTCAGTCCCGCAATTTTTTTAATTAAATGCCGCGAGAGATTGTGGTGCCCAGGGCCCAGGGGCAGTTGATACAGCCCCCTGCACAATTCTTAAAAACAAAGCCCTGGGAGGTGGTGGCCCCCAGGGTGTTCCGCACGGCCCCCTCTAATAGAAACATAAGCCCTCGGGAGTTGGTGGTCCCCGGAGCAGAAAAATGCCCTAAGAAGGCGGCTCTCCTTTCATTTGTGGGGCATATGTGCATATGCCCCACATACCAGGCCCACCTGGGGGCTTTAGTATAAACAAGCGTGGGAGACTGAGCTAATTTTTGTTTTAATTTTTGCCTGCAATTCATCGCAATTTTTGTTTTTACAAAAAAGTGCTTTTCTGTCCGGGCGGGGTCTGGGACCCCAAGACCAATGCTTGGGGCTAAGGGTATTCCTAACCTGCCAACTTCTAATTATTTTCATGTTTTTTTGTGGGACTCTGCTTCAGCCGAGTCCCAAGATGGCTACCAACACTTCCTGTGTTGGCAGCTTATCAGAGCTCTACAGATCCATGCACAAGCTATTTTGAAGAAGAAGGAGGACCCCGCGCAGTGTTATAAGGGACCGGGGGGAAAACCAGTGTTGAAAAAATAACAAAGTCCCAAATCAAAGGACAAAGTAAAATCTGTCCTATTTTAGTGTTGGTACTACGAGTTATCTCCTAACTTAGCGTGTCAACAAATCACATATCAGTTCCACATTGTATTATCATGGTCAAATATAGGTTGTGACAGGTTCAGTACAGTGCTAGCAACAAGAATATAAATTAAAATAAGACTTGTAACAGTGTATGTTTGGTAACAATGTTATTTAAATTTTATTCCACATAAACAATTTACAATTCAAAATTCATATAAAATCATCATTAAAACATTTGTAATATGCATATCAATAAAGGAATTTTTTCATAAATAAAAACAAGAAAAGAATCACAAGGTCGACGCAGCGTTTCGGCTTTCCTTTGTACAACTTCCTCAGGACTGATTCTTATTTGATCCAGATGGAATTATTGCCCATGTGGAGAATGTTGTTTTAACGAAGATCCTGCGTAGAATGGGACGATCAACTGTGCACAACCTACTCACATCAATCTGTAGAATGTGCAGTCACTAATATCATAGGAGTACCCTCAATTTCCTTTTGATCTCGTTTTCTGTTTATTTATATGTTTATCTGTATATAGTCCTGCCGGGTTTAAGCTGCCAGAAGGAGCCACCGTTTGTATGAAGGTTATCGGTCAATTTCTCCCATGAGACCCGGGGGATCGGTCTTTAAAGTCGGAGATCTCTTTCAATTAGATCTGCGTCTCGCAGTGGGACGATCAACACACTTGGGGTTCACCTCACAGGGTTGTCGTGCACTTCGTCACTTATTACGGCCTCCCTGCTCCTGTCGTCTGGCAGCCTTTCCTCGTCTCAGTCAACCGGCATTCAATGCAGGTTGGGCAATAATTTATATTCTTGTTGCTAGCACTGTACTGAACCTGTCACAACCTATATTTGACCATGATAATACAATGTGGAACTGATATGTGATTTGTTGACACGCTAAGTTAGGAGATAACTCGTAGTACCAACACTAAAATAGGACAGATTTTACTTTGTCCTTTGATTTGGGACTTTGTTATTTTTTCAACCATGCACAAGCTAGTCATTATTCATGAAGACTTTGGGATCGCAGATAAACAAATTATGATTTCCCTAAATTTCTCAAAACTACTGAACGGATTTACACCAATAACTGAACCAAAATCTACCTTTCTGACAAATCTGGTGTAAATAAGTCCAGTAGTTCTGGCTGCAGGCATGTCTAAGGAGTCTATGAGTATTTACATGGGAAACACACTTTTTTTGACCTCCTTCTTTTTCTCAGCCCCGCTTGACTTATCACCCTGAAAATTTGAAGGCACAACAAACATTTGGGGCAGTTAGTCAAGCGGGATCCAGTGTTATTTTCCATAGAGATTTTAGGCTTGACTACAGCCCAAACCGCTGGATGGAATTACACCAAATTTGGCAGAAAGGTAGCTGTTGGTCCAGATACCCCTTTTTTGTTATTTGGTGTAAATCCGTTCAGTAGTTTGGGAGATATTAAAGGAAAAACACATTTCTATATCTAGGACTCAAAGGTTCTGTAAACCATCCCGATCTCGGGCTGGAATCAGAAGGGCTGCCAACACTTCAACCAGGAAGTGTTGGTAGCCATCTTGGGACTCAGCTTTAGCTGAGTCCCAGAAAAATGTTACAACAACAGAAAAGGGGCAGGGTCGGAATACCCTGGCCCCCAAGCTCTGGTCATGGGTCTTGCTGGGACCCCGCCTGGGCAAAAAAAGACCTTTAAATAAAATAATGGAAAATTGCAAAGAATCCACGAATCTGCTGCTGCTACTGCAAAAAAGCAAGCTTGGTCTCCAGGAGACATTTCGTAAATGAAGGAGGGGTTGCACAGGGACCCACTCACTTTGGCTGTTTTTAGCCCCGGGGACCACCACCTCCCTGGGACATCATTTAAATATTGCAGGGTGTAATATTATTGTGATCTTAATGAGGCTAGTTAGGGATAAGTAGATGTAGCGAGGTAGAGGTCTGTGGTGCTGTCTGTAGAGGGGGGCAGATAAATGGCCAAAACTGGGGTATACGCGCTGGGATAAAAGACCCCTGGCTGAGGCAGTTTACACATTACTTGCACATAATTTCACTTCATTCTGCCCATCTGATCATTAATAGTGTCGAAGAAGAAAGGCGAAATGAGATCACATGCCTCCCGGAGCTGGTGACCCCGGTCTCTATGTGTGGGCTGCAGGCCCCGGGGTGGGTGAGGGCTACACTCTGCCCCTGCTAGGAGCTCACAGACACCCCGGGACTCTGCATTGCAGTGAAGTAGTGTGGCTCACTGGTTAGAGGCGGCAGACCCGAGAGCAGAGGACGGCCCGGGACCAGGGTTCAATTCCCGGCGCGGCAGGTTTCTGGACCAGGGTCAGCGGACTCGATAATTCTCTCGCCTCGGTGCCCACTCTGATCAGCGATCACACTCGGCAACTCTGGGCATTAGCTTGCCTCATCTTCACTAACGGCCCCACCAGACCGCCGGGGATGCCTGGTCTCACCCTGGAGATACCCATTAAGGGACCATCTCTCAGGGAAGCCAGGAAGGGTTTCGCAGCGGTCGAAGCGCCTTGGGACCCTACGGGTAAGTAGTGCGCTATATAAATGCCAATACATTTACATTTACATTTACATTTACATTGGACTCTAGCGCAGGGCACCCCTTCCTGCTATTTGGTTTAACCCGTTGGTGTTCCATGCCGCCCATGCCTTTTTTAGTCTCCAGCGAGGTTGACATTGTTGATCTTAGCAAGATGTCTCTTTTCAGTTCTATCAGCTAGGAATATGTGATGTTACAACGCGATCAAAATGATTGCGGTATGTATATCGCAGTTTTTACAACGCAAGTCGTTACAACGACTTGTGCTGGAGGGCACTGGACTTAGTAATAGTAAGATTTACTATTCCAACACCAGTCTACGTACAGTAGGGAAGGTGGAATAGTAAATCTTACTATTCCTTAGGTTATAGCGCCATCCAGCGCAAGTCAATGTAACGACTTGCGTTGTAACGGCTGCGTTCTAAATGCATCGCGGTGTAATCACCGCGATGTAAAGGATGTTTCCCATCAGATGGCAGTGAGTCTATTAGTGCAAGCTCTCGATGCACTGATACGTCTCCCTGCAGTCAAGCTTTTAGTTTGTTTTAGCCTCTGCTGCAGTTGTTTTTATATCATATGCACAGCCAGCTACAGCGTCTCTGCATTTCATGGCCCACGTTTTAGAATCTGGCTTCGATATCTGTAGATGAGTCGAAGACTTTTAGGCATGCATTTATTGCTTGTATGTGAAGTGCAGTTGGAAAAGACGCGCACATTTAACATACCAAATCTCCTCTATAAATACCCCTGCAAGACATCACACACAGTACACAAACCATTCACATACACAGTCAGGCACGCATGACACCCCCCAACACATACGGGGGCACATGCACTCATGCACACAGGGACATAAGCAAACAAGCTCCCACAGGCACTCAATCACACATACACACAGGGACACATGCACTCACACACATACAAGCTTACACTCACACAAACACACACAAACAGAAACATTCAAAAACATAGCCACAGGCTAGCACATACAGGTACCCACAAATACACACACATCTACACAGTAACAACACAGACACCCACATCCACCCCCACCCACACACACACAACAAAACCTACATACACATACAGAAATGCAGGCACACACAGACAAGCCAACATAAACAGATACAAACAAACATGTATCTACACACAAACACTACCCAGATAGATAACCACCCACATAAAAGGACGGACACACACACTCACATACCCTACACAATCTGACTGCCCGCTTGACGTAGCTGCCATGCCATGAGTGGTAAGGGTGTTTTCAGGATTTAGGGGTGGGTAAAAGAATAGGACGGTAAGGGTTTTTTTATTATTTAGGGGTGAGTAGAGCTATAGGGTTGTAAGGGTATTTTTATGATTTAGGGATGGGCATGGAATAGGGTGGAAAGAGCATTGTGAGGGGTTAGGGATAAGTAGGGGTACAAGGTGGTAAAGGTGTTTTTAGGGTTTAGGTTTGTGCGGGCTAAAGGGTGGTAAGGGTGTTTTTAGGGTTTAGGTCTGGGAAGTGGTATGGGGTGGTAAGAGTAATTAAAAAAGAGGTGACCCTCACCACTTAACAATGTAAAGTTATAATTGTTTTAAAAAGGTGGGGAGTTTGGTGCAGTTCCCCCCTGAAAAAAATTACATATATGTATATTTGTATCAGTTTAACTTACCTTTATTATACTTAACTTTCATTGTACAGACATGCGTGGCAAAGGTGTTTTTGAGGTGAAGGTTTTGCTTTGCAAACTCACTGTGTGGTAAATGATGTGTGGTAAAGGCATCTGTTTTAACATCATACAACCCTTTGACATGCATCCTGGGTACATTCCTGTGTCCTGTCACTCACAAATCATCCCTTCTTGGCTTTAAGATTAACGTGATTTTACACGATGCATTCCTTAAGATCATGAAACTCCTCACATGTTTTACAAATCATATATTTTGCCAGGCAAGTATATCCGCAACTCTATTATTGCCCGGTACTAATTCTCATTCAACATTACATATCCAGCAGCAACACTGCAAACACTTCTCACATTTAGACCAGGATTCTTCTGCCCCAAATGCCAGCTGTCGGGTGGAGTTAGAAGTGGCAGCTTCTATGCAACATACCATGGTGAGGGGCTGCATCCTTACACAGGGGGCCACTGTGGCTCCATTTGTCAAGTGAAGACACTTATGCCCAGTTTATTCCTGGAAGGTGGAAATTACTTGATGTACAGAAAATGGTCCACTTTGTAATGGGAATTGAGTTTTTTGTGCACTCTTCCCCCACAATACTGTCAAAAATATTTATTTTTCATCTTGGCAAATTACAATACAGCATAAAAAAAGAGTGGAGCAAAGGAGGAGGTAACCCTGATGTGTTTCCTTAAGTGAAGGGAGCCAGATGTTGTGGGTAGAGGAGTGGTAGGGGTCAGTGGCGTATCGTTGATTGCCAGCATCCGGGGAAAGGCAAGTATTGCACCCCATAATACGTGGGCTGTTAGCCTTTTCTGATATTCGTGGGGGTATCTGTATCCATCCCGCCCCACTATGAAAGTCGATATGGAGGCACTTTAGGTGGCAGGTTACTCAGTGATGTGTAGAAGTGCCAGCACAACAAGTGAGGTGCAAGGATTCACACATGCCTGTACCGTGAGCGTAGCCCTGCCCATCACCCCAAGATGCCCCCTGCCCTGCCTAAGACTTCAGCCACGACCCTCCTGGGCTGTGGCAACGGGGTTCTCAGCGTCCTCCTAGGTCCCAGGACTGCGGAAGAGATTGGCCGTATCTCAGTCATCAGCTGCGTTGCTCCTCGCTTCCTCTGCACTGGTTTTTGCTGGTAAAGACACCAACTCTCTCTGGAGATCACCAACCTGCGAGTCCACTCCTGCGGCACTCTGTCCTGCTGGTCTCACGTGTGTTCCCTTTCTCCTGTAGTGGCGCCCGGTAGCTGACGTCATCGTGACCGACTGGTATGCTGGTGAAGACATCTGTGGGACACACCATAGTGGTCATCTTGGATTTCTCAGGTGTGTCGTCGCTCTATTGCACACTTCCTGATGCAACATTTTGAAAGACATTTTTTTGTAGTACAAATGTTTTTTCTTTTAAAATTTTGCACTCGGGGTCACCGCCCCTGTGGCCTAGCCTACGCTATGCCACTAGTATTGGTTACTGCTGTGATCAAGATAGATGCCAAGAAGCACCAGAATCTCGGAGCTTTGATAGTGGCAGTGGGGATTAACAGTACCTGTCCATTGAAAGGGGTGGAACCCAGTGTTGATATGGGGAATTTACAATGAAGGCGAGGATGGGATAGTGACTGGTAGGCATGGATAGGTTGGGTGACGGGGGATGTTTCTCAGATTCTTCAATCTGAGGTTTTGGCATTTGTTGTGGGTTTCGTGACACTGCTAGTGACATTAGGGTAATGGTCTGGGTGAATTTGGCTGTGTGGTGGTGTTTCAGAAGCTAGGATTGTCAGGTCTATAGTCCATGTGAGCAGTCAGCTGTCATGAGGAGGAAAACAGAACACCTTCAAGAAGCTGTGACCGTGTCTCAGAGGGTCTTTCTCTTGTATTGTAAACAATACATCCAGAAAGAGAGGAAGGCATGGTTAGCAGAGGCAACAGTCTGAGGTCAGCTATGCCTGGGGATATGGTATTGGCAGAATGCAAGACACTGTGAGAATCCAAAGCATATAAAAGATTTCTGCAGGGAGCTGGAAAGAATGGCTGTAGGCAAGATGGAACAGCATGCATTCAGGTTTCAGTATAAAAGTTTCCGTGGCAATGTTGGAGCAAATATGATGGTTAGGTGGCATGCACAGTGCCGGTCTCTCATCAAAAATTCTCTTGAGGTTGAAAGAAACCAGACTGGGCCCAATTTAGGGATGGAGGAGTGTGAGTGGAGAAATAATCAGATGATGCTTTTCAGGATGAACAAGGCATGGGATGTTAACCGCCAACCCATGCATAGGTTTGATGCTGGTGGCGGATGGCTGTCTAGGGCACAACAGATGTACTCAGGTAATGATGCACCCATGTTGATTGAGACTCATCCATAAGGGCTATGGTAGAAGATCCCAACTTTGGAACCCATTGCTACCAATTGGAAATTACAGCCTATTAAATGTATAACGGAATCTCCAATGTTATCCTATGGGAGGGGTAGGCCTCACACTTGTAAAAAATTGAATTTAGGGCTTTTTTGCAACCAGGACATGTAAAACTAAAGAGTAAATGTCCAAACTTTCAATTACAAGGCAATCAGCCCTATGGCCTATCTAGGACTTACCTTAGGGGTGAAATACATGTAATAAATCTCCAATCTCTGCGCCGGGAAACCCTTTGTGGGTATCTGCGCGCATTATAAGTGCAAAAAATAAATAAATAAATAATAAATAAATAAATAAAAGGGGAGTATAGGGTTTAGCAAGGGGGTTTTATTGCCAATTCGAATTGATAGTGTAAAACTGCCATCAGGCTGCAATGGCAGTCCTGGGACATGCTTTAAGGTGCTACTTAAGTGGGTCGCACAATAAATGCTGCAGGCCTATTGATTTTAATTTACAGGCTGTGGGTTTATGGAATACCACTTTACAAGGGACTTATAAGTAAATTAAATACCCCAATTGGGTATAAGTCAATTTAACCATGTTTTAAGTGGGTGAGCAAAAGCACTTTAGCACTGGTTAGCAGTAGTAAAGTACGGAGTCCAAATGCCAACAAAAATAGGTTCAGCAAAATAGAGGAGAAGTGGCAAACAGTTTGAGGAAGACCACCATTCAATCCTCTTTCTATTATATGTAGTTTCTCCTCCTTCATCTTGACTCTATCACCAACCCTCCCCACTACTGTCTACTCACAACCTTTCCTCTAGTTCCCAGCCTCTTGTCCTGCTTTCCCATCTTGCTTCTTTCCTCTATCCCCTCTCTCTAGTTCCTCATCCCTCTCTATCCCTTCTCTCACTCATGCACTCTTCTCTATATTTTCTTTCCTATTGCTTTCCCCTCATTTCTACTCTCACTCCTCTCTCATCCTCATCCTCTACCCCTCCACCTCCTGACATCCCTCTCACTTCCTTCTTCTGTCTCTGACACATCTTTCCTCTGCCTTCGGCCTTTACATCATCTATTCCATTCTATGCACTCATCTTTTTCCTCCCCTCCTCTCTTATCTTGTCCTCGCTCTCTCTATGTCTCTTTACCTTCCCATCTCGTTCTTCCTTCTACCCTACGACCTTCTCATCTCACTAGTATACTTCTACACCTCCACCTCCACTCCCCTACTCCACTCCACTCACCTCCATCTCTCTCCCTTCCTACTGTCTCTTCCACCCTTCTCTTATTTCTCCTTTCAGTCAACGCCACTGTTCCTTTTCTTCTTCCCTCCTCCGTATACCACACTTTCTTTACCAATCTCTTCTCTAACGTATCCACTATAACTGCCCTACTTCCGCTCATTATAACAAGCAACATTACATCACGTTATCATCAAAGCTTTCTAAACTAAACCACACTCCACCACACCAACCACACCCTGCCCTGCCATAAACAATACCCACCATAGCTTATCACACCATACAACCCCCACAGTCCATATTACTCAAACCATATGATGTTTCAAGATACCACTCTTGACCCCATCTCTGCACACCCCCTTCTATAACATGCTACACAAAACACATCCAGTTCTGTTGCATTAAAAACCCCATGACTCATTTTATGTCTCAGAGGACTAAGGCATGCATTGCAGGATTCTGCGTGTCTGGTTGGCTATTCGTCGTTCCGAGGTAGTTCAAATGAGAACCACTGAAATGGGAAACAATAAAAATCTGATATTTAGAGCCAAGATGCCCAAAGTTGTGCACATGTCTTATGAAAATATACAGGGCTTTAAGTGGTATGAAAAAACTCGGGGGGGGGGTCTCTCAAAGGGGCGTGGTCAGCGTACTTAGGGGCGTGGCTTTACAAAACTTACGCTAAAAATCTGTGTTTAGCATCGTGTGCCGCCCAACTTGTATTTTGCTGTTTCTGTCATTGCATCCAGATATGTGACACAACAAGTAACATCCTACCTACAACAAGTTAGGACTATTGGCTTTGTCAATGGTTATTAGTTGCATAAGATAAATAAGCTGCAACTATGGCTTGTTACATATAATATTGAACAAGCTTGAAATTAAACCCTGGTGCCCCTACCACAATGTTGCTGCTCTTGCGTTTCAGAAAGAGAAGGGAAGTCCAGATAGAAAATGACTCTTTAAAGGATTTCTCTTCCCCCACAACGCTCACCTGGCATGACGTCATGCTGTAACTTCTCCACTAGTGAGAAGTGCACATCGATGTGCTTGCTGTCTCGAAACGGGTCTCTATCGGGCTGTTTTGCACCCTGGCACTTGTTTCCAGACTGCAGGGACAGCAAACTACTGGCAATGCAGTTCGGAATAAAAAAACGGACCGCCTGTGCCAGGGCTCAAAACAGAGCCCGATAGAGATCCGTTTCGAGGCCCTCTTTAAAAAACTGCCGGTGCTTAGACCCCGTGAGACCCGTTCCACTTAAAGCCCTCAAACTATACCTTAGTCAGTAACTTCAACCCATGCGAGGTCAGAAACGTTAGGTGCAAATCTCCAACTTTTTTGTCAACTGGTCTTTTTTGGTGTGGGACAGATGCAATGGGGAACAAATATTTTCATAGTCTCTGAAAATATATTGACCGCATTCTCATGATTTCACCCTCTATAGAACAGGGGTCAATTGTCATATTTTACAGAAACATAGCTATATTTGGAAGGCCTGAAAATTAACATTATCCCTTTAACAACTGGAAAAATGAATATGTGAGAGCTCGAGCCACCCTTGAGTATTGCATATTTTCAATAGGAAGATTGGAT
Organism: Lissotriton vulgaris; assembly: GCF_964263255.1. Classification (NCBI taxonomy): domain Eukaryota; kingdom Metazoa; phylum Chordata; class Amphibia; order Caudata; family Salamandridae; genus Lissotriton; species Lissotriton vulgaris. Next base: position 1,934,638,485 of record NC_141689.1, on the reverse strand, counting down.
ATTCAGGCATGCACTGTTCAGCGAATGTATGACGTTACTACGACATACATTACCGCGCAGTAGGTTACAACACGGACGTTACATCGTCGGCGTTGTTACCACGCATGGCTTTACATCGCAAGTCGTTTCTACGACTTGCACTAGATGGCGCGCTGGATTTAGGAATAGTATAAATTACTATTCCTACTCCAGTTAGCGCAACAGCAGGGAATGTGTTGGATTTAAAATCCAACACATTCCTTGGTGTTGCGTGCCATCTAGCGCAAGTCGTAGAAACAACTTGCGATGAAATGCCATGCATGGTAACAACACGGACGATGGAACGTTTTCGTTGTTACCTACCCGCGTGGTATTGACAGCGTTATAAACACTGTTTCCCCTGTTGAGCTGAAAAAGAACACACCTCCCACCCGCGAATGGGGAATTTATACATATTCTGCGATGTATCTAGGCTGATTCATTGGTTTTAGTTTATCTAAGATATGTTAATGTAGCCCTAGCCTGGCCCCAATGACCTGCCAAGCGCTTTACACAGAATGACTTTCTTGAAACAAGCACATCTCAAATAGGCAAAATATAAAACATTTTTAAAAAGTGAATACAAAAACACATTTGGAAAAGCCACAACAAACACAGGCATCCATTTTATCTGAAGTGGGGTTGAAACCAGATTACAAATGGCAGCATGTAAATGCAACATATCATTCGGGGATTTCTAAACAATATACTGTACGTTTTTTTAATCACTCACTTTACATTTACATTTGTTAACCGTATTTAGGGGCAGATTTATGACGGACTTGCGCCACGTTTACGCCGCCGTTGAGTGACACAGCGACGCGGAAACGTGGCGCATCCCTGTGACCTATTTATAACGTGACGCATCTAGGCAGATGCGTCACGTTGTAAAGCCCTGCGCCACAAGAAACCTGCGTCAGGTTTCATGTGGGCGTTCTGTCGCAGGGTGGGCGTTCCCTCGTAGGAAAGCCCCGTAAAACTGACGCAGTGAAATCTACAAGATTTCACTGAGTCCGTTTTACGAGGCTGCTGCGTCAAATCCTTACGCCTGTTTGAAGCAGGCGTAAGGAGTGACGCACCAGGTTATGAATGGGTGGCCTCTGTACATTGCAGGAGTTGCGTCAAACTTGCGACGCTACTCCAGCAATGCGCCGCCCGTACACCACAAGATGCGTCACGCATCTGCCCTTCCCTGCACCATGGTGCGCCGCATTGTGTAAATGCGGCGCATCTGTGGTGCCGCAAGGAGGGAATTGCGTGACGCATCAGTTTTGGCGCATCCCTGCTGATTTGCAGAGATGCGCCAGAACTCATTAATTTGCCCCTTACTATCTAGGGCACCAGGCCTGCGGGAAGCCGAGTAAGCAATTTAGCCAAGGTGTGGCCATCCCTCGTCCCAGTGTAACATGTCTCGTGCTGCTCCGGTCACACAGCTCTGTGAACAGGGGCGCATTGTCTTTTGTCTGTTTTTACTAAACGTCAGATTTAGTTCTAGCGAATAAGGTCATTCGAGGACGTTGTGGAAAAACTAGAGTGTTTCCATGTTGTCATACTAACACAACTAATTACAAGGCACTCAATCAAAATATGACTATTAAACTGTTTAAAACATGCTCTGCCCGATTGAACGCGTCATGATGCAAGCATTGCCTTAAGGTGAACAGGCAAACACGCCAAGAAACATTTAAGACAAAACCATTTAATAGAGATTTGAAACCAGATCTTCCTCTTCAAGGGAAACATTAACATCTATAGACTTTGCAAGGCGGCAGACTGTTTTTCTGCCGCTTTTTATTATCAAAGCTGATAAAAGTGAAAGTAAATTGCCAAGTCTTCAAGTATGTGCCGAGAGCACAATTACTTCATCTGTCTCCCCCTCACTTATTAAGGGGGTGTTTGTGTCCAGAACAACACGGCTGCTGATAGGAGACACTGACATAACTGAAGGGTTGAGTAATCTGGAATGCTACGGTTATAGCAGGCGAGATTTATTTTACTAGGGCTACTTTTAGCCTGTGCAGTTGTCCGTTTTTGCCAGTCTCTCACGCCGTCCACGCTTCTTGCTACAGGGCCAACCATCGCCAGTTTGTGTTGCCCGAACGGCAACCCACAATGCACTTGTTGCATCACACATTTACACCAACATCTCCCCTATCTCCAGAACTGTGGTCTGCCCCTGCCTTGGCCGAGAATTCAACTTTCCCTCCAAATATTTAGGTGATGGTAACATAGTTGCATTTTTTTGCAGGGGGTGGGGGCAGGGGGTTCACATGGGGGCTTACACCCTCTTCATGTGGGGAGGTGTAAATGCTACCAAGTTGTGACTCCGAGAGGGCTCACGAACCGCCTAGAAGGCATAACAGGAGCAACAGAGAGGAGCATTGCAAGAGAATCAACCAAGGAGGGTCGCAGGGTAGGAGAAAAGAAGTGAAAGGAAATCACCGCAGTGATGGAAGAAATGTGGAGTAGGGGTTTGGGTAAAGGGGATTGTGGGTGATATTAACATGAATAGAAAAGCTGGGATTTCTACAATGTATCCCCCCCCCCGAGTGGACCCACAGGGGGCCCAACTGCTACCATGCTTCCTCCCTCCCTACAGTCTGGGATGTCTCCAAGCCTACCTAAACCGGTAGGTGCACTTTTGGTTACTTTCATGAGGAGAGGTGCCTCACCTCCACGATGCTTCCATTCGGATCCCAGAACCAGTTTGGTGTTTTGTGGGACTCCACAACTTCTTGCACATATGCAGCCCAAGTAGCCGGCTCGGTCTGCATATGTGTAGTCTGTTCCCTGGCAGACTCCTATGAGTGGCCCTTAATCTCCCCCTCATGTTGCCACTGGCTGTAGCATCATTATTCCCCACTACAGACCATGCTTCTCCTCAGTTCTTTCTTGGAATGAGCTCCTCACCTCTAGTCTGTATATCCCACAGTTGTACAGATGGGACATCATTCGTTTTCTCCCCTCACTTCCGTGATATTGTTGTGCCACTGCTTCTCACTATGCCACTGAACTCTACTTCTAGTGTTAATCCCACTTTTCCACAGTGCTCCAATGTAGTGGTCAGTTGGGAGGTGCTGGATCCATTTCTCATATTTTTTCCCTCTGCACGATTTCTCCTCCACCGCGTACATTTTTCTCTTTGGAGCACATAGGTCAGCCCCACTCTCTAGTTCATGGTATCCCCTCACTGCGAATACTCAATTTTGTCAGCACCTTAGTCGAGCACAACTTTTAAATCTCCCCACACTTCTCCAACTCTGGGCCCATGGAGTTTCCTCTGAACCCTCCCCCCCCTCCCCCTCCCCCCCACCACCCCCCGCACCCATCCCATTTGACTTTCGGCCCAAGTGAGGCCCGAAGCATATCTATCGCAGGCACCTGGGGTCCAGCATGCTGGCTAGGCGCTATTGTTCATCTGTATGCAGCCTCACTCACTTGCTGAGAGGGTCGCCATCCAGATTAAGCTTGTCATCTCGAAGGTAATCCTCCAATGTTCTGATTAATTCAACACCTTGAGTGTAGGGATGAGTTCTCTGCTACGCTCTAACCCGGAGAGCTGTGTAATGGTTGCTCAGCCTTGCTATGGATCGCAATTCCTCTGCCATAACTACACATTCATTTTGACCTCCATGGACTGGGGCATGTTTTTTTTACCTCCATGCCCTTACACGTATGTTACATTTACCAAATTCTCCCCCGTCCCCCTGACACAGCAATCCACACTGGTAAAATGAGTGTAACTCAGTACTAGTCAGTGCTGCTGGTCAATAAAACGTGCAATATGTCGTCTTGTGCATCTGAACAAAAAGTTCCTGAAACACCCTACGATACTTGGACTTGAAGAGAAACTTTTATTTTCCCCCCATGTGCCTTTGAGGGCTGGGACTGCCAGCACCACTGGAGAAACTCTGGTGGTTACAGAGCTGCTGCATTCTTTGAAATATACAAAATAAAGTATAAATCACGCCTCCCGGGTCGTGTCGGTGATGTGGCCAATCTATCCAAAAATAGTATTCAGGGTTTTGATTCTGGGTTATCCTTTTCGGGAGGTCACATATTGTTACATTAAATTCAGTGAGCTAAGCATCCATACACAAAACTGCATAGTGGTGCCTGACCTAATAAAGGGTCTTATACATGTTAGAGCCAGCGAGGTGGAACAGGGTCACGTCACACAATGTCGTAGCATAGAGAGACCTGCCCAAATGCTATGTATTAGCCCAAGTGGTGTGGGCAGTGTTCAGACAGTGGGAAGGCTGGCACCGGGACCAGATTGAGGGAACCTCCATGTGCCCTAGCTTTTAAATTATGTTTTGTTTGAAGGCGAAGTGAACCGGACAAAAAAGACTTAACAAACTCTTGCTTGCAACAAAGTCTTCTTTCATTTTGGATTTTTTAGGAAAAGTGCTGTGTGACTTCAGCAGCCAAAATTAAATCCCTCAGGGTTGCGAATGTCAAACTATTTATAAGAAGAGATCAGGTAAATGGTGAGGTTTTGGTGGCTTGAAATTTGCACTGAAGGCTTAATAATTTTATATAAAATGCCACATTGGCCGCAGAAAGTACTTCCTGACTCAATGGCCTAGGAAGCAGAGAATAATCGGTCTCTTTTGCATTTAGTACTAGCTAGACATTTTTTCAACCAGAACTAAGGAAACTGTTTCTTGATGACCCCACAGCCTAAGTGGACTGCTCTGTCCTTGCCTCAAGTGCCAAGAAATCTGTATGTTTGGGTTGCTGTAAAGTCGTGGAAAAACAGAACAGCAGTGTCTTGCAGTGAATACTACTTGTACCTGAGAGTCTGCCTGTTCCAGGGAGGTCCATTAAGACATTTAACTGAGGGCTCCAACTGGATGTGCAAAAATCTAAATCTAAGAAATCTTGTTTGTTGATTTTCAACAAATAGTATTCAGCAATGGGAGTGGTAAAATGTCAGATGCCAACAACATAACTTTGATGGCGGGACATGTTTCCAGTCTGGCACAACTTCCCCTAGTGGAGAAGTGTGGCTCACTGGTTAGAGGAGGCAGACCTAGAAGCAGAGGTCAGCCCGGGACCAGGGTTCAATTCCCGGCTCGGCGGGGTCTTGAGTCCTAAAAATGTCCATGGACTCGACAGTTCACACTCTGCGACTCAGGGCAATAGCTTGCTTAATCTCCACAACGGCCCCTCGCGGCGGGATGCCTGGCTTTCACCTTGCGGATACCCTGCCGGGGTTATCTCACAGGAGAATACCAGGATGGGTTCCCTAAGCAAGCGCTTAGAAACTGCTCAGTGATTTGCGCTATATAAAATTCCTGTACAATACCAGCACTAGAGTCCACTCAAACAATTGTCCACCTTTGCAAATCTTCACACTGAGCTTTTACAGTGCATCCCATCACTCTGGAGCTCGATACAGTTCCCGCACAAGGGATACCTTTCTTTACTATCTGAGGATGGGCTATACGGCCGTGACAAACTCATCAATAGGATACCAAGTGGAGAAAGAATTTCTATATCCTTCGAGATGGACTTATCACCTAAAGAGAATTACTATATAAAGAGAATAGAGCTCTGAAGAAGTCGCAGAATAATGTGCCCAATGTGCGGCGAAACACGTGTTGGCTAAGAAATTAGAACTACCAAACAGAAGAACAATGAAAGAAGAAAATATGATTGTCTACACTGACTTTTCTGATTTATTTTTTGATTATAATTTGTGTGTGCTGGGGTCTGTGTTGCTGATCCAGAATGACTATTCAAAGCTACTGTTTCCCTACAGCATACATGGCAGCCTAGCAAGGGTGGCTCCTCCGCCACAGCGGAGGAGCGTCGCCCCACTGCTTTTAAGCAGTGTGAAGAAGAGAAACATAAAATGATAATACCTTTAAGTTATTAATATTTTGTGCTTTGTGACGCATGCTGCTGCTTTGCGGGCGGGCGGGGCTGCTCTGCTCGCAGGGGAGGAGTGGTTTGCCCACTCCTAAGTGCGCAATGACTGGTCGACCTTCTTGGACACTTCCATGTTCTCCATGCACGCTGCATTACAGCTTGCATGGAAAACATGCCCACCCCTCCAGCCCCTGGCTGAGTGCCGTGTCACAGTGCTCAGACCAATCACAATGCTGCTTTGCAGGGTTGTGTTTGGCTTAGGGAAGGGAGCCTGGATGCCTGCTTCCTGTAGTTGGAGACAGGAGAGCAGGATCAGCAACGCAGGACTGGCCTCAAGGTAAGTTTATGTATTTTTTAAATTTATTACACCACCCCCTGGAGGGGGGGGGTGGAGGGGTTGTGTGTGGACTGTCATAGGTACCAGTGCTGTTAATGAAGTGCCGGTGCCCAGCACCAGACACAACCGGCTCAAATTAAGCAGTGCCCTATAGGCTCTCTTGTGAGCTATAATTGCTTTGTTGTCGTAGTTTCAATAGATTTCTTTTCTTTGCGTTATGATGTTGCTAGATATTACGCCATCCCATTAGGCTCATCCAACACCCGTATTTAAAAAAGCAGGAAATCTGACTTATTAAGGACTCAAGCTTTGCAACCCAGTCCACCCCCTGCCTCCCGTAGGAAATTTTACACGTTCGCCTACGGTTATGTACGGTTACTATATGTTGTCAAGCTATGTTCGCTGCATTTGCAGTTTCAATGTTATGAGCCATCTATCATGTAACGGATGTTTGAATATCTCGTCACGTTCCCTTTTACTGTCTGTACCTGACTTTTTACTGTTTGTTTCTTCTTTGCTTATTAAATAACAATTAAACTTTTTTAACTGACAATTATTGCTTTTTTGTCATAACTTTACTCTAGATTTAAAATTGATTCAAGTTTCCTACTCGATGATACCTACATGACACTGTTGGTATAGGGTGACCAGGCGTCCCGGATTCGCCCGGACGGTCCCGATTTTGTTCACCAACTGTCCCGGCAGATTTCAGGAATTGTAGCTCTTGTCCCTGTTTTTAGAGAGGGTCGACTGAAAACGGCGGGAGGTGCTCTTTAAGTGTAACTAAGCAGGGATAGTTGGCAGTTGTTTCAAGAAAGCAATTTAATTAACATGGATGGTACTGGGCTTAAAAATTGATTTTAAATTATGTTCTTACTGCCCTCTCTGTACTTCTCTGCTGAGGAGCGCTGTCATTCTGTGGCTTGCTTGAAGTAAAACAGTAGTCCTTCTTTTATTCTCGTGAAATGTCCCGGTTTTTGGCTTTAAAATTCTGGTCACCCTATGTTGGTATGTCTTTATATTTAATTTTGTAGCTGACAAGGTCATTAACGTTCGTGGACAAATCAGGTGTCAAAATTCACAGTACATTTGTTGCCCAATGCCGCCCTCTGCTGGCTAGACATGCGCAAACATCTGAATGTTTGACTAATCCCGACTCTTTTTATCTGGTGCAGTTTGGACCATAAAAACACATTGTATCCTAAGAGGCCAGAAGTTTTTACAGACGCTGTCTCAGTACAGGTACACAATTCTGTATTTGAAGTAGCATTATAAGCAGTGATCTTGACTTAAACTCCAGTGACATTTTCTGAAACGAGGGAAATAACGCTAGTCACATAGAGCATTATTTGCTCAGCCCAGAAGGGAGTGCGTACACAGCGAAATTCTTAGGGCATCATTTACAGGGATTTGGCTTAGGATAGAGCAGAAAGTCACCGTGCTGCGCTGCCCTATGTCAAAGTGAAAGGGCAGGAATACACTGTATTTATCCAATATGGTGTATTCCTGTCCTTTCCCCCTTTGCAAGGGTGCCTGTGTTGTTGGCAGGATTGTTAAGCACAGGAAAGGGTACCTTCCTGTACAGTAACAATCCATTGAGCATGTTCCTCTTTCTATGTGTGCTGCAGAATGAATCACACAGAGAGAGGAATAAACGAGGAGAAATAAAGTTATTTCTCTATGTTACACCTCACCTCGGGCGGCATCAGGTTTTGAGGCATCCTCAAGTTTACATAGTCTATTAAATCTAGGGAGCGTCAAAATCCATTGGTGTTGCACCCAGCACAATGCCCATGGAATGTCTCCCTCGTGCAGAGTAAGGCAACTCAGCGATTTGCGCTGCCTTGCTTTACTCCATATCCATGAGGCCATTCTGGGTGACTCAAAAAGGCTTTGCGCGGCCTCATAGATATGATTTCAAGGTTTGCTCCTCTGGATCGTCATACAAAGTGACGCTATGGCGGCGTAAGGGGGTCACAAATATGACCCTTAATGTGTCTAGAGGTCCTGCGCTAGGGCTGTCCACTGGACATCTGGAACCACAGGCTGTAAATGTGACAATAACTAGGATTCCTAGTGGAAAGAATTAGAATTGTAGACTAATATCACAAAACTTAAATATCAGCCAAAGATATAGAGTATAAACTATTACAGTGACTAAGACATTCCAAAATCATACTTTTATTATTTCATTCATCAGAATTAGTGCTCACATGATCTCACGGTGGAAGATATAAACAGCATTAGCCGAAAGTGTGTATAAAATTGGTAATGGGCTTTATAAAGTCGGTAGTCATGGTATGAATATCCGATCAATATTCCAATTTGAATGGAATGACTAATAATGAGGGACTGAGTGCCAATGTTGTCGATAATGTTCGAACCTGGAAGCATTACCACGTCATAATTAGGACTAAAAGAATTTGGAGCACACACCATACAATAAATCCAAGAGGTCCAGATTTATTGATGTTATATACTTCTACTGAGAAGACAAATTAGTAAGGATTGGAATGTTGGAGCACCTACCACAATCACGGGGGCAGTCAATATAATTGGATGTCTCTCTCCTGATGAAGATCATGCATTGCTGGGCACTGCAGCCAAAGCAGAGTGCTACTGCGCTAAGAGACCCTGAAAGCGCAGCAGTATTGATACCAACCGTTATCCATTAGAAAATATCCTCATGAGCAGGAGGAGCTCTGGTCTGGCCTGTGCAGGTGATTGCTCAGATGCAGTGAGTGATCCGAGCGCTGAGGCCTTGTGCTCTTCGTTCCTCTTGGGGCTCTCTACACGAGGCGGCAAGCCTCTCTTCTGGACTCCCCGTGTGGCACGCGGGGCTGCTCGGATTGGACGCATTCATTGAGTACATGCAGCCCTTGGCGGACTGGCTCACCTGGCCTTGATATGGCTGGCACTGACTATACTGGGGCCCACTGTCCACGATAATGAGCTCGGGGGCTGCTGTTTCAATGGTTTAGCGTCCCCCAGCCCTTACCTGCTTGTACTACTTGGGAAAATCCTTGACTTCTCTATAGCTTGCTGTATTCCCCCTTGATGACGCTACCTAGCACTCTTGGAACCTGCCTGCTGTCTTGGAGATGCGACAACCGGGCTGATCCCCCCCCCCCCATACACCAACCTGACCGGCTGGTCCTGCAGACGTTCGGCCCTGCTGTGGGCCCCTGGTTGAGACCCACCTGTACGGGGCGGTTTGCTGTTTCCCCAGGCAATGCAGGCCTACCTTTAGGATTACACCTGCTAAATAATGGGGCACACTGACCCTAAACAGTGACAACTCCTCTTAGACCCTGCTAAAAAACCCCGGCGAAATGGAGCAGAGGGCCCTGTGGAGGGTGACTCCAGACCTACTATGACCGATGCCCCTGTCCTGGAGGGGCACTGCAGCGATCATGGTCAAGCTGAAGGCAGGGTTCAAGTCCAATGACTCCCACTCTGATGTACTATCTGCTAGTTTGGATGGCATGCATGAACGATGGGACAAGCATGAGGCGCGACTGGACACTACTAAGCAGTGCATATCCGCCATTGAAGATAACAGTTCTTTGATGAATAAGTGCCTTGAGAAGATAGAGAGGTTTCTCAAAACAATGGGTGCCAAGACCAAGGACTTGGAGGTGCGGTCTTGTCGGAACAATATTCGCATTGCTGGGGTGGTGGAGTCCACCAACATGGGGCACATGGACACTTTTGTTGAGACCCTACTTCTGGAGCTGTTCTGTAGGGAGACATTTTCCACTACATTCACAGTGGAGAGGGCTCCCGGCACAAGACCCGTGCCTCGTCTGTACCTCGGCTTATCATTGCCAGACTCCTCCACTGCTGTGACCGAGACACTGCACTTCGCCTCGCCTGCAAGAAGGGACCGCTGCAATATCAGGGTATGGCTGTGGCCCTCTTCCCCAATTTTTACACAAGTAGTACAGGAGGCACAATGTAAATTTGCTGATGTCAAGCACACACTTCAAAAAGCTGATGTGTGATATGCTATGCTGTACCCTGCCCGCTTGCAGAGCCAGATGAACAGTAAACATCATATATTTGAGTCTCCTGCAGATATCACCACTTTTTGCAAGCCACAAGGTATTGAGGCTAGAACGCCTGGTGACAGTTCATCCTCCACCTCACCCGCCCACGTTTCCGAGGTCATAGGCCGCCTCTATGTGGATACATAAGCATTGCTACTGTATCAGGGTATGCTGACCATCGACCCACATTCTCTCCAGTGCCTTGACCCCCTATGCTGGGATGCTATTACACTCTTACCATTGCTCATAAAGCTTGACAGGTTGTTACATACTGTGCTAAGATTACTGACTATTGGCATTTCTCCTTCAGAGTGTTGCCACTCCATTAGGAGTGCTCCACTTGATTGCTTAGGTTTTCTCCCTTGTTGTTGGGATGCGTATGGGTTTTGCCGAATGTTGTTCATTTACTATTCGGTGTGGGAGGGGTATGTTTTTTTTTCATTGTAATGTTGTTCCCCCCTTTTTGCTACAAGGGATGTACTACTCTGCATGCCATGAAATGTTTTATCATTGATGCATGTGCACTGTCATACATTTACCTTCACACTCATAGAACCACTGAATAGTGGGGATGGGGCGCTAGCTTTAAGATGTATGACTTGGAATGCCAGAGGATTGACTAATCCCCGCAAGGTGAGACAAGTGTTGTCATACCGGTCCAGACATGACATCCAGCTGGCCTTTATACAGGAGACCCAGTGTGCACTGAACTCCTCCAACTCCTATGCCTCAACCTGGGGGAATAACCACTTTTTTGCTAGGTATAGTACTGTTCTAGAGGTGTTTGCATTCTAATCCACGGACGAGTCCCATTTGTCACACAGGACGTGAAAGCGGACCCTGAGTGTTGCTACCTATTGGTTTCCGGCACTTTAGCTGCAAAAGCTAGAGACTAATTTACGGCCCCTTCTCTGGGAAATTGTACGGTTCGGGGTTTTCTCTGGACTCACTATTAACTGGGGTAAATCTTAGATTTTTCTGTTAACGGGTGCCAAAGTTCCCTTTTCCTTTGAATTTCGACTGCAGTGGTGCACTGAATCTCTAAAATATCTAGGCCTATACCTACATAGAAGCAACTCGGAGGTCATTCGCCACATCTATGGCTGTGCAATTGACAGACTAACCTCCCAGATTGGTCGCTGGATTAAGCTCCCTCTGTCCATTGCCAGTAGAATTGCTATTGTTAAGATGGTAGTGCTACCCCGATTCTTATTTTCATTTCTTAATATCCCTATAGTCCTTACCAGGAGCTTTTTTGATATCTAGCATGGGATGCTCACGCAGCTTATATGGTGGTCAAACACTAAAGAATTAGCTGGCAAACTTTGACTCTGCCCTATGCCTGTGGCGGTTTTGGGATCCCTGATTTATTCCTTTCTTATCTTAAAGTGTATATTATTGGTACCTCCGTGATACCCGAATACAATATCTTAAGCCGGAATGGACTCAGGTCCACCAATTCTCTCTCTCAACTATTATATCACAAAGCTTACCTAGGACCCCCACGGAAATACAGACGCTGCCCACTTAATACTGGGCCTAGATTAGACTCCAGCGCTATTTGGGCTTTGATTTTTTGTACTCCTCTCATATCCCCCTTCTTATTAAGTCCTGGCTTCCGGTGACTAGGGAAACATTAGCTGAGCGCACAATGGCTGCATGTTAGCTCCATTCCCTGGCAGATCTCTTTACTGACGCCACACTGTTGCCTGTGTCCTCGCTGGCTGAGGGACGTGCTGTGTCATACATGGATACATTTAATATACATCGACAACATAGTACTATCTGCACTGCGCTTCGCCCTTTCCCTGCAGAGCCTGCCGACTTTCTCCCACTTACTATGGTAATCACGGCCACAGACAACTCTCACCTGGCTTGCCGTCCATATCACACGTCCATCTGTCTGAGACTTATCAGGGTGGAGAACACGAGGGATTCTGAGAGAGGGACTTGGGGAGCCCCTTACCGGACAAGACATGGTATTATTGTTGTGAACAGACATGGTTGATTTCCAATAACCATAGGCATAAGTTGCTAAATTTTGAACACTGACATCGGGCCAATGCTACTCTTCGACTTTTGGCCAAGACCGACCCTACTAGGTCACATTGGTGCCCTAGGTGCGCCGCTGAATACGCTGATTTTGCTAATTTAGCATGGAACTGTGCACCTATACTCTCTTACTGGGAGGCACTCTATTCCACGTTATCATGCATGATAGGCCTTCCACTTGCCTGACCCCGTTGGTGGCCCTGCTGGGTTATGTCAAGTAGTTGCCAGCAGGGTTGCGTCGCTATACTGCTCTTGCATTACTATTAGCCAAATCCAGGTGCCCCTACACTGATATGGGACCACCACAGCGACACACAAGTGAAATATATGCATCACTACAACCGCCTGCCTCTAGGTCAAAGAACATACGGCAACCATTGAGAGACTATTTATTGCTTTCTGCTACTGACGCGTATGACGCAGAGGAGTACTGGCATGCACCTTGGAGAACTATGTTTGGGGGACTGGTGTATAGATGCGTCTGTCAGATGACCCCACCTTGTATTTTAAGTGGCTTATGCACATGTACCTTTTATTATTCTGACGTGCACACTCATCTATCCATCTACCTTTACCTTCTTGATTTCCCATCTGGAAATGTCTCAATATTGTAAAATGTGTATGTACGATATGCACTGGGCGTGTACTACATGGTTTATTCTCGATATACTGGACACCCCTTGTGTGTTTTTTTCGATTTCTCTTTATGTTACTGCTAATATAAACTGCCATGAATAAAGATTTAGAAAAAGAAGTGGGTTATAAGGTGGAAATATGTGTTGTACACTAATTGAGGCAGAAACATCAGATTCATGAATAGAGTCATATGTAGAAAAACAAGCATTTGCAATGCAATAGGTCTCGCATTTACGCGAGTTTGAGCTATTGACATTGCAAATAACAATGCCTTTTATTTTTGTTTTCTTTTTAAAAACATACATAAACGGCATTGTCATTTACAATGCCAATAGCTTAAACTCGCCTAACTGCGAGACCTATTGCATTGCAAATGCTTGTGTTTTTTACAGTCACATCTGACTTATGTGAGTTTAATGACTAACTATAATAAAGCTTGAAACATTGAGAGAACATATTAGAACCAGTTGTTGTTGAATGGTTGCACAGAGTGATGCTGTGGCGTTCACTGGTGCTGAGTGATGCTGTGGCATTCAGTGGTGCTGTGGCATTGAGTTGTGCTGAGTGATGCTGTGGCATTGAGTGATCCTGTGACGTTGAGTGAAGCTGTGACGTTGAGTGATGCTGTGGCATTGATGGATGTTGTGGCGTTGAGGGATGCTGTGGCGTTGAGGGATGCTGTGCGCTGAGTGGTGCTGTGGCATTGAGTGGTGTTGTGGCATTGAGTGGTGCTGTGGCATTGAGGGGTGCTGTGGCATTCAGTGGTGCTGAGTGAATCTTTGGTGCTGAGTAATGCTGTGGCGTTGAGTGATGCTGTGGCGTTGAGTGGTGCTGTGGTGTTGAGTGGTGCTGTGGTGTTGAGTGGTTCTGTGGCGTTGAGTGGTGCCGTGGCATTGCGAGGTGCTGTGGCATTCAGTGGTGCTGAGTGATTCTGTGGCGCTGAGTGATGCTGTGGCATTGAGTGATGCTGTCTGCATTAATGGCCTGCAATCAGCAACATCTGTCTGAGTTGGCTTCAGTGATTCAGTTTGAACTGCGTTTAATCATTTGTTTAACCAGTAGCAGGTGATGTTTTAACACCCCATCAGCCCTCCTCCTTGTCCTTCCATCTCCCTTTCACATCCTGCCGCTACCCCCAACAAACAGCTTGGTACCAGTGTGAAGAAAGCTGAGCTGTGCTGTGAGTGACTCGTGTGACTTGGAGGGGGTGCAGGGGTGTTTGTGTTTAGAGGCTAGACACCACTGTGATCCCATCAGTTAGGAGCTAACCTGTGAATATTGCGAGGATGACATAGGTCTTTCTGTTTGGCCGGCTCTGCATAGAATGCTAGGAAACCCCAAGTATTCCCACAACTGTGACAGCTCGAGCAAAACAGACAACCATGACTCACAGGAAACAAGAGCAAGCAGCATGAGCTCTCACACAAACAGCGCTCACTTGGGGGTGGACGGTATCTGCTGAGTGACTCCATCTTATCTGACATCATCAGCCAAACCTATCTTTTCAGCCAGATAGCTCAGTGAGCTAAGCGCTCTCTGCTCACGCCCTTTGCAACGTCCAGGTAGCGGGTTTGGATCATGGCAGGGCTAACTCAGCGTGTTATCCTTCAGAGGTAGAAAAGTGGGTAATATAGTACCTGTGATACATCAAACTGCAACATGGTGGATGGAATCCAGCAATATAAAAATAAGTTATTATTTGTCCTTGTTGTTGGCATACTGTGCTCCGAAAAAGATCTCATCCACCATCTCTCTCGAGACATATAAAGGGGAAGTTACAACAACACTTCCAGAAGTAAACACGCGCGGGTGCATCAACGACATGTTTATGAGCAGGATGTCAAAAATACTTGGATACAGACATGAGGCAGGCCAGGGTTGCGCTCAGGGGAGCTCCGAGGCAGCGCTGGCCGGGGGAGTGCAGTGCATGCGCCCCGCTGCCCCTCTCTCACGGGCTCTTCCTGGTTGTAAGTTTCACTATCACATGACCTGTCGGGGAGGAAGTGAAAGCCCAGCAGCAGCCCTGCCAGTGCGACGCCGAGCCGGGGGAGGAGGGGACTCCCGACCGAAGTTTGTGCGGAGCTTTAACAGCGACGCACGCGACGCCGGCCAGGTGAGCTGCCCCGGGCACCCATGGGCATTCCGCAGGGA
Organism: Lissotriton vulgaris; assembly: GCF_964263255.1. Classification (NCBI taxonomy): domain Eukaryota; kingdom Metazoa; phylum Chordata; class Amphibia; order Caudata; family Salamandridae; genus Lissotriton; species Lissotriton vulgaris. The sequence goes on along the minus strand of NC_141689.1, from coordinate 1,934,623,365 downwards.
CCCCTGACTTCAGTTCGCAAAAGGCACAAGGGTGCCCTGGGTAGCCGACGGGATGACCTTTTCAGCTTCCAGGTCGTCCTTGCTTCGGCCCACGGGGGCCTTAACCTCAGAACCTCGCCCTGGACGTAGCTGAAGAACCCACTTTAGGCCGCAGTCACCCGGGACCCGCTCCATGGAAGGATCCGAGCTGCAGCTGGGCCGTGGAAGGGGTGAGGGGTGGGGGGTGGTGGGTCAGCTGGGACCGGGGCAATGCAGTCCACGTGTGTCATTTCTGCAGTCCATGGATGCTAGAACTTAGCTTCAGCCCGCAGGGTGTCCTGCCTGTACCCCGCAGGGTGTTTCTGAAGTCCTGACTGTACTCCACAGTATCCCGACTCTCAACAGCAATGGCCCCATGTACCTAGCAAACAAGCTAAGACGATACGTACCAGCCCGATCTCTCCGCTCATCCAGTAAGAAATTTTTAGCTGTACCCAAAGTGCGAACTATCAGAACAGGGGATAGAGCATTCTCCAAAATCGGCCCTCAAACATGGAACTCTCTTCTAATCCAGCTATGCAATGAAAGTAATCACAAAAGCTTTCGCAAACTCCTGATAACGTGGCTTTTCAGACACAAGTGAGTCTTCCACTTTGAATCCATCTCTTACACCCGCTGGCACTGTGAGACCTACGGGTGATACATGCGCCTAACAAATACCAAATAAATACATACATACACCGCAGGGTGTCGCGACTTGCACTCTATAATGTGACTGACTGCAAAGCACTGAGTGGCTTCCTGGGGAATCATGTCTACTTTCTATCTTTTGGGAGGGGTCCTAACTGCACTTCTGCACTTTTCATGGGGTGCTGATTGCTGTCTGCTGGAGGGGGGGGGGTCGCATTAACTGTACTCTACGGGGGAGGGGTTGACTGCACTAGACGAGGGGTCCTGACTACACTACACTATGGGAATCCTGACTGCGCCCCAAGGGGGGTGACTGAACTCCCGGAGGGGGTCTACTACTACTGCAGCGCACACAGAGAGGTTTACCACACTCCAGGGACTGACTGCAGCTCCCAGGGGGCCCTGACCTCAGTCCATGTGAAGGGGGCGGCGATTGCCACAATCTACAGTGGTGTAGCCACAGTCCAGAGTAGGCAGTCGAATTTGTGCCGGCCTGGGTGAAGCCAGTGTGTGTCCGGGAGAGTAGGATGGAGGTAGGGGCGTAGCTTGATCAAATTTATTAGGGGGGGGATGCGAGTCTGAGGCTAGATATACCACAACAGCAAAAGAGCAAGGGGCCAAAATCATAAAATGTGGAACCTGTATGAAAACAAGCTGAGGATCGCCGGGCGCGAAACTGAAAGCGCGGTGGGAGTGCACGAGACGCCGCCGTTGTGAGCGTGCACATCGGCTGTGTCCCGGTGCAAGCTGAGGATCGCCGGAGAAGACACGCCGAGCTCCGAGTCTGAATTGGAGCCTGCTGCCGCTACTGACCCGCTGCGGAGGGAGAGGGACACGCGGAAAGAGCCCGTGAGAGGGGGGGAGAGAGAGGGAGGGGATGTGTGTGTGTGTGTGTGTGTGCGTGCATGTGTGTGTCTGTGTGTGCGCGCGTGTGTGTCTGTGTGTGTGTCTGTGTGTGCGTGCGTGTGTGCCTGTGTGTGTGTGTGTGCGTGTGCGCGTCTGTGTGTGTGAACAGCATGCCGGAATCGGAACGCGTGTTCACGTGCCCATCTCTTGTCTCCCTCTTGGCTCCTTGTAAGCAGAGCCGCCAACAATAGTCTCGCGCTGCGACAGGGCTTCGCCCTGTATCGCAGGTGCGAGACCTAAAAAGTAAAAATGAACAGATACTAGAGTGGGGGAAGGTGAGAATTTAGAGATGTGGAGCTTAAGAGGAAGACTATAGCTGTGCAATAATTAACTAACTCAGAAAACAAAATAAGCAGGCATGAAAAGCAAAGGAAGGGTCAGAAAAAAGGGGTTAGTTGTTAACTTTGAACATGAAAGGGGTGACGGTGAGCAAATAAAGAGAGAACATGAGGGATTAATGGAGAAAAAGAGGGATAAACGTGACTTTTTCAGAGATTGTAGGGCTGCTGTACACAGAGTATGAAGATCAGAGTGAAGATGTTTTTTAAAACAGAGTTTTTTCAATATATATCTTTTTTATTATGAGAGAAGAGCTGATAAGAAGGAAAGCTGCCAAGAGCCCGGATTGAAGACCATCAACAAAGTCAGAGGATGAAGATGTCGCAGCTGAAAGGATGGACTGCGAGTAGGGTGCAAGGAGCGTCACAAGAAAGCTATGACAAGCCAGAAACCAGTTGTAAAGTTGTAGACCTAGAGGCTGCACATGCAGATGGCTAGACAAACTAAATATTGCAATGGAGCAAGGAAAACCATGTAGTAAAAAGTGATGTGTAATCTCATATTTCTGATGTTGGGGTCAGTTAAATAGGAAATATTATTAGATCTTAGAATATTTATTAAATATATTCAGATATATGTCATAGAAAGTTGTGAGTTTCCTCAAAATTGTGAGGTTTGATTATTTTCTAACCTTAAATGGCACAGAAAGGAGGAAATTCATATTATGGATTTACATAGACAACGCAGTTGGATACATATTCCTTTGGGAATTGCACTCTTTTGGCAATCACTTGGGGTTACCTTCTGCTACACGCAGATTTCATTAATGAACACAGACCTGACCACAGGATATCTGCACATACACAACACTGAAGAGCAAATTGCTCCTCACAACTGAGCATTTGTGATTTCATTAATCAAGCCTCGTGGGATTTTGTTTGCAGAAACAGAATATCTACAAAGAAATTAAGATATGCAGTGCAAAATCAAGGACATTTCTAATTTCATAATTTTTTCCCCTAAAATATTGAGCAATTTTGTGACATTAGTGAATGCAATTGGAAATTAAAACACCCATATGTATAGAGCACATATAGAGATGTGCAGAAAAAAGTCTGCACACTTGTCTGCTGATGAATCCTTGAACATGTCTTCTGCTTAATAGTTTTTCTGAAATACCATGTTCAAAAAAGTTGAATCTGGATTCTTTAAGAGTTCATCAATACCATAGTTTATGTAACAGTCTAGTAAAAAATATGTATTGGCTAATAGGTAAATGAGAGTTCATGAACATGCAATATTTATTCACGTGAAATCTGGATCCCCACTAGACTCGGTGCCGCCTGTTGTTATATCAGAACTTACCCCGGTCTTAGCCGATGTGCTTGGGGAAGTTTGCAACATCTCATTAACCACATTTATGTTTCCTCGTAAGTGGAAAAACGCATGTATTAAACCACTGCTTCAAAAGGCGTTGGCTGATCCTACTGATCTACAAAACTATAGGCCGATTACTCTCCTCCCTTGTTGCTCAAAGATCATGGAAACATTAATAATTCTGCATTTTTCTGGGTATTTGAACAATACAACCTATTGGACTAATCCCACTCAGGTTTCCGTGCTTCTTATAGCACTGAGGCCGCATTATTGGAGGTCACTGACACCATAATGATGTCACTGGACAAGGGGACCCCAGCAATGTTGGTTCTCCTCGATCTGTTGGCGGCTTTTGATACCATCTCTCATAGTATCTTTTTGGATAGGCTTCGAGAGATTGGTGTCAGAGGCATGGCCTTTAAATGGATTCAAAGCTATCTGTCCGACAGAACACAATGTGTCCACTTGGACTCCTTTGTGTCACAACCTACCTTGGTGGATTAGGGAGTCCAACAGGGATCCATCCTAAGTCCTACCTTGTTTAATGTATATGGGATGTATGACGGTACAATGTGTACCGTTACAACGCGTCCCTTTACGACGCAGTTTTAACAACACAAGTAGTTACAACGACTTGCGTTGGGGGGGGGGGCACTGATAGTGAATAGTTTAATTTACTATTCCAACACCAGTCCCCGTGGATAGTAGGGAAGGTGTTGGATAGTAAATTAAACTATCCCCTATCCTAGAGCGCCCTCCAGCAAAAGTCGTGGTAACGACTTTCGTTGTTAAAGCTGCGTCGTAACAGTACCGCGTTGTACCAGTTTTGTTGTAAAGGATGTTTCCCATGTATATATGGCCCCCTTGGCCTCAATTATTAGAAACTGTGGGTTTGAGACCATTTCGTAAACAAACGACATACACGTGATAGTCCCTATAGAGGATGACCCTGCAGTGACCAAATTAAAGTTCAAAAACTGTATGTCTAATATAGCAAGATGGATGAGGAAGAACTTCCTTCAGCTCAATTCCATCAAAACAGAGGTAATGCTGTTTGGTAAAGCTGAGGAATTGTGGACCCCAGATTGGTACCACCAGGATCAGCAGAGGCACCCTCTCCAAAAAGATGAGCTAACAATCTAGGCATTAGAATCGATAATAAACTGTCTATGGAGGAACAGGTGGAGACGTTGTTAGTAACCCTGGGCGGCCAACTACGCGGCAGAAAACGACAGCTTGCACTGTGCGAGATGCCGTTTTCAATGATTGCACAGTGTGGACAAGCATCCGACACTGTGCAATCATCGCGAACAGCGCACTACGCAGTTCGCATATCGCTAGGCGTATCTCGCACAGTGTGAAGTGCACTTCGCGTAGCTACACGCAGCGCAACTACGCGAACTACGCCTAGGGTTCATTGTCAGGCACCTGCTTCAGAACAATGCGGATGCTTAGAAAGATCTTCCCTTGGATCCCTTTCACGGCAAGAAAAACCCTTACTCAGTCGCTCTTGGTTAGTCGCTCTTGGTTAGTCGACTGGATTATGGCAACTCTTTGCTGGCTGGAATAAGGAAAGACCTATTATCAAAACTGCAGGTGGTTCAAAACACAGCAGCCCACCTTGCCCTCAATAAACTGGCTTGCACCTCTTCTTTACCTCTCCTACGTCAGCTACACTGGCTTCTGATAAGGAAACAAGCTATCTTCAAGCGTTTATACACAGCCTTTAAGTCTCTCCCGGGGACGGGCCCTGTTTATCTTAAGAAGACACTTGAACTGTATCTACCCGTGCGTCAGCTGAGATCTAGCAATCGCTATCTGCTCTGCACGCGGAGACTCAGGAAGGCCAAAATGGGCAGTTGGGCCTTCTCTCATCTAACCCCAGCTACTGCAACAGTCTCCCTAAGGAGATTCGTGCCTGCTCCAACCTCTCTCGATTCAAGAAAATGCTTAAGTACTGGCTGTTCTAAGACTATACTGCTCATTGGGTGTCTGGTCATTAGGCGCCAAGAGATCCTCCTGAGGATGATTTGTCGCGCCATACAAATGAGTATAATAATAATAAAAATATAAGCAAAAATCAGTATTCACTAAGAATCTACTTGTATTATTTATTTTTGCAAAATAGCATACCAAACCACCGCCATGGGCTCCTTTCTTTCTAAGGAAAAAAAGGTTTTATCTGGAGTTCCGCAAGACTCTATTTTGAGTCCTTTATTATTTAATATTTACATGGTTCCCCTCATTTCCTTAATAGAGTCATACAGCATACTTGTAACATCTTATGCCAATGACACCCAATTGATTGTACCTCTAGACAGGAACTCCACTGACGCAGAACAGAACGTAAAGAACTGCCTGACGGACGTTTTCCTATGGACGGAAAACAACCATTTAAAATGCAACGCCAATAAGACGGAGATTTTGCCCTTGGGGAAAAATGTCCACTTTTGCCCGAGTAAATGGTGGCCAGAGGATTCTCCCACTCCGCCCCATTCAGTGGAATCAGCTAGAAACCTGGGGGTCGTATTTGACTCTGCGCTTTCCTTTGACCAGCATGTGAGGAATGTGTCAGGAAGCTGTTTTACTATTATTAAATCTTTAAAGAAATTTTTCGACTTCCTCCCCACTGACTCAAGAAAGGGAGTGGCAGTGGCCCTTATACTCTCCTGTCTTGATTATTGTAACGGCCTGATGGCCGGGGCTAAAAAGGCCATGTTAAAGAAACTGCAGAGTGTGCAACACGCTGCTGCCAGATTGGTACTGAAACTACAGAGGAAATCTTCTGCATCGGCTGTCCTCAAAAACATGCATTGGTTACCCCTGCATAAGAGGATTTTGTTTAAAATCCTGGTGACTACCTTTCGAGCTCTCAACAACACAGGTCCGAGGTATCTCACTAGGCGATACACTCGCTATAATCCTCCCAGAAAGTTGAGGTCATCTGATGGCAACCTGATTAACATCCCTAGATTCCACTACAAAACCAAGGGGGGAAGACCCTGACTGTCTTGGCCTCTAAGGCTTGGAATGCCATGCCCAAAGACCTCAGACTCCTGGACCAAGATAGCATCTTCAGAAAGCAATTAAAGACCTGGATTTTCAATCTACCGGATTCCTATGTAATGGCTGCAATTTAGTATCTGTAAATGTATTGCACACTTTTTCAGGTCCAGGATGCTCCTTTCGGAGCGGCAGTCGCGCTCTACAAATACCAAATACAAATACAAATACAAATACCACAAATTACATTATTGTGGTAGTTTTTCTGCAGCCATCATTCATACAGAAAAGTAATTGACACTGCAGGTATTTATAACATTTTTAGAATATTCCACATTTTCACTGATAAAGCGGGCTGCAGAAAATATTTTATTCTGGCCTGTGGATTCAATTCCCTATAACATTAACTGAATAATTAATGCACTGTTGCATGATTTATTTTACTAATCCAACCTAGATTAAGTTTGCACCACACATGAACACGCGGGAAAATAATTATATGTGCTTATGTGCATTTGCAAGTCTGTTTTTGTAACACATTATTAATATTGTCCTGTTTATTATGTCTGTCCTATTGTCTTTGTCACCATTAACATGCAGCTGATCATTCATGGCATGTGCTTTTATATGTGCTTATATGTAAGTCTTATGTTGTGTATTGTCTGTCTGTGTGTCATTTAATTATCTTTTTATTCTTTCAGAAACATAAAGCTGGACTACATGAAGAGTGGTGGTTATTTTATGTGCTGCTTTAAATGTTTGCTTCTGCTAAATGTTTTTTATTAGTGGGTTAATTAATAATTAATAAGGGACTGGGTGGTACACAAGGGTTTGCTTTACTTGAATTAATCACTCTTTTGTGTTTGTTTAAATAATAGCTCAAGTGTGAGCTGAGGCCTAGTTCTTGCTTGGAGAAAGTTGGTCGGCCTGAATTGAGCAGAAGCTGAGCCAAGCTGCACGGTGAAAGAAAAAAAAAACATTGCAAGAGGTCAATGAACTTGCTTCTCTGGCTCAGAACTTTTATTAAAGAAAGACTTTTTAAATGGAGTTTATTCCATGGACTGCTCTGGCTGATCCTATTCAAGGTCGAGGAAGTGACAAGCGTGAATCTGCCGAGCTCTGGTGGAAGTGGATTGGCAACTTTTTGTTGCAAATGCCTCGGAAGTCGTTGTCACTCTGAATGGACAATGGCACAGTGACGCGCATATTCTCTGGACTGGTAGCTGAGGTGGTCTGATGGCCATAAACCAATCACAGTGCTGAACTTTCCTAAATAATAACATTTAGTTAGATTTGGGAGTGAAAAAATGATATAAAATTGGCTCTCTTGTGGGGTTGGGAACGTTCTTTTCCAGAGGGGCGAAGCGCTGTCGGATTGCCTTGAGAGAGTAAGCATGCAACTGTTTATTATTTGTTTCCCTTTCAGGCTTGAAAATTAACTTGGAGAGAAAGCTAATGTTTACTTAAATTCATCATTTTTGATTAATTCTGACAGCTTACTTTGTGCCAATGATTAATGTGATTTGAATTAATAAAACTAAATGTTTGATTTTAATAAAGTGAGTTATTAAAGATTTTACTTATGAATTCTAAAAATAAACTTTTCAAAATGACAAGCTGGACTTGTTTATTGTAGATAGTTTATTGCATAGAGTCAAAATAACATATGATCCATTCACCTCATTCACTATGTTTATGGGCCTGGTATTGTTGATAAGTGTGATAGTAGTGGATTGAGTCATCATTTATAAAGAATTTTAGTTTCTGGGCTCTATCAATTGGTAGCTTCAGACGGTTTATATGTTGTTTTTGACATGCATGTTACATATATGTTGGTATAGACATAGGATTGATGTTTAACATATGTTAAGTTTTTGATTCTGTTAAGTTGTTATATGTAGTCTTAAGGAATTTTTCCAGCAGTGTGAGAGATTCCTGGTTATATGCCGGCCGGCAAGATAGTGTAGCTAGAAGAGTTACACAGTGCATTTGTCTGTTTCAAAATTGTGGTATAGCATATATCACGTGTTGTGGGCGTACAACACAAGTTTAGGGACCTTAGATTGCATGGTTGAATGTGTAGTGAGGATTGCCTATGAAATTGTAGCATTAAGCAGAGGGACCTGGTGAGCCTGTTTTAAAGCTTTCTGTGAAAAGAGTAGTAGGAGTTAATTCAAACTCGAGTGAAGGGTAAAAATAGCGTCGTCTATTCTTATCAACGTCTGACGTTTTCTGTGGTTGGTTCAAGTCCTGCCAAGAATTCGTGTGTGTGTGAACAGGGTTTTCTTTGTTTGAAAGGGTGTGAATGCTTTGTAAAACTGAAGGGTAGGGTAAGAATTGCCTTACTAGTGAATGAGACTATTCTGTGAGAATAGCGTCGTCTATTCCACACTAGGGATACTTGAATGAATGTGTAAAACTATCTTTTTGTTAGAGAAGCAGACAAATGGTTTGTTTTTATGTTGTTATTAATTGCGATTTTATAGAAAATGATTTAAAGTGTTTCTAAGTCTTTATGGTGAAGAATATGTTATTTTAGGTATTGTGCGTTATTCAAAACTTTCTATAAGCATTTTGCGTTATTTAAATGCCTAAAAAACTGTCCCGATCGAAAATTGTAAGGGAGGGGCTGTTTGGAGGAGTGAAAGCGAGTGAGGAGACTTTGCAGCTGCAGCCTGCTGCATACGTCAGAGCCTGCCGCGCTCTGATTGGTTTAATATCCCTGGACTGACAGAGCAAGCGCTCTCATTGGTTGAAGCGCGATCTAAATGTTTGAAATGGTATTTGTATTGTAAATACCTTATTAAAGTCATTGCGCGCTATTTTTAGGGTGGATTTGATCCCATTTCTGTGAGCCTTTTGCTATTTGTATTTTGCGCTCTTTTTATTTGGCAACTCGCCTATCTACATGCGCTTGCCTCGAGCCTATCTAAATATTTTGCTCGTTTCCCTCTAAATTGTGCGTTGTTTCCCTTCCTTCATTTTCTTCTGTATTACACCGAGCGTTCTCGGTGTTTGTAAAGGAGGGGGGAGACCTGTGAGTGAGTGGAGAGGGGCTGACACTGCAGCGGCTGATTACGTCAGCCGCCGCGCTGCCATTGGAGGAGACGCCGTCGCGTCACGCCAGAGCCGCGCTCTGATTGGGCGAGGCCGGCGAGCCTCCACAGAGGAGCTGTGCAGTGATTGGGCGAAGTGATCGAGCCTCGGCGAAGCTCCGTGTATTAGGGGGAGCCGCGCTCTCATTAGGAGAGGCTTTAGAAGTAATTAGTTTAATTAATTGTTTGTCCTGTTGATAAAATTTGCAGCTTGTCCGCTGTTGCGCAGATTAAAAGCTCTTTTGCATTGTCTTAGCGAAGCTGCGCTCCCATTGGCCATTAGCGCGTCGCGTCATATGAAGGCCGCGCTCTAATAGGGCGAGACCGGCGAGCCCACAGAGGAGCCGACGAAGCTCCTGTGCTATAATTGGGCGAAACTGACGAGCCCCACGAGGGACCCGGCGGGGATCCCCTGTGTTTAGAAAGCGCGCTCGCTCTCTCGCTCGTTTTCTCTCTCGGTAAAGGCTTGCTTTCTACGCGCATAGGCATTTTAGAGCGCGTGTTGATTGGCAGTGTTATCAGCGCTTTGAGTGACGGCGGAGGAGGCTTTAAAGGGCTCTGGAAAGCGAGCCATTGCAGTGTAGTATCTGGGGAAAGTTGGTAGTGACGTGTACAGTCACATGGAGTAAAGCTTGGTGTTAATTGGTTGTTGACACTACAGTGTCACGGGGAAGTCTGCTGGTGACGTATGCAGTCACATGTTGGTGTTACTAGAGGCAAGCTTTGTGATGGTTGGTTGTTGACACTACAGTGTCATAGAGAGGCCGCGACCGGATTGGTTGAGGGACTGTAGGCATTTTACATTGGCTGAGTGCTGTATAGCCACATTGTGATTGGCTAAAATACATAAATACATTGTTTACATTTCCCAGAATTAGTTTTTCCCACGCTATTTATGCCTAAAGCTTCATTTTTTTTTTAATTTATAAATTGATTTGATATTTATTATTGATAATTAATAAATAATACAAGAATAAAGACCTTAATTAGGATATTAGTACCAAAGGTGATTAAAGTTAGGATATTAATTATTTAATTAATACAAATTAGATAAAAAAAAAAGTTGTTTTAAATTGCAAATAAAATTATAAATTTATAGGTTTGGAATTAAAATACAAATATGAGTTATTGGGATGATCATAAAAAAAAGCCTACATGGTTTCAAAAGGTAAAAAATTATTTTAAACCTGATAAGAAAATTGAGACACGTGGTGGTAAATTACTTCATAAGTATAAAACACCTGCAGGCTATATGGAAGGTGAATATGGTTATCATACAGTAATTTGGTTTGATAACTGGATGCAGTATACCAAAAAAGATGGTGTACTAGCCTGGCCAGAAGATGGGTCATTTAATATGAAAGTTTTACAAAATTTGAGAGGAAAAATGATGGATCTTGTACCAAAGCCAAGACCTACACAATTTGAAGCCCTAGTTGAGTGGGAAGTTGAGATGATGGAACTTGAACGCGAAAGCAAGTGTACAGCACCTAAATATTCAAAACATGTTGTAAATAAAGAAACACATGAAGATAAAGTAAGACGCTGGAGAAAAGCAGACATGTATGATGGTTTGTATCCCATAAGAATAATGATTAACGGAGATTTAGAACAAAAGACAGCTGGAAGAGAAATTGATGAGGAATTAGATGATGCAGTTTTAGAAGACATTTATGCCACTAAACCTAAGCCGCCACCTTATCAAGCAGGTTCTCACTCTACCCCGAGAGTTTCTACAGAAGCATCTCCAAGCGCACCACCTAGAGAAGTTGAGGAAGGTTCTCCTAGATTTTTAAAATTACCTGGAAGGGTAGGCTCAGTAAATACTTCTAGTACACCTAACAGAGGCAGAGTAGCTTATCAAGAAAATAATTCTGTAAGAAATCAGGAACGATTACCAGCTGAGCAAGAAATTTCTAGTTATAATAAAGCAAAGCATGATTTAATTGAACAGCTGACAAAAGGTATGGAAGCAGTTACAGTACCAGTAACTATTGGTCCTGTGGTACCAGTTTTTGACCAAGGAGAAAATAGACAAACAGCCTTAACAGTTCCATTAAATGCTGAAATTCAAAAGGTTGCTGAAAAGTTTTATTCAGAACTTTCAGAGATTCATAGAGAAAAATCTATAATGCCAAATTTAACACTACATGGAAGTTTATCAAGTTCACAGTCACCAACTGTGGCAGGTTCAGACTCAGGTTTGTCAGAAAAAAGTTTAAACAGAACAGAATTATCTCAAAATGGAATGTCTCCTGAAGTCCCTGATTATAAAAAGCTTGATGTAGCTAAATTAAAAGCTGATCTGGAGGAATTGATCATTGGCACAATTGGTACTGATAATTTGAAATTGTATCAAGATGATGAATTATTATTCATATGTAAGAGCATTCAGTGGAAAACTAAAAACAGGTATGAACAACTGGAAGAAATGGCTGCTGAATTAGAAATTGATTTAAGCAAACAAAAACATTTACAGAAACATTACAGAGTAGATTTCTCTGAGAGGGACATTGATAATTTAAACGCTTCTGGAAGAATAATTCATATAAGAGAATTAATAAGCTTTCTCAGAAAATTGGGTGAATTAGGTAAATGGAGAATGAAATGGTCAAAGAAAGAACAAGATAAAAGACTAAGAAATGATGAAATTTCTGAATTTCCAATGAGAGAAATAGCAGGAGGTGGGTATGTGCATGTTCCTTGGTCCAGACAGGATATACTCCTGTTTACCAATGATTTTCCACGTTTAAGGGAGAAACCAGTGGACTGGTACCGACAGGTAGACAGATTCATAAGGGTGTCAAAAGTTCTGTGGATTGATCTGGATGGATTCTTTGACATTGTTGTTCCATCAGATCTTTGGACAGAATGCAAAATCTCTATAGATTGGCCAAAGGAAGAACCTGCCCGAGATAAAATTACAGGTGCCCCATCAAAAGATGTCATGGATCTTTATAAAAAAGTAATTTATTGGCTGAAAGAGAAAATTCCCCCAAAGGAAGTGGACTGGGTTAAAATAGACAGAACAAATCAGGAACCAAAAGAATCAGTTCATTCATTTTATGAGAGGTTACTGTTAGTTTTTAAACAGTACAGTGGCTATGAAAAATTAAGTGAACAAGACATGAGCCACTTCATATACAAATTTGTATATGGCCTGAGACCTGAAATTGGTGACATGATTAGAAATGGAATTGTTTGTTGGCAATCATTATCACTTGATGACATCTTGAGAAAAGCAAAATATTGTAGTGATGAAATAGATGCAAAGCAGAAGAGTCTCAAGGAGAAAGCAATGTGGGCACAGGTGAAGGTAGCTGAGCAGCAGCAACAACAACAGCAGTTAGGTTCTATGCAACAGGGAAAATTTAGAGGTAATTTTAATAATTCAAAGCCAAAATTTAATGTAAATATTGAAGAGTTAAAACAAAAGCTCCCATGTTTTAATTGCGGCGAAATTGGACACTGGAAGCGAGAGTGTAAGAACCCGCCCAGAAATTTTAAAAATAATTCATTGAATCCACAGGTGCAGTGTGAATTAAGTCCGCAGCAACAACAACAGCTACAGCGGCAACTGCATGAATTAAATCAGCAGCGACAGTTACAGCGACAGATAGTCAACCAGACACAGCAGAGCCAGTTTCAGCAACAAAATCAGGTACAGCAGAATCAAATTCAACAGAATCAATTACCTCAAGCACCATTTCCTGGTTGTGCTAACACACAGAGATTTTCTCCTGAAACAGGTTTCTGTGGAAATAATTTGGTTAAAGATGTGTCAAAAGTCAACATGGCAAATGCTTCTCAATTTTGGTTAAATGACAAAGAGCTGAGTGATTCATCAGAAGATTACTCATGACGGTGCCTGAGAGAGGAGGAAGAGTGTGTGCTTGGACCCACTCTTGAGGTAGATCAGTCTGGTCCATTTGTTAATGGAAAGGTGAATGATAAAGATATCACTTTCCTTGTGGACACAGGTGCTACCCGTTCTACTGTTAGATCAGCAGAAATAGAAAACCTTCCTCTCTCGGGTGAAACCATTCAAGTTGTAGGTGTAGCTAATCAACAAATTAAAACCAGTCTGACAGATCCAGTAAAAGTGGAGATAGGCAATTACAAAGATAAACACAGATTCCTAGTTTGTGACAGCAGTCCTGTGAATTTATTGGGTCGTGATATATTGTGTAAAATGAATTGCAGAATATATTGCTCACCAGAAGGCATTGAAATGCAAACAGCAGAAGAAGATGGTCTTTATAAATGGACCATGATGATGGTGGAGGAAGAGAAAACACCACTATTTCCTGTATTTGATAAAAATGATTTACCAGAAGAGCTCAAAGAGCCAGTCAATCCAGCAATTTGGGACCTAACAGGTAATGATATGGGTCTCATGAAAAACATTGATCCAGTAAAAATCACTGTTAAACAGGGAGTTGATTTTCCAAATGTTCCTCAATATAAAATGAAGGTAGAGACAATTGAAGGTGTTATTCCTGTGATTGAAAAATTCATAAGTCAAGGAGTGTTAAAAGAAATTGAAAGCAGTCCATGCAATTCACCAATTATGGGTATTAAAAAGCCAAATGGAACATACAGAATTGTTCAAGATTTAAGAAAGATTAATCAGATAGTTGTTCCCTGCTGTCCCATTGTTCCAAATCCTGCAGTAATTCTTTACCAGATTCCACATGATGCAGAATGGTACACGGTCATTGACCTGTGCAATGCATTCTTTACAGTTCCATTGCATCCAGATAGCCAGAAAATGTTTGCTTTCAGGTTCCAAAATAGGATCCTAGCATGGTGTCGAATTCCTCAAGGGTATACTGAGAGTCCATCTATCTTTAATCAATTATTAAAGAAATCTCTGGAAGATCTAGTGTTGCCTGGTAATTCCACATTGGTACAGTACATTGACGATTTGCTTGTGGCAGCCAAAACACGAGAAAATTGTGTTACTGATACCATTACCCTGTTAAACCGTTTGGCAGATGAAGGACATAAAGTTTCTCCAGCAAAATTGCAGTTTTGTAAAGAAGAAGTGAAATATCTTGGTCACAGAATTGCAAAGGGAACCAGAAAAGTGACAGTTGAAAGAATTAAAATGATTCGAGCAATACAACCACCAACAACACAGAGACAGGTGAGAATGTTTCTAGGAATGGTTGGTTACTGTCGACAATGGATTAGTGGGTTTTCAGTCATTGCAAAACCACTTCAGAGACTGACAAAGGCAGATGTAAAAGATCCCATTAGATTGTCAGAAATTGAGCTGGAAGCTTTTGAGCAGTTAAAAAAGAGCTTATGTGAAGCTCCTGCTCTGGGTATGACAGACTATGAAAAGGAATTTGAACTCTACTGCAGTGAAAGAGAAGGTTGTGCATTGTCAGTCCTTATACAAAGGCATGGAAACTTAAGAAAACCAATTGCATATTTTTCAGCAGTTTTGGATCCTGTTGCAAAGGCTTTGCCAGGTTGCTTAAAAGCAGTGGCCGCAACAAGTGTAAGTCTTGAGCAAAGTGAGGGTATCATTATGGGTTTTCCTGTAAAAGTATATGTACCTCATTCAGTTGAAATCCTCCTTACTAGAAGTAGAACTCAACATTTAACAAGCAGTAGACTGACAAAATATGAGAAAACAATTTTGGGTTCAGACAATGTAACAGTTGTTAGATGTGTAAACTTGAACCCTTCCACATTATTACCTGATGGAGCTATTACTGAGGTAAGTAATGAGGATGATATTGATCATGAATGCCTGGATGTTGTAGATTATTGCACAAAACCAAGACAAGACATAAAAGATGTCCCATTACAAGAATCAGATGTGGTATATTTTGTGGACGGATCTTGTTTGAGAAATGATGAAGGAATTCTGAGAGCAGCATACTCAGTGTGTACAGTTTCAGATGTTGTTGAAGGTTCACCTTTGGATGGAATTCGTTCTGCTCAAATTGCAGAATTAATTGGTTTAATTCGAGCCTGTGAAAGAGCAGCTGGCAAAAGAGTAACCATAGTGACTGATAGTCAATATGGTTATGGAGTTGTTCATGATTATGGACAGCTCTGGTCCAATAGAGGTTATTTAACTTCTGCAGGAACTCCAATAAGAAATGCTAAATTGATTAAAAGATTAATTGACGGCATTCAATTACCAGAACAAATAGCTGTTGTGAAATGTTCAGCGCATAAGAAGGGTGATGATTACATCACCAAAGGTAATGCCTTTGCAGACGAGATGGCAAAATATTGTGCCAGAAACAATTACGCAATCAATCGGGAAAAAGACAAAAGTCACACAATGAATTCTCTCATGCTAATTTCTGTAGTTGAGACATGGCAGGAAATAAAAGATTTACAGGATGAGGCAAGTGAAGAAGAGAAAAACATATGGCTAAAGGGTGATTGCAGACCAAGAGAGGAAGACGGGATCTGGGTACACCAGGATGGAAGAGTTGTATTGCCAGACAGTATGATTGCTGACATGGCACGATTGTATCATGGTCAAACTCATATGGGAAAAGGGTCTATGGTTAATTTATTCAGACAAACATGGTTCAATGTAAAATTTTGATCAATTGCGGAGTCACTTTGTCAAAGATGTTTAACTTGCCAACAGATGAATATTCACAAAAAAATTGTTACAAGCTTGGGAACCATAGGACGAGAGGGTGGTCCTTTTACCAGGTTGCAAATGGATTTTATTGAAATGCCAAGACATAATGGTTTACATTAGGTTTTGGTGTTTGTTTGTTTGTTTTCAAGATGGGTGGAAGCTTTTCCAACTCGTCATGCCAATGCTGCTACTGTGGCAAAGTTACTTCTAAGAGAAATCATACCTAGGTATGGATTTCCGGTCACAATTGAAAATGATCGTGGAAGACATTTTGAGAACAGTTTGATGAAAAGGATCTGTAATGCTTTAAACATAGAACAGAAAATGCATTGTGCTTACAGACCACAAGCATCAGGTGTTGTTGAACAAATAAATGGCACAATCAAAAATAGGATCGCAAAGATGTGTGATGCTACAGGAGTGAAGTGGACTGATGCACTTCCACTCGTTCTAATGTCATTGAGAAGCATCCCAGATAGAAAAACAGGTCTTAGTCCTCACGACATCGTGATGGGCAGAGTGATGAGACAAGCATTTGTACCAGTTGGCAAATTGATGAGCATTAATGACAGTGCAATTTTTGAATATTGCCGAAATCTGTCTGATGTGATGCATTCTGTGTTTCATCAGGTGGGAACTGACATTATTACAAAAGAAAAGGTACAAGCTCATGATTTACAACCCGGTGACTGGGTTAGGACGAAGGTTCACCGAAGAAGGAACTGTTTGTCACCAAGGTGGCAAAAGCCACGTCAGGTTATCCTTATAACAACAAATGCAATCAAATGCAGAGGACTAAAAAGGTGGATACATCCAAGCCATACAATTCGTGTGTTACCTCCTGAAAATGGTGAAGAAGGTGATATAACAGCTGATTCAGATTCAGAAAGAGACCCAGAAGATCCAGATTCTGATTCAGATTCAGATTCAGATTTTGGTGATCCCCAAGAAAATCAACATCAAGAAAATCTAGATGGAAGTCAGAACTTGAATAAAGAAGATCTGAATACTGGAATTCAAGGTGTTGATGATGATGATTTGCTTGAAGAAGAGTCTCTGAGAGAAAAGAGAGATTCAGAAGAAGCAGAAGATTCTGAGCGAGACAAAAATCTGAGCGAAACTCTTGAAAAGCAAGGAAGAAGTAGCTCTGTGAACAAAAAGCTTGAAGCTGGGAAGCTGAAGGTGATTCCTGAAGAAGAAGAATTGCCAAGTACCAGTAAAGGTATTGTTTCAAATGGAGTGAAGTTGCAGAGTAAAGAAATTCCTAGATACAGATTTGATGTCTCAGATACAGACACTGAAAGTGATGAAGATTCTGAAATAAGAAAACAAAGAAAAAGAGCTTGGAAAACTGAATGTAACGAAAGTGTGCCAAAGAAAAAAGTCTTGAGAAAAGGAGACATTTGGCCTGAAAATAATCTGAAATTCAAACTGGTAAAGAAATCAAAAGAACAAGTCAACGAAATTACTAGTCAAGGAAGTGAACTTGAAAAAAGTAACGAAGGTGAAAACAAAAAAATAGAAGTCATCACTCGCAAGACAAAAAGAATAATTAGGCCAAATCAGAAATATAGGTCTCCAGAATGGACTTATATAATCATCCCACCTATTGTTGAGGTGGACAGCAGTGGTCAAGAATTTTTAGAAAGTGACAGGGATTAAAATTTGTTAGAAATTAGTTGAGGATCTATTTCCTAGCACAAGGCTGAAGAAAACATGTATTAGGTACTTTTTTGTTTCCTGGCATAAGGCTGAAGAAATTGTGTATTAGGTAACTTTGTTTCCTGGCATAAGGCTGAAGAAAATTTGTTAGGTGACATAAGGTCGAAGAAATTCTGTTTAGTTATAAAAAAAAAAAAAAAAAAAAAAAAACATATTTTGTGACACAAGGTCGAAGAAAAATTGTTTAGGGTAAAAAAATAAATTAAAAAAAAAAAAAAATCTTAAAAAAAAAAAAATCTTTTAAAAGGGGGGATATAATTGTTACTTACATTTACTTACATTTTATTTAAAAATTTTTGTTTTTGGAAATGCCTAGATCAGATACTTCTAGGTGTACAATTTTTAAAAGGTGTTGTAAGATGACCTCAATTTGTGTGATATTATTAATTCTACTTTGGCTACTTTTAGCTGTGGTCTATCCTTTTGATGTTAATAAGCAAAAATCTAAGACTAATATTACTAGTAAAGCAGAGTCTATTCATGAGAAGCATGCTGGCAGGTCCAGTAGAGTTATTAATCATGATCCACTGTCTCATCAAGATAGATCAATTGGTGATTTTTCAACCAATTCATTTTCAAGGCTTTTATCTGAATATGTCAAAGTAATGAATGTCAAAGATTGCTATGTGTGTGTAAAATTACCCACTTCTGTTTCTGAGGGAGTGACTTTTAATATGTTACCTCTCACTTATGGCATTACCTGTAGTGTGATTACTAGTCTGTTCTATCAAACTGGTCGTCTGGAGTATTATTATTCAGACTTTGATGAGGTTTTTGCAAATCTCAAAATTGTAAATAGCTTAAACAAAGTAAGATCTGCGAAGCAGATGAGGGAATTCTTTTTAGTTACTAATGAATTAAACTATGAAAATGCCTATAGAAATAATTTAACATGCAAAATGAGAGCTGAAGAAAAGACTTTCCTTAACATGGTTGAGGAGAGAAGGGCTGTTTACAAAAGAAATGAAAAACTAAAACATGCTAAGTCTAAATATTGGCAGTTAGAAGATGCCAAATTAAATGGTGTTAATACTAATGCAGCAATACATATTGACGAACCAGTTAGTGGTAAATTTTGTATTAGGAGAGACAATACTTTGTACGATAATCTTTTTGTAGGTGCTAGTCAATGTGAAGATACTTATCGTATTGAAGGGGGATGGGGATTCAAAGGTGGAAAGGATCCAATTTTCCCTGGAATTTATTTTATTTGTGGCAATAAGGCTTATTTTAGTCTCCCAGATCACTGGTATGGGACATGCTATATTGGCCTGGTCTTTCCAAAAATATTTCATATTGACAGAAATGAAAAAGGTACTTTTGAATTTGGTGAACACTTGAATCAAAATAGATACAAAAGAGAAAGCTTCTCAGAAATTCTGGGAGACATTTTTGGTGCTGTTATTCCTATGGTGGGGATAACGATGAATTCTATTAAAATTAGAAAAGTGTCCACAATTGTGGATAGGTTGTCAACTGATACTGCGAGTGGTTTTCAATTGGTTAGCACGGAACTTGTCGCAATCAGAAGTATGGCTATTCAGAATCGTCTTGCATTAGACATTCTGCTTGCAAAAGAGGGTGGAGTCTGTGGGGTCTTACATGTTCAACATTGCTGTACCTATATTCCTGACAAGAGTCGGGATATAGAGTTACTTGTTAAAAACATTACACATTTTCATGAAGAAATTGAACCTATGGAGGAAGAAACTTTTACGGAAAAGATTGGAAAAAGAATGGAGGCTATTAAAGATTGGTTTTCAGAACTTGGCAAGTCCATCATTGGCAAAGTGCTCTATCCAGTAATTGTCATTGTTATAATGATAATGCTGCTAAAAATTAGTTGTTTGATTCACAAAAGAAGGAAGCGTCAGAATGAAAAGAAAAGAATTTATAAACTCAGAAAGGAACAGGAAAAGGAATATGAATTAGAAGAAATGCGAAGAGTTCAGTTTGATAAGGATAATCAGACAGCTGAAACAGGGGTTTAGGGAAACTAATATCGAGAGAATTCAGTGTGTGCTGTCTCTAAAATGGGTGAAATTTTTTCTAAAAATTTTTTGGAGTGTTGTTTGGTGATTTTAATATCACCAGATGAGGGAGTTGATAAAGCGGGCTGCAGAAAATATTTTATTCTGGCCTGTGGATTCAATTCCCTATAACATTAACTGATTAATTAATGCACTGTTGCATGATTTATTTTACTAATCCAACCTAGATTAAGTTTGCACCACACATGAACACGCGGGAAACTAATTATATGTGCTTATGTGCATTTGCAAGTCTGTTTTTGTAACACATTATTAATATTGTCCTGTTTATTATGTCTGTCCTATTGTCTTTCTCACCATTAACATGCAGCTGATCATTCATGGCATGTGCTTTTATATGTGCTTATATGTAAGTCTTATGTTGTGTATTGTCTGTCTGTGTGTCATTTAATTATCTTTTTATTCTTTCAGAAACATAAAGCTGGACTACATGAAGAGTGGTGGTTATTTTATGTGCTGCTTTAAATGTTTGCTTCTGCTAAATGTTTTTTATTAGTGGGTTAATTAATAATTAATAAGGGACTGGGTGGTACACAAGGGTTTGCTTTACTTGAATTAATCACTCTTTTGTGTTTGTTTAAATAATAGCTCAAGTGTGAGCTGAGGCCTAGTTCTTGCTTGGAGAAAGTTGGTCGGCCTGAATTAAGCAGAAGCAGAGCCAAGCTGCACGGTGAAAGAAAAAAAAAACATTGCAAGAGGTCAATGAACTTGCTTCTCTGGCTCAGAACTTTTATTAAAGAAAGACTTTTTAAATGGAGTTTATTCCATGGACTGCTCTGGCTGATCCTATTCAAGGTCGAGGAAGTGACAAGCGTGAATCTGCCGAGCTCTGGTGGAAGTGGATTGGCAACTTTTTGTTGCAAATGCCTCGGAAGTCGTTGTCACTCTGAATGGACAATGGCACAGTGACGCGCATATTCTCTGGACTGGTAGCTGAGGTGGTCTGATGGCCATAAACCAATCACAGTGCTGAACTTTCCTAAATAATAACATTTAGTTAGATTTGGGAGTGAAAAAATGATATAAAATTGGCTCTCTTGTGGGGTTGGGAACGTTCTTTTCCAGAGGGGCGAAGCGCTGTCGGATTGCCTTGAGAGAGTAAGCATGCAACTGTTTATTATTTGTTTCCCTTTCAGGCTTGAAAATTAACTTGGAGAGAAAGCTAATGTTTACTTAAATTCATCATTTTTGATTAATTCTGACAGCTTACTTTGTGCCAATGATTAATGTGATTTGAATTAATAAAACTAAATGTTTGATTTTAATAAAGTGAGTTATTAAAGATTTTACTTATGAATTCTAAAAATAAACTTTTCAAAATGACAAGCTGGACTTGTTTATTGTAGATAGTTTATTGCATAGAGTCAAAATAACATATGATCCATTCACCTCATTCACTATGTTTATGGGCCTGGTATTGTTGATAAGTGTGATAGTAGTGGATTGAGTCATCATTTATAAAGAATTTTAGTTTCTGGGCTCTATCATCACCAAATGCAGAAACTTGCAAATTCCTGATGACAAAACTATAGTTTGGAGCATCATTATACTTCTCACATTCTGGTTCCCCGAACCAACACCCAAAACATTACTAATTACCCTATGGGAAAGCTACAAAATGAAGCACGAGCCAACTGTTTTGGTGAAAGGTACAGTCCTGAAATGTTTAAATGTTTTATGTTTTATTTTATCAAAGGTGATCTGTACTCTGGAAAAACACATTTATAATCAAAAGGAATTCTTTTAATCATAACTTTTTACAGTGTGATCAAGGCACTTTCTGTGCTGAAACGCTTAGCGTTACTTGGGAAATAAACGCAAACTTGCTGTACTTCCTCGAGTGCGTGTGGTGCTTATTGTGGCAGAACTTTGGAAGTTACATATATATATATATATATATATATATATATATATATATATACACATACATACAATTATATGTAATGAACAATCAGGTCAGCATTGTTTGGGTCCTCTGTTGTCCTTCTATCTAAAATTATGTAAGTAGTCCCAGCACATTTATTTTCTCTCTGTTCCCAATTCGCAAGCCAAAAACACTACACCCTGATAAACATCTATGAATGGAAAGATGGGTAAACAAATTTGCAATGACCATAACAGCTGCAATTGCCACTTATAGTTTCTGAAACATAAAAC
This sequence comes from Lissotriton vulgaris, assembly GCF_964263255.1. NCBI lineage: Eukaryota > Metazoa > Chordata > Amphibia > Caudata > Salamandridae > Lissotriton > Lissotriton vulgaris. The sequence continues at coordinate 1,934,601,484 of NC_141689.1, read as the reverse complement.
TCCTAGTGTCTCAGAAATAGCTAGACCCCGTTGCAAGAGCAACAGTTTGAGCCAAGCTAGATTAGGGATGCAGCACAGAAACCGCCATACTGAACATAACCAATGACATTCATAACTCCCTTGACTCAAACAGATGTTGCCTATTTGTCCTCCTCGACTTATCATCTGCTTTTGACACAGTAGACCACAAACTACTCTTAGACGCCCTACAGAAACCCATTGGAGCAGATAGTAATGTCCTAAAATGGTTTTCCTCTTTTCTACATAACTGCTCCCAATCCATCAAAATCAAGAACACAATGTCTAACTCCTCTCCCTCAACTAGAGGTGTCCCCTAAGGCTCAGTACTCTCCCCCACACTCTTCAATATTTACATGGAACCACTCACTAACATTCTAAAACAAGCAAATATTGACTATCACCTCTATGCTGACGACACCCAACTATACCTCGAGATCTCCTCCCTCAATGACATCCTCCGACTCAACTTCACACTGACAAAAGTAGAAAATTGGCTAACACTCAACCACCTCAAACTCAACCAAGAAAAAAACGAAATCCTTGTTTTCTCCAATCCCGAGCAACCACCTCAAATCCAAGAATGGATAAACAACCTTAACTTCCTTAACTGTAAACTTACTCCAGCCACCTCAGCCAAATCCCTAGGAATCTCTCTGGACTCAAGTCTCAGCATGAGCTACCACATTAACTCCAAAGCAAAAGGCGCCCTCTACAACCCAAGACTCCTTAACAAATTCAAACCTTTCATACACCCCAATGACCTAAAAATCGCCACCCAATCTCTAGTTCTGTCCAGACTAGACTACGGAAATGCCACACTAACTGGGACAGCTAAAACACTCATGGCCCTCATGAGATCCACCCTAAAAGCAGCTGCAAGAATGGACACTGGGACCGAGAAAATCAGCAAGCACTTCAGCACCCAACATAATGGTAGTAATTGCTATATACATGTTACAGTGCATTAGGGCACATACATGTATGCATTTAGAAAATTCGTAAGTGAGCAAATGCTAGGACACCTCAGAAACATTTTACATAACTCATAACTTTATTAAACAAAGGGGACATGGTCTATTCGGCCAGTAGACCTCCTGATTATCTCGGGGGGGGGGGGGGGGGGGGGTGGCAGTCATTGCATTTCAGATGCGAACCTTTGAATGCCCAAAACAGGATTCCAAGTCTTGTGGTATTTGAAAATGCTCTAATCAAACATGAACTATTGCCCATGTGCAAATGGTGTACCCTGCTATATCTGCTCACACGTTTTCAGCTTTTGATATCCGGTGAGTATCGAGTTGACAAATAGCATGAAATGACAATTTGCATAGCATGTTACTTCTTCCAAGGTGCACATTTTTGAAATTCCCTGAAAGAACTTCAGGTTGTGCAAATCGGATAGCGAGCTACTTTCCAAAAATACTCTTGCAAGATAGCACAGGGTACCCAATATATCCGAGTGGTCGAACAGCACACATGCACTTATTATAGGGGCAGATGCTACACAACATATAATCTAGTTATGGGTGCAAATGAGAGTTTGCACCCGAAACTGAATTATTCTGACATTAGAAACCAGGGCCAATGTGAGCATTAGTAGTTGCGAAGGAGAATGCATATGGTACATTAACACAACATTTCACTTTTGGTAAGTATGCAAAAAACTCTCACATAAAATTATCACAGGTTTCAGCATGCAGCTGCCCACGCACTCTTTAACCAATCATTTCACTGGTTTCCAGTAGTAGCAAGAAATCTTTTAAAGTATTTGTTCCTAGATCACACAGCTAAATCCCTCGGGAGTTCCGTTTATCTCTTGGCAATGTTAACATTTGGAGACGCCCCCCGTGAACCTGCTCCAGAGGTCGGCGCTTTCATCTCTCCTGCTTATCTCGTGAGCACTGCTCCCGCTGGAGCCAGGAGATGTTCTGTAGTGGTACCAAAAATGGATTAAGGCCTTATCATGGAAACCGCACTGTGCAGTTTAATGGATGTGTGGCTTAAGGAAGTTTGTGCCCCAGCCAAACTCTTACTATCACAGTGTCTGTCCCGAACAGACGCAGCCCGGGTCACTCTATGAAAAGAGAGCCTGGAACCAGGGGGCGCAGAGATGCTCTGAAGGGCCCAATCACAAAGAAATGTATTGTGTGAAGAAGTCCTATAGGAATGCCTTTGTGAACAGGCTCAAACATAGAGGTGGAAAGAGGGTCCAGTTCTTTCTGTTTTTAATAATTGTGCATGAATAGTCCCATATTAGAAGTTTGGGCCGACTCACAGCGCCATTAAAAATACATTAAGTAGTACTGCTGGAGGTCCACTGCATGTACTCAGAACCGCCTTTGTGAAACTGCCCTTGGCCCAGAGGGATATGGTTACTGGTTTACATGTCGTTGGTTGAAGTCACAATTTCCTCTCTTCCAGCCAAGAAAACATTCAGCACAGCTTATCTGCCAATCCCTGCACTCAAAGACCTGTGTGGCAGCGTGCATCCATAATCCAGCAGCCTAAACCAGGATTCCTTCCTATGGACCACAGCCATGAACCCGTACTGCAAGAACGCCAAAGGATCCCGAGCAGATGTGCCATCTCATGGTGGACACGCCGGCTTTGAGCCAGTCTAATTCCTCTGTTAGAGCTCGCCCCTCTGCCCACCAGGGAAAGCTTGTATTACACCACAACGACAAGATCTTCTGTTATATATTTCTTTTATTGCAATATGTTCCCACAGGAGGTGAGTGGGGATAATAATAAGGGGGCTCCGCCTTATTCAAATGAGCTCTGGTGGAGAAGAAGAGAGCTTGGTGCCATACCCAGTCCAAATGAGGGGTTTGTGCCTGTTAGACTGCAGGAGCACTTATATCATGGAGGCCTGAGCCATCATTCCTCAAAAAAATACATAATACTAACTATTTGCAAAGCCCTGTTGCTAGCGGTCTCTTGTGGTTCCAAGCACTAGGCTTTTCACTGGCCACCATTTTGCAATTCATCTTTGCTTAACCTAGATTGGGCTTCTGTTCTAAACTATATGGGTAGCCACAGTACCTGTAAAGTGGCACGGATGCATGTATTCCTCATGGTTTTAGGTCGGAACATGTGAAACTTGGGTAGTTTGCATTTGCTTAATTATGTGACATTTCAGGCAAAATTATGGAACATTATGCAAAATGACGTACAGTCCCAAAACAGCATTTGGCGCTATATTTTATCAGAGATCGCATCATGGCACCTATTTTGGTCTCGAGGATGCATTTAGCCCCCCAAAATACTCGAGCTAAATTCTTGGCGCAAACAGAGTATCTATGCAAGGGTGGGTAATGGTGCAGATTCGGGCATTCTGCATAACAAGCGTAACAGAAAAACTCCAAAACTAAAGGCTATTACTCTGGCATAAAGAAAAATCCAGCCAGGCCTAGTTTTACTGTACCACTGCAGCAGGAACAAGGGAAATAATTGACAACATTCATATTAAATACTAACTGAGGCATGTACACCCACATGCATCATTGCACCCGTTTGCGATTCCTAAATTGCGAAAATTAGGGAATCGCAATTTTAAAATCGCAAACGGCAATGCATGAATAATTCGCAAATATTTTTGCGATTTCTTAATTTTCCTTAATTGCGATTCACATTTTGTGAATCACAATTAAGGAAAACCTTCCCATTGATTCCTATGGGCCAAAAAGCCCATAGGAATCAATGGGAAGGCATTAACATTTTGCGATTTTCATTTTGCGAATCGCAATTTGTTAATGCATTTCAAGGGTGCTGAAGGGGGTCCAAAGGCCCCCCCCTGCACCCTTGAAATGTTTTTGTAAGTGCAAGTTTCACACACACATGTCCAAAGGACATGTGTGTGTGCAACATGAAACTTTCAAAAAAGCATTTTTTAAAGATTTCGCAAATTAACACGAGGTTCAACCTCGTGTTAATTTGCTCCCCCTATTTGCGAATTCGCATTTTTTAAAACATTCATGCATTGCATTTAAGGAATCGCAAAAATGCGATTCCTTAAATGCAATCGCATTTTTTGAAATCGCAAAAAATTGCGATTTCTACACAATTGTTTAATGCATCCCAAAAAGTGATTTTGGAATCGCAAACGGACGAATTTTGCGATTCGCACCGTTTGCGACTCCAAAATCGCTTGATGCATGTGGCTATTAGTGTCGAGCCCACGTCCACTTTATTTGATGAATGAGGTTCTCTTTGAAGCACTGAGTTTCAGGCCCTTTTTCGAAAAGGAAAAATGTGAGACTGAGCCATGGGCATAAAAAAAAAATATATATATATGTCCGTCTGCAATGTGCCTGGTACCTCCAGGTTGAGTTCGCGCTAAATAAAACTGCAAAAAAAGATAACTAGCTCATCTATTACATTTTGCTGTAGTTTTGGAACAAAAGGAAAATAATCTGCACAGACTCCGTCTTCTTTCGCTCTGCTCTAGTTCTTTTGTAGCATTCCATTTCTTTTTCGTCTAGTTTTCCAGCTGAAAGTAAGCTGCAGACTTCGGGCTCCGCTCTGGACATTGTCCCCGGGTTTTACTGAGCACGTGGAGGAATTGTCGTGAAAGTTGTGGTATGAGATAACAATGGAACCGAGTCTGTCTTTCAGATAAACTGCGAGTGGTGTTAGCAAGTGGAACCCCGGTTACTTCCCATAATCATTCCTGGAAGTGCGGTCACGTCCCTCACAGCGGCTGAGCGTGTGGTCATCACATTCCGCACACATTTACCTCGGCAAGCCAGGCCTATTTTTAACTCTGCCGTTGCCGTTGAGACAGAGCCCGCCCCGCACAGTGGAAGTTATTAATGCCACCCAGGCACGAGCATGGGGCGGCTCCATTTCTACAGCTGCTCGGGGCGCTCTCTCGGTTAGAGACGAGGTATTCCTCACAGATCCAGCTCTGCTGCCAGGCACTGGTGGCCCCTAATACCTGTAAGAGTAGACCCTCATGCACCTTGGTTGGGCAGTGAAAGACTGACATAACTGGGGTGCAGTAGGGCTCTCATGCCCCTGGGCTTTGGTGCCATTGGGCCTGCTGCACTAGGGCAGGTGCGCCCCTTCCTTCAGCCCCATCGTCTACACATGCATGCTACAATTGTACAAGAATGAAGAGTCACATGTTAGAAAAAGAATAAAGTTAACTATTTCTGTCTCTAGCTAGCAAAAGCTAAAATCAAAAAGTCCAAACGTAAAAAGAAAATGTCCAATTATCATAAAAAAAAACCAATAATGTTGTTTTTACACATTCTGCACAATAGAGTACCAACAAGAAAGAACAATATTATTCGAAGCAACATTTAGAGAGAAAAGTGAGGCAATGTTTTGAAACACACACGTTTTCAAAACACCAAATACATGAAAATTGGCCCTTATCATTCTACAAAATCTTTTATTTTAGGCAAAAATCTAAGGTATGGATGATAACACTTTGGAGAGACTCCTAGATGCTTTAGCCTTGCATTAGAAGGAGCTTGGAAACCTCTCAATGGGCCGCTCTCAAGCAAGATGAGCATTAAACTTTTCTTGAAAACAACAATGAACTTCATTCTGGCCAGGCTGGGTTCAGCCCTGTAAAGGGTACTAATCAGTGCTCACTTCAGCAATGGATTTGCTAAAAGTTTTGTTACATATTGACAGTGTTGGAATCCACATCAAAAAAGTTCAACTGGGGGGGGGAGTGACCAGCAGCCGAGGAAGATGGCGGCATAGTCCCGGAGCTGCGCTAGCGACCTAAATCTTCCCCTGACATCCGTTACAATCCGTGCACCGCCGTGGGCGCAGTGGACGCCCGCGACTGTGGGAGTGGTCTGGCGGTCGGCGGCGGTGCTTTTGAGGCCTCGGGTGTCCTCAAGACGACGTTAACAGACCGACAGTGATCGGCCGAGATCCCCCCAAGATGGCGGCTGCATGGCGGTGTTGAGCGGCGGCTCACCGGAGTTTGGAGGAAACGTCCGGCCTTGCGGTTTGCGGGCCCATCCTCGGAGGCGGTGGACCCCAGCGCTGCAGCGTACGAGGGGCATAGCATCTGTGACAACTTGGAGCGGTGGCGGCGCTTGGGACCCCACATAGAGAAGTGAGCCTTGACCTGCGACGGTGGTCCGCATGAGAGGTAGGTGTGGCAAAGAGTTGGCTGGAGGCTTGGGACTGTGTGGACTCCTAGCAGACGGAGGGGGCCTCTCTGGTGCATAGATTGGGACCTTTTCAGTCGGGCCACAGCCCGTAAGATGTAGGGGGGCCTTGGAACCTGGGGCCTGCCGACGACCCTTCCGCTTGAGCATCGGGCACGGCCACGCCTGGCCTGGATGAGGTGCCAATACAGGACAGGTGAGCTTGTGGGGCCGGAGAATCGCTTGCAGCATTCCCGTGGGGGCACGAGGCCAGTGAATTGGTGGCTTGCGCATTCCACCTGGTACCGGGGGTCACAGAATTGGAGTCTTCTGCCTCAGGAGGGGCTTTTTCTGGCCAGTTGGGGTCCTGGTGCCTCAGGATAGCAGGGCCCAGAATGGGTCAGAATAGAGTACCAGGCCAGTCCAATCAGATAGAGAAGTACACAGTGGCGATGACCCGAGACCGGGGTGCATCAAGTAGCGGCCGTGATGAAGACCAGGACGACGGGGGCCCGGACCCGTCTATGAAGGACATAATGAGGGCCATTAACGACTTTCGGGGCACCATGGAGCTGAAACTTGATTCAGTGACAGGAGGTGAACCTCCTGCGGGTGGACTTCTCCAAAATGTCTGAAAAAGTCACAGCGGCGGAAACCGGCATAGGCGGGTTACAGGCGAAGACGAAGCGACTGGAGGAACAGGTGGCCGTGCTCACCAAGAACCAAGCCGATGTGTATGCCCGCCTGGAGGACCTGGAAGGCTGTGCTAGGCGAAATAACATTTGCATAGTGGGCGTACCGGTGGGAATGGAGGGGCCCTCGACGGAGTTCTTTGTGGAAGACTTCATCTTGAATCACTTGAAGCCGAAGCGCCTCTCGAACTTCTTTTCAGTTGAGCGGGTGCACAGAGCCCTGGGTGGTAAGCCAAAGCCAGGAGCGCCCCCACGCACGAACATTGTCCTTAATTATAGAGACAGAGACGCCTTATTGCAGGCGGCCCGAGTCCATGGGGATCTCCACCGGGACAACACCATCATCCGTTTTTTCCGGACTTCACGCTCCAGGTTCAGCGCCAGCGACGCTCCTTTGATGGAATAAAGAGGGCGCTTTGAGATGAAGGGGTGAAATATATGATTCTTTTCCCTGCACGGCTCAAGGTCCTAGATGGAGACAAGGCCTACTTTTCCAACACGCCAGCGGCCGCCGCCGATTGGATGGAAGAATGGCATACAGTGGGCAGGAGGGGAAAGCGGCAGGAGACACAGGTGGAACGAGGTGGCCAGGGGGCCAGCCCGGATGCAGAGAGTACCCTCAGAGGTGATGAACGGCAGCAGGCGGAGTGACTATGGTATGGTAGGGGTTTGCTAAGTTACATATGTGGCCCTGTTTGTTCTGTGACTTCAATCAAAAAGGTGGGAGACCGGGCAGCATGGATCCCGGGAGGCAAGAGGGTCAAGGACTCTTTCGCTCTGTGACCCTGGTGAGTGACATTGACTGTGGTTGCTCCAGAACTTGGGCCAGGACTGTTTGCTGTGCCGGGTGATGGGGGTATGTTGTTGTGGGTGGGACACCGGGGGTCGAACCACATATGAGGGGGTGGGTTCCGTTATGATACATATGCATCTTCCTTAGGTCAGCGATCCCACGTTTCGTCAAATATGGTTCTTGTTGTGGTATCGGGGCAACAGGCACTCTGCATGTTTCATTGGTGGGTGGTTGGAGTGTGGTAAATATTTAATTACCGTCCTAATTTCTATGCAGGTAAGTACTAAAAACAAAATAACTCAATCGGAAAGAAAGACGCAGAGTCCGTGGTGTTAGAGTTCTTAGGGGTTTTATTCCTTAAAAAGGAATGGTTCTTGAACCGGATATCGGGTTCCTGACACCACTGGGGTTCAGGAAGGGATAGAGCAATGCTTTATTGACAATACATAACTTTTATACTCAAATCATATAATGGAAACCAATACAGTAGGCGTAACAGCTGAGAGAAACAAGATAAGAGCACACACGTGTTAGCAATACGTAATCAGAAGGCGTGAACTAGGCGTGAACATAGAGGTGTGTGCTAGAAACGTCACATGAAAGTGTCACAAGTGGGTGGGTACATCGCAGAATCTTGCAATGTCAGCAGAAATCTGAGATCTGGATGCGCGCGCAGCTGCATGACGTGTGATCGACGTGGAGCTGGAGGGTGCAGGGGACTTGACATTTACACTAGAGGAAAGAGACAGAAGTCTGGCATGTCAGATCAACTCGTTCCTATATCATATCTGATATCTGATGTTTGGGAACCATATTATCTAGAGGGAAAGGTCTCTTGGGCAGAGGCTATTCTATACTGACGAGGAGTGTGTGTATAAGCGTCTACGTGTCTGCATGAGATGCGAGGGGGCATGGGCCTACCATGGTAACAGAAGCTATGAATTACTTGCACGGAGACAGTGAGGCCGGGCCCTTTGCTCTGCAGCTGGAAGGATGTTTACTTGAACTAGTAGGCAGGAATGTATTTTTGAGGAGCGGAGCAGATAATTCGAAGGTTGAATACAGTCTTGGCAGGCAACAGGCTGAGCTAAGCGCCGTTAGCCGCGCAGGGAGTAAGGCAGAGGTCACAGGTACAGAGGCAGGCCCAGGCTGAGGCATTCAGAGTCAGAAGGCAGGAAAAGGCTCGATGGCAGAATTCAGGGCCTACTTCGCCAGAGCTGAAAAACGTGTAAAGTACACCACAAAAAGACGTTGGCAAGGCATACTTAGGAACGGAATATTCAACCCGTTCAGGGTGGATCTGAAAGAGGACATGTTAACGTTGGACGCAAATGTATTTGCGTCTTCATAGCTGGCACAGGAGGGAAGTTACATGCACTTTAAGCTCGTACATGGAGACGGTGGGGTACACGTTAGGGAACATTTCTTGACCATAAAATTTATATTTCCTCATTCCCTCCTTGTTCCCTACGGACCCTTCATGATATATCGATCCTCATGAATCGATCAGTCTGTTCATGTAACATCATTTGCTCTTCTTTCTTCTTTTCGCGTTTTGAGTGGAAACTTGAATGCGGAATACATGATGTGGCGCACAGACCACAAATCGCTGGCCCACATTGTAGGCACAGGCAGCAACTGAATACTACGAGAAGGGCAATGCCTAGGAAGGATAGGATCTTCCATCCCCAAGCGGTCAACGTTGTCCAGAACCAACCGGACCAAGTCCAGGTGCCTGGATTCTGATGTATCAAACTTGCAATTTTATGAAGAGGTGTGATAGCTTTATATACTGTTGGCGCGTTTTCTGGAATGAAAACACAGCAACTCGACCCGATGACCTTACAGGCTCCGCCCCTATCTGCTAGGATGACGTCAATAACAAGACGATTTTGAAGAACAACAACCCGCATGGCAGATTGCTCCTCTGTTAAGTTGCCTAGAGCGGAAGTAGTTTCATTCACTACTGCTTTGAGGGTTCTAGTTAATTTTCGTATCAGTTTACTATTAAAGACAGTACCTAAGTAGGGGAAGAAACCTTTATTGAAGTCTGTATATTGCTCCCATGCCGTTTCAGTATAGTCGACAATCGGGAGATCTCTTCGGAGTCTATTGGTTACTAGATTTGTATTTCTGTGATAATCAGGAGGGGCTAGGAAAACAGGTGGCAGAAGGAATGCAATGTAACAGGTACCATCCCAATCTGGAGGTAAGCGTATGTATGCGGTATGGCCACAAACAAAGTAGGAATGACGAGTAGCTCTAAATGTAGACTTGCCTTGATCACTGAATTCGACCACAGTAGTACATTTACTATGACCTAAGTGTACTGAACCCTTCTTTCTGACACATAAGTCACCCGTGACTGGTAATACTGACATAGCAGGGAGAACTGGTGCAGCTTCGGATTCAACAGTAAGAATCATGAGGTTAATTGTATAATTACCTAATCCATATACTTCATTTTCTAGATCAGTTCCTGTCCTAGTGGGAAGTCCCTTCTTGTCAGGGTAACAGGCTTTAAGCAGAACTAAGTTCAGGTTTCCCCAAACCCAATTTCCTTCGAAAACAGCAATATCAGAATCTAAAGAATTAATTAATCTAAACCATGCTCCACATGAGCCATTGTGAGTGAACGGGTATGGAAAGAGAGGCAGAACTCCCTTGTATTTCTGATAGGGAGGGAGTCGGCCACATATCCAACAGTTTGTAGCATTATTAGTCTGATGGGAGTGATGTAACATACTAATGAATGTGTTGTTGCGCAGCGCAAGTCTGTAAGATAACTCGTGTGGGGGTAATTCACTAAAAGAATGTTCGGCAGTGACATTGTAAGCAGATTGGGTACGCTTGAAGATAGGGTAATATATATGCAACAATATACTGGCAGCAATAATCAGAAGGCTTAGAAAAAACATAACCAATAATGTCACTATACAGTGACTACGAAGTGATTTACAATATGCACGTTTCTTGAGTTGTCTCTCTCTCTCTCTCTATCTCGGTCTAGGGGATACATGTCAGAAACTAATTTAACCGATTCACCTAGGGGAGGACTTAAACAATTAAACTGTCTGACTTGCTAGACCGCAACTTTGATTTATACTCCTCTTGCGGAGTTTTCTCTCTCTTGGGAACTTTAAAGTCACTAGAATCGGGGCAGTCCTTTGAGGGGGTGGAAGAGCCAGTCTCTGGCAACAGTTCATTACACTTCTTAATATGACTCGTATGAATCCACCCCTTTCGGCCCTCAACCTTGATTGCAGTCCTCGTGGTCAGAAGGACGAGCTTCGGCTCCTGCCAACGGGGCTCCAGCGGACTCCTCCTATCGAAATTTCGTATCAGGACTGTATCTCCAGGACGGACATCGTGTGGCTTCACATCAGTGTTGTCGGGAAAGGCTGCGGCAACTTGTGAACGACATGATTGGAGTGCAGACATCAAGGAGGCAAGGTAATCTGTCAGCATATTACAGTCAACATCGGTTATTTTCGTAGGCATGGGCGTCCCCCACATATTTGGTGGTCGGCCAAAGACCACCTCATACGGGGATAGTCCTGATCTCGAATGGGGGACCATTCTCATGTAGAATAGTGCAACTGGCAGGGCGACTATCCAGTCGACCCCTTTCTCTTTGCATATTTTCGCAAGACGTGTCTTCAGTGTCTGATTGTGCCTTTCTACAAGGCCAGCTGCCCCGGGATGTCGGACGCAATGGAATTTCCACTGGTATCCTAGCAGAAGTGAAACCTGCTTCATGAGCTCGGATGAGAATGGCTGTCCGTTATCTGAGTACACGATACGAGGCAAGCCGTACCGTGGGAAGAATTCTCAAACCAGCTGCTTGGCAGTGGTCGGGCAGTGTAATCTGGGACTGGATATGCTTCGGTCCAACGGGAAAGTGCACAAACAACTACGAGGACGTACTTGAATCCTCGACAACGGTCCATCTGGATATAATCCATCTGGAGGACTTCAAAAGGGTGATCGGGAGGATGAAATCCACCTTGCTCTACAGGGACGCTTTTACCTGGATTGAACTGACAACAGATCATGCAAGTACGCACTTTCTGTTTTGCTGCTGCTCGTAAATGTTTGTTGTACCAGAGATTCTGTAAACTGTCTAACATAGCTTTTTCTCCTAGGTGTGCTGGACTATGTGCTGTATTTATTATGACTTGAACCATAGAGTCGGGGAGAAACCATGTAGATTTTCCCTTCGTCATCCATCCCTGATCTGTCTGGATCCCTCCTAGTTCAGTCCATTTCTTGATTTCATCTGGAGTAGCATGTGTCTGAATATCGATTACATCTAGTGTGGGATCCCTAACTGTCATACAATGTGTCGGCACTATGATCTTTGTTACATCAGTTGTCTGGGTGTGAGTCAATGCTGTATGTTTTGCTGTTTGGTCTGCCAGGTCGTTACCCTGGGAAATAGAGTCTGTAACTTTAGTATGTGCTTTACACTTCATGATGGATATGCCTGAAGGCAGATGTATTGCTTCTAACAGTGCTTGAATGAGGGGACCGTGTTGAATCTTGGCACCATGAGAGGTCAAGAAACCTCGTTCTTGCCATAACACTCCGAAGTCGTGTACGACTCCGAAAGCATAACGTGAATCGGTGTATATGTTAACATTTCTGTTCTTGGCTAGTATACAGGCTCGGGTCAGAGCGATAAGCTCTGCTGCTTGAGCGGACAGTGTATCAATACGATGTGTTTCTTTGACTTCAGTTTCAGTGGTCACTGCATACGCCGCTACTAATTCTCCTGTGTTTGTTCTCATACATGAACCGTCCACGTAAAGTGTCAGGTCTGGATTTGTCAGTGGAACATCTGTTAAGTCTCGTCGGGGCTTTGTTACTGCATTAATGATCTCTATACAATCATGCGGGGCTGAATCTGTCATAATCGAAGGTAACAATGTTGCAGGATTTAGAATGTTACAGCGTCTGATTTCTATGTGTGGCTGGAATAACGTTAATTCATAACCTGTCAGTCGTGCTATAGTCAGGTGTTGAGTCTGTGTTCGGTTTAGAAGGACCTCTACAGAATGTGGAACTTGTACTGTCAATGGATGTCCTTATACTATTGAGTCGCTTTGTCTGATTGCTAGGGCTGTCGCTGCAACTGATTTTAAGCACGCAGGCAGAGCCTGGGCCACTGAATCCAATGTACTTGAAAAATAAGCACAAGGCTTATGTGAACCTGCTTGATCTTGTGTGAGGACAGACAACGCTGTACCATCACGTTCTGTAACAAAAAGTGTAAAAGGTTTGTTGTAACATGGTGTCGCTAAAACTGGTGCTTGACATAAAGCTTTCTTTAATTCCTCAAAAGCCTGTGTATGTTCCTGAGTCCAAGGGAGGGCAGTCGAAGTCGCTGCCTCCTGTGTTGTCAACTGAATGAGTGGTTTAGCTAGAAATGCATACTGAGGAATCCATTGTCTGCAGTACGAGGTGAGGCCTATAAAGGCCCGCACTTCCTTTTGTGTCTGGGGTTGTGGCATGTTTACAATTAACTGGATGCGGTCAGGAGTGAGCTGTCTCCCCACTTTGGACAGCAAGTGACCCAGGTACACAACTTGCTGAACACAGAATTGTAGCTTCGAAGGAGACACCTTGTGTCCCTTGTCGGCCAGAAAATGTAAAACTGTCAGTGATGCTTGTTCACATTCGGGTTCACTTCGTGCGGTGATCAGCAGATCATCGACGTACTGTAGTAAGGCAGTATTAACTGGCATTTGGATACAATCAAGTTGTCTTTTCAGTGCTTGGCTATAGATGCTGGGGCTTTCTGTGAATCCTTGAGGTGCGCGTGAAAATTTGAAACTTCGTCCATTTAAACTGAATCCGAAGAGATATTGGCTCTCTGGATCAATAGGTACACTGAAGAAGGCGTTCTTGAGGTCAATTACAGTAAAGAACGTCGCTTCTGAATCAATAGCAGTCAATTAGGATGAGATGTCGGGAACCACAGGATACTGTGGAACAATGCATTTATTCAGTTCTCGTAAATCAATAACCAGCCGATATACTGGCGGTGCATTGGGATCAGTACGTTTAAGAATCGGAATGATAGGGGAATTACAGATATTGGAGTCGGTTTCTACGACCACTCCTTGGGCAATGAGCTCTTCAATGATTTCCAGTAAAGCCACTACAGCATCGGGTGGTAACTTGTATTGTCTGATTCGTGGTAAAACAACTCCTGGTTTGAGTGTAACACGGTATGGTGTGATGTGCATGCAACCTACATCGGTTGGGCCTTGTGCCCACAGGTGTTTCGGTACATTTTTCAATCTGACATCAAACTCTCGTAATACATAGTGACCCTTAAAGTCACGTAGAAAAAGTCTAACTCCTTCCGGAGAACAACATATCACAGCTCCTAGAGCCTTCAATGTCTTGATACCTAACAAGTTTTCTGGACATGATTTCGTGAGTAACAAGTCTGTAACGCGTGATAATGGACCTACTGCTAGGGGGACTGGTTTCGATACTTCATTTACAATAGGCTGTCCTGAAAAACCAAGGGAAACATTCTGTGAGCCTGAGAGGGGTGCCCCTGGGACTTCATCATGGCTGATCGTTGTGCGGCTTGCCCCTGTGTCAATTAAAAACTTTCTGTCTTTTCCCAATACTTGACTGTGTACATAAGGACCCTCTTGATCTACAGGAATCTCAATAAGAGGCAAGCCAACCTCCCTCTCTAGGCTGTTTCATGTGTATCGCTGATAATCGGGATAATCAGATTGGGCATACTGGCTCATCTGCCGTGAAACTTGCTGCGTCGCGGCAATAGGCTGTGGCTGTGGCTGTGATACCGCTGCGGTCTGTACTGTATGTGGTGGAGCATGCATAGGCTGTGTATTCTGTGAAGTCTGTTGCTGGACCTGGTCTTGTCTAGGCTGACGCGGTCTTTCTTTAGTTTTTCCTGTTGATATATTGTGTTTCAGAACTGAACATTCATGTACGTAGTGACCTGGCTGTTTGCAATAGTTGCATGTCCCTTTAACGGGAGCTGCCGAATTACCTGTCTGGGTCGCACCCTTTCTCTGACCGTCGGCTGGAACCGACTGGGCCACTAACATTTTCATTTTCGTGCCTTTCATACGTCTCTGTTCGTGATCCTGTTCTTCTCTAATTCTGTTCTGGTGATATTGTAACATCTGTAACATCTGGGATGGCGTATTTGCTTGCCATGTACTTTCAACTTTATATACACGGTTCTTAACTTGTGTCAGGGAATTCTCGACTAATTTTGTTACAAAAAGATGTGGGTATGACTTGCTACCTGGTTTCAGGCCACTATTAATAATGAAACATTTCTCGAATCTTGAATAGAAGTCACTAGTATCTTCATCGTGTTTCTGTTTACAGGCTGAGATTGCGTCCCAGTCTTCCTTTTTAGTTGTCAATAATCTTGGCAAAACCTGTACTATTAAACCTGGTAATGCTTTAGCTTTGTCCCCAAGGCCTAGCCCTGGAGTACGACCTTTTTCCTCGTCTTCTATTTCAGTCCAAATAATCTTTTTATCTCCCACCTCCCATTCCTTTTCCTTGAGTTTCTCGTAAATGCCGGTGGGCAGCAGTACTTTTAACAATTTCATAATATCCGTATACGTGTAATCTCCCATCAGTAACATGTCCTTAAGTTCTCGGTGAAAACCTGCAGGGTCTTCATCATGACAGGGTACTAGTTTCTTCATTTCTAACAATTCCAACTTTGTTAAAGGTGTGTACACAAACACACGTTCCAAGGTATTATTGGCATTCATAACTGGGTGTACTTCTCGTAAAGGATTCTGCCTGTCAAAATGAAACATTTTTCTTTCTGGGGGCGGAGCTGAAACATATTGTGGGCCTAAGAAAGTGTTATATCTGCGGCGTTGTTCTAGAATTATTTGAATTAACTTGGTACTTAGGCCTCTCCATCTATTCATAAGTAGTGCTTCTAATGTATCAGGTAAGGGACCTGGATCAGAATGTTGTTGTCTGTATAACGTGATGAGATGCTGAATCATGTACACACCAGCTAATTTCTGCTCGTCTGGAGAAAGGTTCAGAAATGTCTGTGCTACTGTATCATCATTGTATGTGCTAGGATTGTCAGCCCATAGTACTGCTGACCGGGCTAGTTCTTGTTCATCCATAGAATTGAGTACATGATACCCCATTCGTTCTTGAAGAATTTTATCGGTACCCTGAAACAGATATTCAGGAGAACTCGGTTTTGATATGCCAGAGAGAAAAACTCTCTTGCTTTCTGGACGAATGCCTTTCTTAAGGTAATTTCCCTTACCCACATACGCTATCATTTCTTTAGCCGTGTCATGTTCTTCAGGTCCGTCCTCCTCGGAGGAGTCATTCCTGTCACTTTCTTTTTCTTTTTCTTGTTCTTTTTCGTGTATTTCTATTACTGCTTTTCTGATTTTCTTGTACATACTTGCTATACAATTCAATTTATCATGGTTTCCTTCGGCTATATTTTGACCCCACCTGTTTAGTGCTTCCATCTCTTCCTGGTCTACTCCAGGCCTGTCTCGTTCTCTTATTAAGCAATTTATGAAGAAACGTAATATACAACCTTGAGTGTCAACTTTCTGGTGAGCCAGGGCCTCTTTAATACTTTCAGGATTTTCCCCAGTCTGGATAAAATGATATATTCTATCTAGGTGTTCAGTCATTCCTGGAAATAACACTAGGTAATCTGTAACTTTTCGTAAACGTAGGGATGCTAACAACATTCTATCGTCTTTACCGGGTACTGGATCGTATCTGCAAATTGGAAGGGGATCTTTAAGCATGTCGAAACGTGGTGTTTGGGGTGTACGTTGCTTCATTATGTCCCTAAGGTTCAATCTGTGTGTTGGTGGCGGGGTCTGGAGACCTCCTGTCGCACCTCCTGTGGCGGAGGCTTGAAAATTGTGTGTCTGTGGAGTCGGTATCTGTACCTGAACTTGTCTCTTATTAGGATCAGGCGCAATCGGATTTAGTATATTAATCTTAGATGTGGGAAGTGGTGGAGGTGGAGGAGCAGGTGGAGCAGGCTGTCGAACGGGTGAACTTTGTTGCGGCAATGGCTGGACATTGTCTCGGAGCGGGTTGCCACCTCCGTCACCGTCAGTAGGCGGTACGTTGGCACGTGGATTGGTGTAAGCGGGAGCTACATCGTCTAGATAGGAAGCAAGGAATATGTCTTTGGTGGTCCTGTGACTTACTTTAGAACCAATGGTGGCGGCAGATCTTTCGGTATTTCTGAAGTGGCTTTAGGCAAACCCTCGGCCACAAAGTACATGCCATGTACAAGAGTGTTTCGCATGCGGTCTACTTGTTCTGCTTTTACTCGGATCCCTTCATTAACTAATTCGTTTTCTCGGACTTCATCCGACTCTTCTCTATGTTCATCTTCTTTTCGGAGTGCTTTTTCGGCACGTTTATGTGATTCTTTACGCCACAATTCTATGGCATCTTTCTGGGATTGTCTGGCTTTCTTTTTCCATAGCGCTTCTTCTACTCTCAAGATGCACTCGGCATCCCATGTTCCTGTAACGGGCCACCTGTGTCTCTCCTCTAGGTGCTTGGTATAATCGGCCCATAAATCTAGGTACAGTATGGCATCTAAGCCATGCTTATGGTACATAAAATTTCCAGGAGTGTCCCTAGGTGGGATAGGAATTTCTTCCTCTAGCATCCCTTTCCTAGTTCCTATCTGTCTTAATTTATTGAAAAACGGCATCTTGTTACTTAGTACTGGATACTCGATACTTGTTACTTACTCTGTACACAGTTAATTACACAAAAACACAGTAATGTACATCAAACAATCACTCATACCACGACATTAATCACATGAAAACATTTTGAACACATATGACTACCCTTGATACTAGATGTACTGCTAAACAGTACAGATACACTGTTGAGAACAGTGCAAGAACTTGAATGACTGATGTACTGCTAAACAGTACAGATACACTGTCTAAAACAGTGCAGACCGTGTTTGTGTACCCAAACCCGTCTTTACCGGATACATAATAATGCACCCGTCTAGATGCGTCCCCAGCAATGGTACTCACCGGGAAGCACGGAACAGAAGGCCTCGGAAAACTCGACTGGACTGGACCGGACTGGACTCGACTCGACTTGATACGTGAATACTTCGGAACTGGTGGGCCTCTTGACACCTCGGACCTTGCTTCTTTCGGCTAGGCTCTGGTCGGGATCCTCCGCACTCCTCACCGCCTCGTCTGGGTGCTGATCGCAGTCTCCGTCACCTCCGTAGGCCTGAGGGAGATACAGGAAATCCTGCTGGTACGCGTAATTGTCCGTCTTGTCTTATGGCAGGGGGCAAAGGTTGCAACGCACCAACCGGCGCGTGGGGTGGGGGAGGGGTCCCTATTCGGGCGCCAAAATAATGTGGTAAATATTTAATTACCGTCCTAATTTCTATGCAGGTAAGTACTAAAAACAAAATAACTCAATCGGAAAGAAAGACGCAGAGTCCGTGGTGTTAGAGTTCTTAGGGGTTTTATTCCTTAAAAAGGAATGGTTCTTGAACCGGATATCGGGTTCCTGACACCACTGGGGTTCAGGAAGGGATAGAGCAATGCTTTATTGACAATACATAACTTTTATACTCAAATCATATAATGGAAACCAATACAGTAGGCGTAACAGCTGAGAGAAACAAGATAAGAGCACACACGTGTTAGCAATACGTAATCAGAAGGCGTGAACTGGGCGTGAACATAGAGGTGTGTGCTAGAAACGTCACATGAAAGTGTCACAAGTGGGTGGGTACATAGCAGAATCTTGCAATGTCAGCAGAAATCTGAGATCTGGATGCGCGCGCAGCTGCATGACGTGTGATTGACGTGGAGCTGGAGGGTGCAGGGGACTTGCCATTTACACTAGAGGAAAGAGACAGAAGTCTGGCATGTCAGATCAACTCGTTCCTATATCATATCTGATATCTGATGTTTGGGAACCATATTATCTAGAGGGAAAGGTCTCTTGGGCAGAGGCTATTCTATACTGACGAGGAGTGCGTGTATAAGCGTCTACGTGTCTGCATGAGATGCGAGGGGGCATGGGCCTACCATGGTAACAGAAGCTATGAATTACTTGCACGGAGACAGTGAGGCCGGGCCCTTTGCTCTGCAGCTGGAAGGATGTTTACTTGAACTAGTAGGCAGGAATGTATTTTTGAGGAGCGGAGCAGATAATTCGAAGGTTGAATACAGTCTTGGCAGGCAACAGGCTGAGCTAAGCGCCGTTAGCCGCGCAGGGAGTAAGGCAGAGGTCACGGGTACAGAGGCAGGCCCAGGCTGAAGCATTCAGAGTCAGAAGGCAGGAAAAGGCTCGATGGCAGAATTCAGGGCCTACTTCGCCAGAGCTGAAAAACGTGTAAAGTTCACCACAAAAAGACGTTGGCAAGGCATACTTAGGAACGGAATATTCAACCCGTTCAGGGTGGATCTGAAAGAGGACATGTTAACGTTGGACGCAAATGTATTTTCGTCTTCATAGCTGGCACAGGAGGGAAGTTACATGCACTTTAAGCTCGTACATGGAGACGGTGGGGTACACGTTAGGGAACATTTCTTGACCATAAAATTTATATTTCCTCAGGAGGCTCACCAGGCAGGGAGGCAGGGAGGGGGAAGTTGGGGGGGTGGGTTGTTGGGTTTGTGCGGGTGGGATGGGGTGGGGGTTTGTTTCTAATGTACGGTTTTGTTATGCTCATTACTTGGTCAGTCCTTTGGTGGGAGCGGTGGCAGGCGGTTCATCAAAGGCTAGTAGGTTTCAGTTGTAGAGCTGGTGGGACACGAATACAGTATGGGCTCCCAGTCTCAGGTTAGGGTTTGGACGTGGAACGTCAATCTATTTTTCTTTTCTATTTCAACTTATATAGCGCGTTATCACCCCAAGGTCTCTAAGTGCTTGTACAGGAGAAAGAGAAACCGCCTCTACAGAAAAAGCTGATGACTTTACAGCCCTACCCATGCTTCCCGGAAAAGAATGGTTTTTAACATTCGACGGAAAGACAATAAGTTGGGCTCCTTGCGCAGAATCGTTGGTAATTTATTCCACGCTAAAGTGGAAAAAGCACGCCCCCCCCATGGTGGATAGGCGAAAGCGTGGATTATTCAGGAGAGTGGCATCAGAGGACCGCCGCGCCCTACCCGGGACATAACTAGATAATCTAGTTTTGATGTAACTGAGCGCATTCCCGTAGAGTGCCTTGTGTGTAATACACAGTCCCTTAAACAGTGCCCTCTGTCTAACGGGAAGCCTATGCAACTGACGCAGGAGAGGTGAAGCATGAGTTTTTCTAGGCTTCTTAAAGACCAGTCTCGCTGCATCGTTAATGACTGTCTGAAGCCTCTTAAGTTGTTGCTTGGGCAGCCCTATGTACAGCGCATTGCCGTAGTCCAGTCTTCCCAGAATTATGGCTGACACCGCAGTTCTTAGAGTGGAGAACGACAATAGTTGGGCGATCTTGCGGAGCTGTTTCAGTAGGCCGACACACGTGCCTACCACACCCGACACCTGTTTTTTCATGGACAGAGTGCCATCAATGTGGATACCCAGGCTTTTCACCACGGTTGCTGGCTCCGGCGTCCTGCCCAACTCCGTAGGCCAAAACCCGTCATTCCAGGGGCTGCCAGAGATGGCTATTGGCAGCACCTCTGTTTTGGCCGGGTTAATCTTTAGGGAGTTTGCAGACATCCAGTTTACTGTGTACCTTAGAATGTTCTGCAGCCTAGCTTGTGCACCTGGAGAATCCTCTATTTTAATAACAATCTGTGTGTCATCAGCATAATTAAAAATTTGACACTCCATCTGATTGAGAGCTGAAATCAGTGGCTGCAGGTAGATGTTGAAAAGGAGCGGTGAGAGAGCTGAACCTTGTGGTACTCCACATTTGATGGCCGCTGATGTAGATACTAGGTCGGACAGCTGCACCTTCTGCGATCTATCTTGCAGAAAGGAGGTAAGCCAACCTAATACTGGCCCCCCGATGCCCAAGTCTCTCACACGCGACAGCAATTGACTATGACACACCGTGTCAAAAGCCGCGGAGAGATCAAGTAGCACCAGAGCCCCCGGGATCTTCTTATCAGCTCTACACCTCAGTTCATCCAGAATGGATACCATCACCAGCTCCGTACTATGGTATGCCCTGAAGCCTGCCTGATTATGCTCTAGCAAATCATTGGCCTCCAGGTGTCTTGAAAGGTATGTCCGCACATGCTGTTCCAAAACCTTTGCTAAAAAAGGTAGTTGGGAAATTAGCCTAAAATTCGTTAAGACCTTTGGGTCCGCCCCTGGCTTCTTGAGCAGCGGAATCAGCTGGGCTTCCTTAAGCATAACCGGTATTTGTCCAGTTTCCAAAGATTTGTTTAAAAGGTAGAGAACATCTTCTTCTAACCCTGGCACAGCTAACTTAAAAACCCTCGTGGGGCAGGGATCCACCTGAGAGCCAGATTTTATCCTCCCTACCAGACTAGCTAGCATCTCCTTAGTAATCAAGGGAAAAGTTTCTAAGGGATTATCAACTTTTGGAAGACGTGGAGTAACTTGTAGTGAACAATTTAAGACAGGGGTGTGAGTCTTTGGCCTGGGCAACAAGATTAAACGGACCTTATTGCTGCAGCACCTGAAGCGACATTCTCCAGATGTGGTTCTCCTGCAGGAGACACACTTGCGGGGTAACTGATGCCAGGCGTTGGACCGCTTTGGGTACAAAATGGCTGCTCACTCGGGCTTCACGTCTGGCTCCAGGGGAGTGGGCATTCTAATGCGTAAGACCTTTCCTATTGTGCTCACTGGGACATGGACAGATGACTCGGGGTGCATGGTAGCGGTGGTGGGTGGGTGGGAAGGACGGACGGTTACTTTCTGTTCCTGTTATATCACACTGGGCCTACGCTTCACAACTTACTCACGACTTGGCTCCTGTTTGACTAATCTTCCCCTGGGGATGCTCCTGATGGGTGAGGACATGAATGTGGTTCTGGCCACTGACCTCGATAGATCGGGTGGGGGGCAGGGACACCGGGGGGAGTGGGGATTACAGGGATTCCTGGAATCTTTTGGCCCGAGCGACTTGTGGCTGACACATAATCCTACCTCGAGGCAATATACATTCTACTCTGACAGACACTGGTCCTTCTCTAGACTGGATCACCTGCTGACACGTACTGATCAATTGGGAGACTTCCCGGATCCCCAGATTTTGGTGAGGGGTCTCTCCGACCATTCCCCGGTGGGTGTGATTTTGAGGGGGCCAGTCTTTAATAGGGCTGTGTTCCCACGGATAGACCCATGGCAGCTGCTGGATGACAAGATAAGTGACAAACTAAGGGAGGGCTCCCGGCTCTACTTTGAGGAAAACCAGGGGTCTGTAGAATCACACATTGTACTGTGGGAGGCGTACAAGACCATCTTTAGGGGGCAGGCACAGGCACTGATTGGAGCCCAAAAGAAAGAGGAATCCTTACAGATTAGGGGCTAGAGGATGAGATCACCGAGCTAGAACAACGGGAGGAGGCTGTGTCCTCGCTGGACAGTCGCCATACTCTGGCACTTAAGCAGAAAGAGCTCAGAGCCCTAGCAGAGGGCGAGGCGAGGGCCTTTGCCTTGGCCACGCAACACCGTATCTATGATGTCGGAGATAAGGGCCTAAAACTCCTAGCTTGGTTGGAACACAGAGATAGAGTGCGCTCCTGGGTGGCGGTGGTCCAGGATAAGTCGGGCTCCCTCGTGACCACAAGTAGAGATGTTGCGGAGGCGTTCGCGACACACTTTGAAGAGGTTTATACCCCAGTCTGTACCCGGACGGAGCAGGACTGTGAGGAGTTCCTGCATGACTTTGCGCTTCCCACTCTGTCTCAGTCTCAGAGTGATGCCCTGGAGACAGCCTTGTCTAGTGAGGAGATAGGGGCAGCGCTCAACTATCTGCAGTCCGGGAAGGCGAAGGGCCCTAACGGGCTACCGATTGGGATTTTTAAGAGACAGTCTAACATTGCCACAGGGCCCCTTTTGAGGATGTACCTAGAGGCGCGCCAGGTGGGGATGCTACCACCTGATCAGAGAGAGGCCATGATCGTGGTCATCCACAAGGAGGGCAAACCGGTTGATTGTTGCTCTTCTTATCGGCCGATCTCCCTCATAATTGTGGAGGCGAAGGTGTTAGCAAAGGTTCTGGCGGACAGGTTGCTCCCGCTACTACTGGACTTGATCCATGTCGATCAGTCTGGGTTCATGCCGCGACGAAGCACCAGACATAATTTGCGATGTTTGTATGGCATACTGTATATGACAGAGGGTGTGGGGGACAAGCATTGATGACACTCGACGCATCCATGGCGTTCAACAGTATTGAGTGGCCGTACCTCTTTATGGTTCTGCGGAGACTGGGCTTCGGCCCAATGTTCTGCAGTTGGGTGCGCCTCCTGTATGAACAGCCATTAGCGCATGTACGAGTTAATGGACCGGTGTCCAGAGCCTTCCAGCTCCGGCGGGGCACAAGGCAGGGATGCCCCCTGCCCCCTCTCTTGTTCGCCTTAACGCTGGAGCCTCTGGCTCACTGGGTCAGAAGAGATTGCTCGTTTTGGGGCCTAGCGCTGAATGATGAATGGGAGGAGCGCATCAGCTTTTACGCTGACGACATTGTGCTATATATAGCCAGGCCTTACCAGTCGATGGCGCAGGCCCTCCACCTCTTCGAGCTCTTTGGGAGCTATTCGGGCTACAAAATCAATTGGGCGAAATCAGTTATCTTTCCTCTCTCGGGCCCTCCTCTGCGGATAACGTCCAGGTGCCCTGCGATGGTTGCTAGAGATGGCTTCAGGTATCTGGGGTTGTTTATCACCAGAGACAAAACAGAGTTTCTGGCTAAGAACCTTGAGCCTCAGTTGTTGCGCCTTCTCACTGATGTAAGCCACTGGAGCACGCTGCCTTTGTCCCTGCTGGGTCGTGCCGGGATGTTTAAAATGTTGGCATTGCCCCGCCTCCCATAGGTCTTACAGAACACTCAGTATCCGATCCCGCCGGGATTCTTCAAGTGTTTATTCCAGGCGGTGCGGACTCTTCTCTGGGATGGAGGCGCCCCACGGATTGCATTACACAAACTAATTTGGAGAGTATACAACGGTGGGCTGGCCCTGCCGGACGTGCAATTGTATTACTGGGCTTCCCAGCTACAGGTTGTTAAAGACTGGGTATACGCAGACAGGTCGGAACCGGCCTATAGAGTGGATCGGTTTGTGATGGCGGATGGGAATTGCCAGTCCGTGTTCTACACCAAAAGGACAAGGGCAGATTGGCCCTCACATACTAGTGTGGTAGTCCACTGCTGGAGGAAGGCAAATAGATTTCTGGGGTGGACGGGATCCCTGACGGATAGGTCCCCCCCTGTGGATTGGGGAGCAGCTGAGCGAGGTAGCTTGATTGGAGGGCTTTAGGGGCTGGCAACTCATTGGCACTGACTACTTGGGGGATGTGTGGAAAGGGGACGCCCCCGTTCATTTGAATATCTGCAGCAGGAATATGACCTGCGGGACTCGCAGTGATATCATTACTTACGTCTCATACACGCCTTGCGTGCCCGTTTCCGTGGGGGCTCCCCGATCCCGTAATATTCCCCGATGGAGGATCGACTACTTCTTGATCCCATCATTGACAAAACACACGTCCACGATCTACCGCAAGTTAATAAACAGCATTCCTGGTCCATTGGTGTCCCTGAAGGCGACTTGGGAGCAGGACTTGGACCTCTTAGAGGACGATGACTGGCAGGACGCCCTGTAGAGTCCATGTGAAATTGCGATCGGGGTCCGTTTCCGGCTGGTACAGCTCAAAATATTACACCGGGTTTATTACCCCCGTACCCTATTGTACACCTGGGGTGGGTGCCAGTCTACTTTGTGCGCGTGGGGGTGCTGGGGGGTAAGGGTCCTTCTACCACATTCTATGGAAGTGTCCAGAGATTGTCCCCTTTTGGACCAAGATCACAGATATATTGGCGGAGGTGGTGGGCTCTCCGGTCCCGAGGGAGCCCAGATGGCTACTTTTAATGATTAAGGGGCCTACTGATTGGACCAGATATGGGGAACTCTGGCTGGCCATGGTGGCAGGAGTGGCAAAACGGAATATAGCAAGGGCCTGGGGGGCGACGGCTCCTCCACTGTGGGACCAATGGGACCGGGACCTTGATTGGTGCCAGAGGATAGAAGAGACCATTTACAAAAGTAGGGGGTGCCCCAAAAAAAGGAAGAAGATCTGGGGGCCTTGGAGAAGGTACAGGGGAATGGGGGGAGGCCTGGGATAAGGGTGTTCACTCTGAATGTCCAGTGTATTGTGAATTATGTCTATTCTTTACGCTGTTCACTGCCTGTTTGTCTGATACAATGTTACCAATGGATTGACATGTCAACGAGAATGAGCACTGTTAATAAAAAGATTTTTTTTTAAAAAGTTCAACTGAACTGACTCCCGAAGAAGGCATCAGAGGACTTGCTTGAGTATTGATCAAACCATGTTTCTGATGATGGTCCCCAAGTGATTGCCCTACTACCTTTCTTCTCAGTGCTCACAAAGATTAGTGGCAGGGTTATTCTGGGGTCTGCTGTGTCATTACTTTTTCGATCTTAACCTTGTGCTCCTAGCTTTGTTGATCAAAAATGTCATGATATGATTAGGGGGATTTATAAAGCGTGCAGATACTCAAGAGAGTGTCCTGGCGCTAACAGAACAGTATGGGCAAGGAAAAGAACGAAACAGCTGTGTACTGGACAAAGAGCCAGGTTTTGAACATTTTCATGAACAGTCTTTATTTTCTATATGCCTGAGTTATAAAAGAAGGTTGTTCCAGCCCAATGGCCCCAAAAGAGAGAAAGACTGCCGGCCAACTCTTGCAAGGTGGACTCTCAAAACCGCAACCAAGAGATTAGTGGAGGAGCGCAGCTTTCTCAAAGGGCTGTAGAAGGAAATCCTAGAAGACAGATTGTCCAGTCCAGAGTGGTAAAGCGCTCTGTGCACAAGGAGAGAGGTGTTAACAAGAATCCGCATGGTGGGTTTAAATTTTTTAAACTGATGGAAGACACTCCACTCATCCTGCAGGTCAATAGCTAGTGATAGATAGGCCAACTAGGTGCACTTAATGCATGAGCATAATAGTTAAATGGTTGTTTCAGAAGCAGTTGAAATTAGATTTAATTAAGATCTGAATTCTAATGTCCATCCAAACTTCAGCTATCCTACTTGATATTTGGATCCAAAAAAGTACCTGTGCTGTCTCACTGGGCTCATCCCTTTATCTTACAATGCTCAATATCTATATACGCCATTTGATTGCTGTTATTAAATCTTGTGGCTGTTCTGTTATTCGTTGGTTCAGAAATCACCTTGGGGCATATTACCAACAACTAGTGATATTTATCGCTATGTTGGTTTAGCGGGGATATTTTTATCGCCGAGCTGCGGCGATTCTTATCGCTTAGGAACCTTGCTATTATCAAGGTTTATCTCCTAAGCGATAAAAATCGGCCGAAATGCATGAATATCGCTGAAAAGTCAGCGATATTCATGCTTTACCGAGCTAATGCTCTTAGCCATGTTATCCACCTACCATTGGATAACATGGCTAACAACTGCTCAGGGGCAGGTGTTAGCTTTTGGAGATATTCGCGCTTAGCGCAAATATCTCCAAAAGTTGGTAATAGGAGATAGCGATGTTAGCGACTGTTTCCAGTCGCTAACATCTTGGCACGCCCACTTTGCATGTCATTAGTGATAAATATCACTGACATGCAAAGCGGGGCCCAAGATGGTCTCTATCTCCTACTAGCTGTCGCTAACTGGTGTTAGCGAGAGCTAGGTAATAGGGATATAATTTTATCTCCGCTTTCTTGGCTTTTAAAGCCAAAAAAGCGGAGATAAACCCCCTTGATAATATGCCCCCTTGTTTTTCTGCAAACCTTTCTTCTCGTCTCTGTTCAGTTCAGCGTTGGAGGTCTTTAAACTTTCTGCTACAACGCAAAAAAACGGAACTCTTAGTGGTGGGCAGACCTGCAGATAGGTGGCATCATTTTCTTTCACCAACCTGTCGAAGCTAAGTGCCAAAAGCATCTACTAATGTAAAATCACCTGGAATTCAGCTGGATCCCCATCTCTCCATGATGCACCAGATAAGGGCTGTGACATCATCCTGTTTTTTGTTTCAACTTAAAGTAAATAAAAAGTTTATCTTTCCTTCCAAAACAGTTTCATTGTCAAGCCTTTGTACCTGCATTTTGTCTAGGTCAGACTATTCTAACCTTCTCTATCTTAGCTTTGCTGATGCTTTTTTATATGAATTGAGTTGAGACATTGAGGTACATATAGTTTGTGGGCTAAAAACACTGAGATCCACATAAACCAGGCATATATGGAATTACACTGGCTCCAAGTGAAACAAAGGATTGTTTTGTAGGCACTATGCCTTATGCATAAGGTATTTTGTGGACTTGAGAAATCCCCATTGGATTCTCATTTCAAGCAGTGAAACCACTGGGAAAATTAAGCTCAAATAAAACATTCTCCTTTTTGCAGCCCCTAGCTTTATAGGAGCAAGGGCTGCCATAAGGTCACGTTGTATCCTTGGACCACAGCAATAGAATTAGCTGACCTTTTGGCATAAAACCCATTGACTCTTATCTTTCTTTCAGGGAAGCCTAAAAAATGTTTCTATTCTGTTAAAGTCTTGTTTCTCCATGTCAGTCTCTCAAAGCTGTTTTTTGTGTTTGTAGTGCCAATATGCCCTTAGGGTGAGCTCTGCGCTCCTCAAGTACTCTTCCATTTCTCTTTCACCACCAGGGAACCCTCTAAAAGCACCTGAAAAACGTGTAACACATGCATGGACTGTATCAGAAATGCTTTTCTTCCTCTTACGACAATTACTTGTTTTTTGTTCTTTCCTGATTTATATTTTACCAGAAGTGTGTACTTATTACACATATTTTTATTAGGAGACTAAGAAAGAATCTCAGAACAAAGCTAGTGAGGGGCTAATTGATTGAGACATTTATAAAAGACATAAGATTAATAGGCTCTATAGTAGGGAGCCAATGTAAAGACTTCCTGGCCTTTGACATATGGTCCCTTCTGCGGATACCTATCACCATTCACACTGCAACACTCTGAGCACACTGTAGGCCAATCATGAGATATTCAGGTAAATCCACGTAGACAGGAATTTTACCAAAATATCCAGAACCAGACCCCAATTTTTGGCAAAGAGTATGAGAAGCTTTGGCTTCTCTTACAACTTTTACAGATACGTTCACTTGTGAGAGAATTAAGGCTTCAGTATCTAACGCAAGCCCATGGTTATTCTCCTGATTAGCTGGGGACTCTTTGCAAGTCAAAGATGTTGAGAATAACTAGTGCATGCAGAATAGGATGAGTCTTGCGGTCAACTATAATCAGCTTGGTTTTTGACTGATTAGCTGTAGGAAAATGTATATTATCCAGTCTCGACAGGACCTCTGGATCTACTGCAGATCCGTACCTAGTATTAACCTCAATACCTGGCATCTAACCTACTTCTTTTTGCTGACCTAGCTTCAAAAGAGCCAAGGCTGATATATGTCCTTTATAGGTCTCGCGCCTAGTGTTACACTGCGCAGCTGTTTTCGCGCAGTGAGAGTCCCTTTGACGGGGTTTCAGAAAAGGACCCAGGAAATGAACACGCTTGTGCGTGTTCATTTCCTATGGTCCTCTCGGATTGGGCTTAAAATGCGTGTTGTTTTGTAACAGAACACGCAATAGGCCATAGCGGTCGCGTTACTCCGCCCATGGCCTTGGTGTCTGTTACGCGCACCAAAGCCCATATGTCTTCAATTATCATGCCCAGACACGGGCGCGATAATTGAAGACATATGCCTCGCAGTGGCGCGCGCGTGCGTGCACCACTCGCTGGCTTTTTTTTGTTATCCATTTCGCAGGGAAGCCGTGTTTTATTCGGCGTTCTCTGCACCTTTCCTGCCGGGTTGGTTTATTACTCTCACTGTGCCCAGCTCTTTCTTACCCTGAGGGCTTGTTTTTCTCTCCCGTCACACAAGCGGGTAGAGAGACCATGACACACTTATTTACAAGTTTACTGCTGCCTCCTCGAGCGCCGTGTCATTCAGCCCTCGAGCCGCCTTGTCCCTCACCACTCGGGCACACAGACGCCTCAGCCCACAGTGCTGGTTACCCCTCCTGTCCATCTGTTCCCGAGTGTGTCACTTAGGAGACTGTTAAAACTGATAGTGCGCTTGCCACAAAATGTACCGTCTCTAAACGCTATGATCGTAGGCTGGTGGGATTGAGTTATTCCTTTTCCATGATTTAAAGGCAGAGATGAATGAAAATTGCCACTCGCACATAGCCACTTACCTCTAGGCTCTTCAATCCATGGACTTCAGTGGATACGGATGAAATATTGTCCTAGGCCTTAAGAACAAATTAGTGAATGAATGATGACCTTTCTAGAGCCGCCCTTGAGGCACTTGGGACCATAGGCACTACACTTAAAGGGCATCAGCTGGTATTGATGTGCAAGGGAGAAATTCACAAGATGCCCTCTGTTTTATAGGGCTACCGGAAAACATCATGTCAGAATTGGGAATTCATAGTACCAACCTTCATTGTGCGGATTGCCGTATCATGGGAGAATAACAATTATATTTCTGTTGCACGCTGGTTCCAGCCTCTGTTTTGTTTCCCCATTGGTAAGCCTCCTAAGCCTTGAAATACAAACCAGGGTCTAGAATACATTTTGTTTATTTAATCACTAATCCTTTCATTTTTATTGGAATACGCTGCAGGCATGTGCGTTTTTTTCTTATCTTCTATTTTCAATACGTTTTCTGCAGCATATCGTGGTCAGGACTTGTGCCCTGGCTCCTTTTAGAAAGGAAATCCTGAGCTAGGGAGAACTCTCACTCGTGACTGGATCAGAACTGAGTTTTGTTGTACAGCATCCCCCTTCCAGGCACCATAGGGTCCTGATGGTATTTCATGGGTTTAGCTACGATTAACTTCAGCTTTTCCCACGTATTCGCACAACCACCCCTCGGCAAATGCAGGATTTGCACCACTGCTCATTTGCCATTGGCATTTCCCGTCAGTTTCCAAGACCCCTCCTGGCCTTTCTTGGCGCTGGCTTGCACCATCAGCTCTCCCGATAACTCGTGATTATGTAAATATATCGATAGTTCATAACTCCCTTCCACCCCACCATGTGTTATGTCTGCCCCACCCCCTTCGTTCTATGGAACGGTAGAAGGCGTGGGGAGAGGGGAGTTCTGATTAATCAGCCCATCGGTGGTTGAACAATCATGCTTTATTCCCACTCTGCATCACTAGCAGGATCCACACAACCACACACAGACACAACCACACACACACACACACAACCACACATACAACCACACATACAACCACACACACACAACCACACACACACAGCCTCACACACAACCACACGGTCAGTGCACACTTTCACCAGGCACAGACACCATCAGTCGTCAGTGCATGCTTTTCACCGGGCACAAACCCCACCAGCCGTCAGTGCACGCTTTCACCGGGCACAAACACCACCAGCCGTCAGTGCACGCTACCACCAGGCACACACCACCAGACGTCAGTGCACGCTTTCACCAGGTGCACACACACCACCACCCGTCAGTGCACACTTTCACCAGGCGCACACACACCACCAGCCGTCAGTGCACGCTTTCACCAGGCACGCACACACCACCAGCCGTCAGTGCACGCTTTCACCAGGCAAACACACCACCAGCCGTCAGTGCATGCTTCCACCAGGCGCACACCACCAGCCATCAGTGCACAATTTCTACAGGCACACACACAACAAGCCATCAGTGCACACATCAATTGTTAACGCATCCACAATTAACTATTGTGGCAATCGCCGTATGGCGCACTTTACAGACATTTATACCAGACATAAGAATAATACACTCTACAGTAGAGAGCCAATGTACTGACTTCATGACTGTTGACACATGGTCTCTTCTGCGAATGACTACCACCATTTTACACTACAGCATTCTGAGCAGACTGTTAAGAGGTATTTA
The DNA here is from genome assembly GCF_964263255.1 of Lissotriton vulgaris. NCBI lineage: Eukaryota > Metazoa > Chordata > Amphibia > Caudata > Salamandridae > Lissotriton > Lissotriton vulgaris. The sequence goes on along the minus strand of NC_141689.1, from coordinate 1,934,570,724 downwards.
GAGAAATCCACATAGATGGCATTATAATAATCTAGACAGGAATATAGCACAGTAGCCACACCCAGACCCCAATTTCTTGGGAAAGAGCAAGAGTAGCAGTGGCTCTTTTTACCACCACTTTTCACTTGTGAGAGGAGCAAGGCTTAGGTATCCAAGGCAAGGACAAGGCTATTTCCCTTATTAGAGGGGACTCTTTGCAAGTCGAAGATGTTGGGAAGAGTAGGTCTGGTAGAATAGGATGAGTCTTGCGGTCAAACGTAATCAGCTCAGTTTTTAACTGATTGAGCTGTATGAAATTTGATGCGATCCAGTCTTGACAGGACCTCCGGTGATACTTCAGATCCATACCTGGTATTCAACCTTCTGAGATTAACATAGATGTAAAAGTGTATTCAAAATAGGATTGTAGAGAAAACTAAACTGTGAAAGAATAAAAGTCTGGTGCACACTGTTCCCTCTGCTCAGCCCAGCTCTCCCTTGCGAGGGTGCAGCGCATCAAAAAGACCAGAACAGGAGGCCACTCCTTCTCCTTCCTCACGGCCAAGGTATGGACAACCCTCCCTCTCCACCTCCTCCAAGTTCCTGAAGGACATCAAAACCTTCCACAAATCACCTTCATCATCCAGGACCTGCTCGGATCCTGGAGGGTCTTAAAGGACCACAGGACCTGGCCTTTTTTGACGAATCTCCGTGAGCATTCATGGAGCTGTGCTTTCCCCTTTCCTCCCCCCACAGCGCCTTGAGACCCCTTTGGGTGAGTAGCTGCGCTTAACAAACCATGATTGATTGATACATGATATATTTTGGTTCAGACAAAAGAAGAACTCAAATTTCACTTGTCCTGTTGTCTAGGACAAAAAAAGGCGTACAGAGACCTACAGGGGTAGCAGAGGCCTTAGATGAAGTTGTGTCTTCTAGGAAGGTGCAGCTCATGATTGTCTATGCCAAAGGCATGTAGTTCGGATTCACTTGGTATTCCAAAATGTAGCATTAAAGGATTTTATTGACTAAAAAATCTTGCTGCAATCATTTCACATATGTGCTCATCAGTCTACACTGTCTCCCATAGCATGAAAGGCTTACATTTAAGGTTATAAGTGTAGCTCACAAACCATTATTTGAAACGGGCTCGGAGTTTCTGATGGACAAACACAGATGGACAGTACAGTCAGTAAATAGAAAACCGACAGGAACAACTTCCTAGGCCAAAGAAGACACCGTTGAAGATCCCGTTTTGGTTAGACTCAAGTGTCAGGATGCCTTTTCCAAAGAAAGGATACAAATGGGAAACCACTGGATGATTCATGAGAGCCTCCCTGCCAGAAACTTCGGTGTGTAGTGAATGTTGCACCTGATAATTTTCAACATAATTTCTTAGTAGCAGAGGGCCAATTTCTAGTATTTCTGCACTTCATATGAAACATAAAAATAGCAAAATGTGAGCTTTCCCCTTAAAAAGCCCCAATTCAAAACACACAAATGAGCATTGCATTTTACAATTCCTAACGCGAATCGCACTGCACATATTTTGAACTCTTATGAGAAAGAACAGATGGGGCATGGCAAGAGGAGTTCTGCTCTCCTTGTGACTTGCAAGGTTATGCTTAGCCACTATTCTAGTACATACAGCAAACTATGGGATTAGTACAGACGAAGGGGAGGTGGCATCAGTTGCAAAGTTTAGACCCAGTGCATACCAACTATGGGCATCAAAAAGAGCAGGATGTGGTTCCTTAGATGGTTGCATGTTCCTACCAAGATCGTATTTGCAAAGTTACTTTCTTGTGGATTAGAGAACCCTGCACACAACGTTGCTGTGCTGTGAATTGAAATGCTAAGAGAGAGGTCTGCAGTCAGAGGAGGCACGCTGCTGATGCCCTCCATATTACTAATAATGAGGCGAGCGACGTATGCCTCATAGCACACAGCTCCTTTCAAAGAAATAGATAGTGATTCAAACTCTGCACCATTGACCATGAGTGCAGCCTCTTTGAGTATCTGGCCCAACATCATAAAAGAAATAAGAGTAGTCAAGAAGGCATGCTCTTCATGGACTACTTAAATGGAGTCATTGATGATGGCATGGTTAAGCAAATTTTCAATGATATGCGTGGGCCTACCCTCACAATAAATTCCAAAACATAACCTTGCAGACACATTGCAACTCATCTTGATATAACAAGACACTTTGCAGATGAAAGAGAAGGTAAACATCAAAACATTTTGTGCCACCCACAAGGTTTATGGAAGCAAAGGGCCTTGGCTACCAACAACATGTGATTTCTAGTTATTCTACACCAGATACTTCCAACTCAACAGAACCTTTATAACCTACTGGGCAAAGAACAGGGTGTCAAGGGTGTTCATCAGCTGAGGGCCCTGAACCTTGATGGACTGACCTACTTATTTGTTATATAAGTAGGTCAGTCCATCAAGGCTCAGGGAAATCAGCTGATGAACACCCTTGGCCTGCCATTGAGAACATAATTGAACCATCACATTTTTCTGGAGGATTTAACAATGGCTGTGGGGGACGATAGGCCTGGGTGAAATTATAATTACAGCGCAGTAATTGGAGCAATTTCAGCTATCTCTAGTTGTGATGCAAAATTACAGAAATTATGCTATTACACCCGCTCATGTAGTTCAGAGTAATTCAGGGCAAAAATACCTACTGCAAAAGCACGGGAACAAAATACGAGTGGCTGTTGCTGATTGTGTTCTGCTGCAGCTAGCACTATTTTCTTGGCCCAAAATACATCCCTCTGTCCATTTTGGATGCAAGGGGGCATTTTGCACTAAAAATATAGCTCTAACTGCTGGATTATGCTCCTCACATAATTCCCCAGAATCTCACGAAAAATTTCTGTAATTTTGAGTAACTGCGCTGCAGCAAATCACATGAGTTACGCACACCCCTCATGAATGAGACACTAGAGTCTAGCCCACAATAGTTTACTTTAATGGACATAACATCGATAGTTACACGTTACTTTTAGAATACTTACTTCTGCAATTCTCTAAGTAACCAAATATGGGACCTATTTCAGTACACCAATGTTGAGTGGACAGATTAAAAAACAGACTATAGTATCATGCCTTTCAGTCAATTTACCCCACTGGATATCTTTTTTTGTGTGCAAGTGCACTCCATAAGTACATAGGAAGGAATTCTAGAAATGAACTAGGTACGTCATTATCAGAAGTCATTCAGATGGCCAACGTTAGGGTGAAATAGGGTACTGTTACTTACAGTTTAGAAAAAGCATAGTTTTTGATGTTTTAGTGTTTGTAGACAATGACGGCTTCCATTCTAAGGGCCTGATTTAGAGTTTGACGGGTGGGTTACTCTGTTACTAACATGCTGGATCTCACATTCATTGTATTACAAGCGCCTTACATCACACACCACTTGTAATAAGGCGGACTGGGTCTTCATCACATTTGTGATAGAGTAGCCCCTCTACAAGCTCTAAATCAGTCCCAAAATTATTTCAGAAATTAACTTATTTAGTATTGCATTCCCAAATCTGCCATCCTCCCAAACTGATCGCTAGTGTACCTTTTGGGGAAATGATTAGAGCAAGGCGTAACTATCTGAGGATAAATAATTTTATTATAAGGTGGAAAAAAGCTTCATGATTCATCTACAGAAGATATTCTTGTGAAGTTTCTATTTCCGCTAAATCTCCACTGTCAGGACAAATAAAAGATACTCAATTAGTGTCCAATAATAAACGTGAAAGGATTCAAGGTTAGCACCGATTTATCACAAAAAATACAGAGGACAGTAAGAAGTTATGTGAGATAATATTTGTGCACTGGAATGTCTCTGCTGCTGATCCTGCTTTTAAGATTGCCTTTCTAATGTCCCTGGATAGCATGCAGTACATTTTATATAATTGGAGACAGGATTATGCAAAGCTATTTTGTGAATAAAATAAACAGCTACTTGTTAAATTTATGAATCACACTTTTTTATATGCCATAAATGTAAAATATGCTACTTATGTGTCAATTGATGTAAACATCTGGAGAACATCCATAGGAAACTAGATTAAAATTAAATCTCTGATACATTTTCAACCAGATTATGCGAGCCATGCACTGGTGAACCCCTGTGTTCTTACCTGTATAGAAACCAAGATCAAGATGATGAAATTAAGAATTTTAGAAATATTATAGAGCAATTGAGAATGACACATCCCAGATTAAAATAGTGGGTTTATACAGATGATGACACAGGACTGTGGAGATAACACAGAATTGCATGTAAAACAGAAGGACAGTACGGTTATAATGAAACTAAAAACACACTTGCCAGGAATTCGCAATACAGAAGAGGGACTATGGGCCACATGTACATCAGAAACATTTTGCAAGCACCAAATTGTGACTTTTTGCAATTTGCAATTAGGAACTCGCAAAATAAGATGTACGACAGCGTCTAAGACACTACTTGCGAATTCCAATTTTATTTTATTTTATTTATAAAGTTTTATATAGCGCGAACCTGATCCCGAAGGATATCAGAGCGCTTTACAATTTGAGGCAATTAAATAACTTCCCACCCTATTCCCCTATAAACCCACATCCCACTATTGAACTAAAAATGCAAAATTAGAACAAACAATTTTTATAACTACTTAACATACCTACTTATAGGGTTTGTCAGTTGGACTTTATCCATTAGTCTGTGATAGTGTCATTCACATTTTTCTTCCACCCACTCCAGCATGCATCAAGGGGCAATTTTTCACCACACTTCAGCCATTGACTGACTTCCCTATCATTTAGTTAACATTCTCGTAATTATATGTACTCCGAGACAAAAGTGTGTGCATCGACCTATACACACCTGAGATTATCAATGAATGAGCGCTCATACTCCTGCCATCGCCTCACATGTGAGATTACCATGAAACATGCACCTTCTCTGTACCTTGTGAATGTGCACCTGCACACATGACATCTCCTGTACCACAATACACACACCGGATTATCTCAAATATATCTACACAAATACCTGTGAGCCAGCACTCCCATATTGAAGCAGAGGCATTTAAGGCAGGAGACAGCTACAATAAAGCAATTTTTGGCATAACAAAATCTGGTGTCTCCTGCCTGAGAAGGAGCTGTTGTTATGTGCATATTTTGCTCACCTCCAATGCTTGGCAAGGTATGTGCAACAGAAACTCGGGCTGATTGAAATGTCATAGAGCATACAAATGACCTACTTTAGATGTTATGTGTAACACAACAACAAGCACATAGGTAAAAACACTTCTGTTCTACTTAGTAGAAGCTTCAATTTACGCTCCTCCAAAACCATCCTATTAACATATTTCCTCTTTGCGTTTACCTGTAGCTGCACAGCTACTTTTCTAATCAGCCCAGAGTAAGGCAACTTCAGCTGATATTAGAGTTTCCCAGATCGTCAGGCCTTCGCATAACACAATGTGTGGTAGAAAGCGCGCACACCTGGCCATGAAGCACATTGGACCTGCAAATCATTCCATTATTCAAATCTGCCCGGGCCTTAAAACTAATTGTGAAGAGTGCCACGTGACTGGTACTACTTTAAAGCGTTTCTTCGGTTCAGATTCGCACTGTATGAAAGTCAAGTGCAAAATAAAGACAAAAAAATTTGTCAAAACACGGAAAAGGTTTTTGTATGTCTACGAGAATTGGATAGGGAACCTTCCTGTTTGCGAATGGGTTAACACCTCCTTCACGTAGTCTGTAAAATGTGAATGTTTTGCAACTGCATTCCAGTCGCAGAACATTCATACATGCCCCTGCGACTCGCTAGTAGGAACAAACATCCTTGAAATGCCCCTTCCTAACACCTACTCGCAAACTCTATTTTGCGATTCGGTAATAGGTTACATACTCACAAATTCGGGTTAGTACATGCCAAACAACTTTTTAGCGGTTGCAAACAGCCCAATTCTCCGTTTGTGACAGCTAAAACGTATCATACATGCTATATTCCTTTCAGTGAAATTGTTCCTGCTGTAAAATAGCTGTTACTGCCTGGCCAGTACATAATATTTAGGAATACATTTTCTTTTATTTTGTTGCAGTGACAATAACTGTCATTGACAGAAAATACTGTGGTAACTGACTCCACGAATATATCCTCCATGTTTAGGAGGATTTGTTCATGTTAGTTGGAAGATCAGTAGTACAATAGTATTCAGCCCCACCAGGAGCAGCCAGCCAGGCGCTCAGCCCTTCTCCAACTGTAAGTTCCCACTCCCAACATTCCATCCTGCATCATTCAGACAGCATTCCACTGGCATATCATGAACCATAACAAACCAGGATACTACAAATACCACAAATTCAAGTGCTAAAAGAATGGGCCTTTAGGCCGTGATTTATAAATATACAGTGCTTTCCTTTCTTGTGGAATTCTTATTACTGTACTCACATAATTATGACTAGTTATGAGGATGATAAAATCCATTTTGGGTTTTATTACAACCATTTTGTCGGGGAACTTTGAATAGTTAGATGACTAGTTTAGTGGATTGGAGCATACATATTAATACACTGTGATTAATATATCATGTTTACACATGTCTCCAATTTTCTTATAATTACTTATACATCTATATAAGCAAAAGTATGTGCTTGTAACTTTAAGGATACTGTATGATAGCTCTATTTAAGCCCCTACTCAAATATGGCATTGAATTATTTCTTTCAAGGGACAGAAATTCTGCAGAAATGCTTTAGGTATTAATCACAGTTTGTTACATACTCCCAAAACGCACGTTATTTCATAATAAATGGAAGAAAGATCTTCAATCCATGTATCCTTGTGGGGTTCTTAGTAGTCCTTTTAAAGTAAATTGATACTTGTATAGCGCACTACTAACCCGCAAGGGTCTCAAGGCGCTTGTACGAATACCGCTGTGGAACCCATCCTGGCTTTCCCTGTGAGGCGTCCACTCCTGGGCACCCCCAAGGTGGAGGCCAGGCATCCTTAGCCTTGTGGGGCCCGTTGTGGAGATTAAGCAAGCTATTGCCCAGAGTTGCAGAGTGGGACTCCATGATTGGAATAGGCACCGAGGCGAGAATTATCAGGTCTGTGGAAGTTTGAGCCCAAGACCCGCCGAGGCGGGGAATTGAACCCTCGTCCCGGGCTAGACCTCTGCATCAGGGTCTGCCGCTCTAACCATTGAGCCACACTTCTCCAACTCCCTTCATAAAACAAGTAAAAATATTCCAAATCTATAAGACTATGTTTTCTCTGATTGCAGTCAGATTACTGGCAGCCCACACAAACTAAACACAATTAAATTGTCCTTCTTATCCTACTACCAGCATAATTATGTCTATGATATTACCCCAAAAAGAAGTGATTGGATGCAAAAGTCTGTGTGCCATTACAGTTCTTACAATAATAATATGCACTAAATTTAACTAAACCAGGTTTATACATTCTTTCTTGTGTCCAAAATAAGTTAAACAACTCTTTTCTGCATCTACAAACATCTTAATATTTGAATGCAACCACTGGATAATTGCTACAGTTACAATAAGAGGCGAACCTACAACAAACATCATTGGCTGGAGTAATTATTCATTTTGCCCCAGGGCCAACGTTTTCGGTATATTGGCCAGGGGCACAAGGAGAATCTTAATTGTTTGAGATCAGCTGCACAGGCCTTTGCCTTCCTTAAATATAGCTTTCCTGGTAGGTGTCTTACAGCTGAGAGAAGGAGCAGAGCAGAGGAAGTGTCCTGCAACAAGGATATAAATAACACGCTCAGCTCTTGCAGGGGTGTAACCTTTTTTAAGTTGAAGAGTTCAGTGTTGACTGAACCCAACGTGGGCTAAAGGAAAATAGGCATTTAGACCAGTATGAACACCACGAACAGTTAAAACAAAGTTATAGGACATCTGAAACAATGTAGTCACAAGAAACTTATTTTAACAGAACCCATGAGCTATGTTCCCGCTCAAACCTTTAACTATGTGTGAAGGCGTAAAAGGAAAACAATTACCCGCATCGTATAAAAGGAATTACAAGACTATAGATTGGATCTCAGCCTACTGCTTCCAACATTTGAAGCCTAAAGAGAGTTATTGAACACAATAATTTATATAGCATTAAAATAGGCCAGTGAAGTTCGGGTGGACCACTTCAATTTGCAAAAATGTGTTAGGGAAACATATTCGAAATTATTTTAAATAGTAGAGCTGCATATCAAAAGGTGTTAACCAGCATCAATAAGTAGGTGTACCAAAATGTAATAAATGAAAACGAAAACTCTAATTATACATGCTTGCATATGGAAACTAGTTTAATTTGAATTAAAAGGAGCACAACACATTTGTACATGCTTATCAACTATTGTTCTGCATTAAAGGAAGCATAGTTTGGTGGCCATTTCTTAGTTTGTGTAGCATTTAGTCCTGATATACAATCAATCATGGTGTGACATGATGACGTTCTCTCTGAGGTCCTCTGGCTTATATATGCACATAAAAAAGTAAGCAGCAAATTACAAGTCTTACCCTTTTATTAATCTCCTGTGAACACATGTTGTTGTTGAAGTAGTTGCAAAGAAATTGAGATATAAGGTCCCTTTTGAAGCAAGACAAGGAACGGTTGTGGCATAGGTCATTAGGGAGCGAGTCCCAAAATCTTGGGGGCATTTCCAGAGAAGAAGCATGCGGTCTTGTAGATGCACCGTCATTCAATGGGGAGCCAAGTGAGACTTGTAAGAGCTGGAGAAATGTGGTCAAACCATTTGGTTCCTGTGATGAGTCAAACCCTCTTTGACAGTTCCCGTCGGGGAAGTTCCCTGACAATTTCACTACACAGACTCAAATTCTATCCCCTACCCCAGTACCCAATTGCTTCACTGATATATATAGTACTGTATCCTTACTGTGGTCTACTTTACTGCTCTGTTGTCCTATATTTTTCTATATGGCTGTTTGTGAATCCCACTTCACTTTCTTCATGTACTTTTTGTTAATTTATTCTCAAAACATGTAAAGCCCTCTGATACCTTCTTGTTTAGCCAGCACTATATAAAACTAAATAAAACAATTGGTAGATCTCAGTTGAGTTCAGTAACATATGCAAGAATGCAGCAACAAGCTCCTGATAAAAAGGCACGTGTTGAGTATTCTATACATTGGTACACTATATGATACCTTATGTAGGGGAACTACTTTCTACGATTCTTGAACTTAACTGACATTCAGGATTCAGTGGGGCAGAAGAAGTAAGGATATGCACTTCTCATATTGTTCTTCATTTACATTTGCTTAGATATATTAGAAATAACTTACTGATTATAGCAATAAAAATATCTCCATTTGAAAGTGTCACGCATCCAAATAAAGAAAACAAAAAAGTGGATGGTGGGATGCTTGAAATAAACTCAGCCACTGGTAATTTATCAGGACGGCATTCTTGACTATCGTTTTCTGCCCACTGTGCCCTTTCAGACAAGAGCCACCCTTGTGCAAATCATGCTTCATCCTGTTTCAACATGGACAGCCCAGCCAGACCTGCAAGGCCAGGTCTATTCCGGATGGGATCAAATAACCCCAAACAGGTTTTAGCAGCTTTGGCCATGTCAGTGAAGTGCAGCTTTATTCCAGTGGCACACTGACCACACAGCACACAACCGTGCACTGCAGCAGGAAAACAAAAAGTTGATGGGCGATTGTTTGAATTAATCTCAGCCACTGGTAATATCTCTGGGCCACATTTCAGTCCACCTATAATTTTTGCACTGTGTCATTGCAGACAAGAACCAATCTCATGTATATTAGGCTTGGTCTTGCTTCGATGTGTAAACCCGGATACTGGTTCTGCTTTTACTATGCCATAGAAATCATTTGTTATCTCACTGATGGAAAAAAACAAGGTGAAGGGAAGAATTCTTGAATTAATCTCAGAAACTGGTGATCGCTATGAGCTGCATACCAGACCGTCATTTTTCACCCATTGTGGTATTGTAGGCAGAGGTCCCGCCTTATGCAAATGAGTTTTGGTCCTGCTTTAAGAGGAGCAGTCCAGCCGCAACTCAATCTGTACCTCACTGATGAACTCAATCTGTAACTCACTGAAGAGACCCAAGTTTATCTAAACCAGTTTGGGACTGCTTGTGTTCTCATCTAGATAGCCCCTTTAGATGGGAACACAAGCCATCCCAAACATATTTTGACATACTTAGGTCTCATCAGTAAGGTATAGATATACGGCCAGATTCATGAAAGACCCGTTTTGCGAGTCTGAAATAGCGATTCATAAGGAATCGCTATTACAGACTCGCAAAACGGGATTCATGTAGGAATCGCAAAATTAAATGTGATTCCTACAGATTCCTTATTTGCGATTAGCAATTTGCTAATCGCGAATAAGGAATAACTCCCCATTCATTCCTATGGGCCAAAAGGCCCATAGGAATGAATGGGGAGTATTCCTTATTTGCGATTAGCAATTTGCTAATCGCAAATAAGATAGCGATTTGAAGGGTGCCAGGGGTGACCAAAGGACACCCTGTAGCACCCCTTAAATGCACATTTCAACAGGTGTTGCGCACACACATGTCCAAAGGATATGTGTGTGTGTGTAAAATGCAACTTAGAAAAATGCTTTTAAAAGCATTTTTCTAAGTTTTCGCTATTTACCACGAGGTTTGACCTCGCGGTAAATAGCGGCCGAAAATTGCGAATTCGCATTTTTAAAATGTTTCAAGAATAGCATTTAAGGAATCTCTAATAGAGATTCCTTAAATGCTATTACTCGCTAAATTGTGAGTTTCCTAATAGCGAATTTTGCATTTGTGATGATGAATCCCAAATGAAAAAATTGCACTTGCAAAGGGCCAGATTCTTAGAATCTGGCCCTTTGCGAGCGCAAATATGATTGATGAATCAGGCTGTTAGGGCCTTATTATGAGTTTGGCAGTCCGTCCGCTGAAGGACCGCCCCCACAGCCGCTAGAAGACCTCTGTGCCTGTGGCCTTCTGCCCACTTAATTACAAGTTTAACGAGGGGCCAGCAGTGTGGCTATGGTGGTCTTGTGGTGGTGGGAATGTATTTCCATATATATTGATGCCTGTGTGTACATTCCAACTGCACATGTGTAGAATGCACACATATGTATGATATAAGTGGAAAAATACCACCTACTCATTGCAGGAGTCCCACCCATATTTGGGAAGTCGGGTGTATGAGGGACCTGGAGAAAAGAATCCACATCGATATCAGCTGGGAAGAACTAGAAAGGGGTGAGTATGCACCCAAGTCCTTAGTTTCCGCTGACCCTTTAGTCGGCGGTCTGACCGCTGCGGTCGGCTCGTCAGGAAGTCAACTCGTAATACAGATGGCAATGTTCCGCCTCTGTACTGCCCAATGGAGGCTGGGGTCCCCTCAACCGCATACCCAGCAGTCGGCAGTGTGCTGGCGGTCCAGCTGCGGTCTTCAAAAAGCCAATCTGGCCAACTCGTAATATAGTGGCCGGATCACTGCAGTCGGACGGCCAAATTCATAATAATGGTTTGAGTCCAAGGACACAATATGCATGTGACCCACATAAGGGCATACCTATTCCACTTAGGAAATTTAATGCGAAAACAGCAAAGTGATGGAAGGAATGCTTGAAGTGATCTCAGCCACTGGTGATCACACTGTGCCGCATTCTAGACCATTATTTTTCACCCACTGTGCCATTCTAGAAAGAGACCCACCTTAGGTAAATCAGTTGTGGTCCTACTCCAATAGTAACAGTTTACCCACAACTACCAGGCCAAGTCCTCTCCCGAAAACAAGCAACACTGGATAGGTTTCGACCTACTTGGATCTCATCAGTGAGATACAGCTTGACTTCTATGGCATAGAGAGCACAGAATCCACATTTAGGCATACTTGTCGCACTTAGTGGGTCTTCTGAAAAAAAAAGGTGATGGAAGGAATGCTTCAATTAATCTCAGTCCCTTGAGATATCTCTGGCCCACGTTCCATGCCATCATTTTCCGCCCACAATGCCATAACAATGGATTCAAATGCGGACAGAGTAATTACCAGTGGGCGAGAATAATCCAAGCATTTTTATAGTTCAGGCAGTGCCCTAAGTCGGACGAGTATGGCCCAGACAGGGGTCCTGTTCATACTTTGCCTTTGGAACCAAGCTATACTTGAATGATGAGCCTAGTGAGGGTGAAACTGGTTGTGGGATGCTTATGTTCCGGAAAAAGAAGGATCTGGCTTGGCTGTTGTGGGTGGACCTTTGCAATTGATGCCGGGTCAAGACTGATTTGCATATGGCTGGGTCCAAACTGAGGTGGAATAGTGCGCAAAAGTACAATAGACTTGGATGCAGCCCGAGTAATTAGGAGTGGTAGAGATTAATTCAAGCATTGCATCTATCACTTTTTTGTATAATTAATATCTTACAGATGAACCTAAATTGGCCAAAACTGGTCTGGGGTTGCTTGTGTTCCCATCTAGAGGGTAAATTGCTTGGCAGTGTGGGATGGACTGTCTGTATTTCATGCACAACCAGGGCTGATTTGCTCTCAGATAGCCTCTGTTTAGAGTGGCACAGTGGGCTAAAACCAATGGACTGGAATGTGTCCCAAGTAATTATAGATGACGGAGACTAATTCAAGTATTCCACCAATCAGCTCTTTGTTTTCCTACCCACCTAGATAATAGAGCTATTTGGCATCAAAAGTAAATTTCTTAAACATGTATTCTTTGAAATAGTGAAGAAGTAAAATACGTTTTGCCTTTTTTTGACCAAAACATAAGTGCCCAAAGAGCTTTGGAAAACCTAGATTTTAATACTCCTGATTATTTGACATTCTTAAATCGTACTTATGAATGTGCCAATTCCTTCAGTGATGCAGAATTTCTGCACTGGCAAGTTTTTGGTTAAGGATTTGATTGTAAGAATTATTGGGTGATATACTTTTAAAAAGTTGGTGAAAACGGACTATTATATTTGTGGGTATTTACATACTTAAATATGTTTGTAGGTGGGTAACTGCAAAGCGTAAACCTAGTCAAGGACAACAGAGTACTCTACAGGACTTGTGACAAAGATTAGGATGCACAATAGTTTGCTGAGTAGGGGACTTGTAAGGATATCCCTTGCTATGTTATTTGAAGAGGTGTGCCTTTAGTCCTTTCCTGAATCGAAGGTGGGTTGGGGCAGTTCTGAAGGTTGGGCAATGTTGTTCCGGATTCCTGGTTGTTTTGTTTTTGTTATATTCCTCTATCTTTGTTTCCAGCAATGCTTAGCTGTGATAGTGCTGAGGTCTGCTGGGGATGGTAAGTTTGCAAAAAGAACAAATGATGGATGGAATGCTGAACCAATCAAGCATTCACCCCCAGTCACAGATCTGGAATAAATCCATTTTTTTGCATGTCACGCCATTCCAGTTCAGACCCAGCCATATGCAAATCAGTCTTGACCCTGCTCCCCATGGGAACAGTCCAACCCGAACTGCCAGGCTAGCTCCTTCCAAGACCAAAAACAAGCAACCTATGACCGGTTTCAGGGTTTCATCCCTCCTCAGCCAGGCTAGCTGGAATCTGGTGGCGTAATGAACAGGGGACCTACGTCTGGGTATACTCTTACCACTTAGGGCTACAATTGCAAAAAGAACAGATGATGGACGGAATGTTAAACCAATCAAACACTCACCCCCATTCACAGTTCTGGGTTAACTCCATCATTTTTTGCACGTTGCACAATTCCAGTGTAGACCCAGCCATATGTAAATCAGTCTTGACCCTGCTCCCAATGGGAACAGTCTAGCCCGAACTGTCAGGCCAGGTCCTCCCTGGAGTAGAAGCAAGCATCCTGGGACCGGTTTCAGGGTTTGACCCCTCATCAGTCAGGCTAGCTTGAATCTCGTGGCATAAGTTTGTCAGTCATATAGGAATTCGTGTCATTCATGGTGGCTTTGTATTCTGCCACTTGCCTTGATGGCCGGCACAGGTAAGAGCTGAGGGCCGGTGGGCGCAGAGGGGGGCTGGTGGTTTTTTGGAGAAATTGACTGAAGACAGAATAAGTAAAATTAAATTAAAAAAAAATAAAACCACTTACCTTGTGCTTGCCGCATCGCTGACTGGGCAATGTGGCAAGCGCAAGGTAGTAGTTTTATTTATTTTTGTATTTCTTTTACACATCCTGTTGTCGGTTGACTTCCTTGGCCCCACCCAGCCCTACCCACCGCTCTTACCTGTGCTGGCGACCACTGCACTTGAAGTGCATGAAAAACGCACCTTGAGACAAAGATGCAGTTTTCTATTAATAAAGCACACACATTATCTCCTCATGTAGAATTGTAAACTCTCCAAGTACAACTTGCAGTGCGAAAGTACAATTTTAAAGAAGGTTGTCAATGTGGACAATTAATGGGATGCTTTCTGAGCTTTAGCTCTGGTACACTTATGTTGCAAGGAAGCATTGGCCCCTAACTCAAGTAGGGTAACTACCCCCTCAATCCCTGATAGAGTTGTAACGGACAGTCAAGTTTGCGGTGCACTGGGTCCCTCACTCCCCTTGGTGCCAGGTGCAACTGTACCTGCTGTACCACTGACAGCTACGCCTCTGCTCTGGAAATTCATGGAGTAGACTTGTGTCATACATTCTGGAAGCAAAATGAGTTATAAGTACCAGGAAGAACATGCTAGAGCAATAAGCAGTAGACAGGATTACAACCACCTTTTGGAAACGTAGAGACACAGGTTTTGAATGGGGTAGAAAACAAGTCCAGGCTGCAAAGTATAAGTGGTCCTTATTAGTGGATCAGATCCCTAAAAAAATGACCCATGACCAATAACAGTTCCACACACAGACCTGTCAGGCCAGCTGTCGGCACTGGCTGATGTCTATATAGGAACGACTGCCCCGTGGAGAGACACAAGCTATACTGTGCTTCAAGAGTTTAAGATGTAGATGATTTTATTTCATATTTTAAATATACCTAGCAAATAATGATCTAAAAATACACAAATGAAAAAAGAAAACATGGAAACTGAAGACAGCGAGCATGGTAGAAGGTAGAATACTTTTTGTTATGTTAACGGCACATGAGGCACTTTAAAAATGCCGTCTATTATTGTTTAAACGGTATGTTAAATCATGGTTAACCACTGCTTTGGATTCCTGCCTCCCTATCCAAAAAAACAAATCTCAAGTTCATCACCCCCCGGCACCCTGGTTTAACGACTCCCTTCGCCTTGATAAATCCAACTGCAAAAAATTGGAACGGATTTGGCGCTCAAATTATAACCCTGAGCACAAAGCAAAATACAAGTCCGCTCTCAGAACCTACCATGCGGCATGTGACACCGCTAGAGCTAACTTTGCCAACAGCACCATACTTACAGCTCATAATAGACCTAAAGCCCTCTTCAAAATAGTCAAGGAGCTTTCAGGTGCTTCCTCTGTCCCTAAGGATCCCTGTCTAGACACAGCCCAGTGCAACTCTCTGGCTAATTTTTTTCGTGATAAAATTGAGAAAATCTATGCCATCTTTAATTCTACTTCTGCCCCCTCAACTTACGCTGCCCAAGACCCTTGTAACTCTCCCTCGGTTATTACTCCTTGCTCTTTGCTTACCACCACTGCACTTCACGCTTGGGATCCTATCTCCCCCGCGCTTCTAAAAAAGTATCTCCAGGACATCAAATCTGGCTCCCCCCTTGACCTTTTGCCCCCTCAAGTTCTGAGCTCCCTTGACCCAGCCCTACTCCACATTATTTTGGATGTCCTGAACGCTTCCCTAACAGAAGCGATTGTTCCAAATGAATGGAAGCACGCAATGGTGGTACCTCTACTAAAAAAGGCCAATGCAGACCCCAATAATCCTTCCAATTTTCGCCCTATTTCTTTGCTTTCTTGCTTTTCCAAGATTCTGGAAAAACATGTTAATTCTTTGCTTAACTCTTTTGTTGAATCCACCAATTTTCTTCATGGTTCTCAATCCGGGTTCAGGGCTGGCTTCTCCACGGAAACAACTCTCCTTGGCGTATCAGAAACCATCAGGCGCCAAGTGGATAATGGTGAGACGGTGGCACTCATCCTGCTTGATTTGAGTGCCGCTTTAGACACCGTCTCCCACTCCATCTTACTGTCCACCCTGGAGGCAGTCGGTGTCGGTGGCACCGCCCTGGCCTGGATTGCTAATTTTCTTTCTGACCGCACGTTTCAAGTTTTTTCTTCCACATCTGTTTCATCTATTCTCCCTTCCTCACACGGTGTTCCCCAGGGGTCTATCCTTAGTCCCCTTTTCTTTAACCTGTACGTGAGGCCTCTTGCTTTCCTGGCGGAGCAGGCTGAACTCACAATTTATTCCTACGCTGATGACACTCAAGTCATCTACTCCCTTTCCACTAATAAAAACCTCCCCTCTTCCTCTCTCCAAGTTGGGCTGAAACATATATCGGACTGGATGTTGAAGCACAAATTAAAACTAAACGGGGACAAAACTGAGTTGCTCCTGTTTGGCCCAGACACCTCTCTCTGGGGCCCACACCATTGGCCTCCGGAGATGGGTCCTCTACCCATTCCATCTGTGTCGGCCCGAAATCTTGGTGTGATCTTCGACAACCAACTCACTTTCAAACAACACGCTGTGAAAGTCTCAGCCACCTGTACTACCATCATCAGGTGGCTGAGAAAGATCACCTGGATGCTGCCTGCGGACACCTTGAGGACCGTAGTCCAGGCTCTTGTCATCTCACGCCTGGACTATGGAAACATCTTGCTCCTAGGTGCCGCTAAAGAGGTAATCAAGAAGTACCAGGTGGTACAGAATATGGCTGTCCGCCTGATCTGTCACCTTCCGGCCAGATCCTCGGTCGCTCACCATATGCGGAATCTGCACTGGTTGCGGATTGAAAGCAGAGTCAACTTCAAAGCACTCTGCTACATGCATAAAATCATGACTGGTAGAGCCCCTCGTTATCTCTCTGCTCTGGTGCAGCAATATATCCCTCCTCGCACGCTCAGGTCTTCGACGCAGAATAAATTTAAGATTCCACGCACCAACAAAGCCAAGATGGGAGGACGTTCGTTTTCCCTGTTGGCCCCATCCTTATGGAATTCTCTTCCTCAATCTCTGCTCACTGAATTGCGCTTTCTGAAATTCCGTAAGGGAATAAAAACCTGGCTCTTTAACAACTAATATTATGATCTTATCTTCCTCCCTCCTCTCACCGTTCAGTTTGCCCCAGCGCCGGGAAACCTTTGGGTAGCTGCGCGCTTAATAAATGTAATTATAAATAAATATAAATATAGATGACATTCTAATCATATGGCGAGGCTCACGTGTCACACTTGAAAACAACATTCTTAAACTGAACAATATTCATCCACGCATTCAGTTTACCTCTCAAATCGAAGCAAAGAGTATTCCATTTCTAGATGTACTAATCACGCTTCAAGAACAGAAAATCATCACTTCTCTGTTCACCAAAAAGACTGATCGCAACAATGCTCTGGCCTACCAGAGCTTCCACCCTTGGTCACTTAAACGCCACCTACCATCCAGTCAATTTCTACGCATCAAGTGAATACACTCTGATGAACAGACTGGCATGCAGACCATAGAAAAATTCAAAGACAAATACAAAGCAAGAGGGTACCCACCCTCAATCATTCAACAAGCAGAAATCCGAACTCATGTCTTAAAAGAGAACAATTATTGATAAAAACCACAAAGGCAGACACCCCTAAAAGAGAAGCTTTCGTCTCCACCTATTCCACTCAATCCAAAATGCTCAAAAGCATTATAACAGACAGATGGTCCCTATTGAGATCAGAAGCAGATTTCAAAGACTTGTTTCATGAAACACCAATGTTTGCTTATAAAAGAGCACGTAATTTGAAAGAAATACTGAACAAGCCACCGACCCCTCAGGTCACATACAAAGGAATGTTAACTTGCATGAACTGTCCGAACTGTGGAAATATGATAAAAGGTAACACCATCAACCACCCAAGATCAGGACAACCTATTCATCTCAAGATCAATGCAACATGCAATAGTCATCATTTAGTGTACTTCATTAAATGCCCATGTGACTTATTCTACATAGGGAAAACTGAAAGACCACTAAGAACTCGGATTACCGAACACAAAAGTGGAATCAGGACTCAAACCACAAGTTCTCCTATCGCTGAACATTGGCGCAATATGAAACACAACATAGCCCAACTGAAATGTGGGGTACTTGAAACAATAGATACACGACTGGACAGAGACTCAAATAAGTACCTGTCCCAGCGTGAAACATACTGGATTTGGTTTATGCAGACATTGACCCCATTAGGTCTTAATGACAAATTCGAACTGGCATGCTTCCTTTAAAGTGTGGACTCTCATACTTATTTGACATATACCATTTGTGTACACACTCATTGCTCTGTTCTCCAAATTCCACTTTGTATTGTACATTGTGATATCTGTCGATACTATACTGATTTGTGTCTCAATATCCATAGCTGTTTTCTCAACTCTCATAATATACTTGTTACTAATCTGTTGTTCATTGGACCCTCTTAACTTTGTTTTTACTGATGTTCTATTCTCATTCACGGACTATCTCCCCACTCTAATATGGCCGACACTCCCTGCACTCTAATGCTGATCCTACTTTCATCTTCACTGTCTCTCGGCCTATCATTAACACGCAAATTCCTGGCGCTCTCACGACGCTAGTGTTTCCTGTTTGTCCACACCGGGTTCCCGGCACGGCGTTTCCTTGTGCAGACACCGGTAAGATGACCGTAACCGTTCAGACGAGCACAGCACTAGTCTTATCACGTAATTGTATGTTCACGAACTGATTCTTTTTTTATATATAATTGTTTTACAGCCATTGTTGCGCTTACGAAAATGGCATTTTCAACACTATAATGGTAAGCCACGTATACACGCTTTCACTTCAATGATTATGTCACAGAGATGAGTGGTAACTCACTGTGATTCACGTTTCATTTTTTGAACAGCACAGATCTTTGAAAATAACGGGATGGCCTAAAACTCCATTATAATTTCTTAGCTTCGTAAGTGTCCGATATCGCATGTCAGCTAGATTTGCATGTTCACCAGAAGTGGCTACACATTATCGGAGTCATCTCTCATTTCACCATTGACACTTCTCTGATGACCATTGTTGTGCACATCGTACCCAGCACTTTTCGAGCTCGTTTTAATTAATTCTATCAGTTCACTATCCTTTCACCTTTCTATCTTGGGCTTGTCGGAGTTTCACCTATATTACTGAACCATCACTCGAATTACACATTTCACTGTATATCGCTTTGATTTATTTCCACTTCGTGTTTCTCCTTTGGATTACTTACCTTATCTTGAGCTTGCTCTTCCTTGCCTCCGCGTTTGTGTTGGTAGAAAGCCTGCAGCTTAACCTTTCAGTACTGAAATTGTGATATTGTCTCTCTAGATTCCCCTGATGAAGGGCCAACTGTATAGCCCAAAATGCATTGGGATTTATAATTGAACTGTACCTGAAGAAGTATATACTACAAACCTGGATTTTGTGATTTTGAACATTTTCCATGGATGAATTGTCTGTTTCAACATAAAAGAAACAAAATCAAAAAGAACATGAACTACATGTCTCATCTCATGGTATCTACGTTAGAATACGGAGTGTACTTTCTTCCAAAAATTGTTAAAAACTTTTATATTGACTAAAGAATTCTGTTTTACACTCCCAGGGTGATTCACGCTGTGCATGAGGTTACTTTGACACATGTCTAGTACACTTTAACGTCGATAGTGTAAAAGGCATTTTCATCTTTCATGAGTCCTTTATCTTTCATAGCTGCATTTTTAACACATGGAAAACACAGAAATTCACTTAATGCGGCACAAATTTGGCATCGCGCAAAACTGGTTAAGCAGTCTTGAGCAATGGCACTGTTGCGCCTGCTACAAAAATTGTAATAAACTGCAGATGAGAGAAAGATATCAATTATTCAACTGATCACGTCAGGCCTTAAGTAACCATGAAATTAAAATGGATCAAATTATGTCCAAATTATATTGCCTAAATTAAGGAGCTTAATGCATTGAAAGAAACAAAATAAAATAACAAACATTTGCAATGTCGTGCTTCTCATATGATGTATTTTAAGAAGATATCCCAGGGTGACTGTTGGAAAATCCCCCCACCCCCCAATCTTATTGACCAAGCTACGCCCCTGACTGTCTGGTAGGAGTGCATTGCATTGATCCGAGGGCGAACTGCGAGTAAGTGGCACATCCTTTTAGTAAAACATTAATCCAAACATCGAATGATAAAAAGGGAAAAACTCCTCCCACTTCTTTCAATTTTACTTGTATTCCAGTCCAAAAACGGATTACAAACTTTTGAATTCAGTGCAGATGTTTAAAAACAGACGAGGGCTGGCTCCGAATACAACAAAGGGCTGTTACCAGGCTGCAGAAAGAAATTGGAATTATTTTTTCAGGGGGGGAAGCTGATCATATCTCACTATTTCTAAAATGAAGAGCATCATGTAAGGTACCAGCTCCCTGGAGTTTAGAGTACAGTTGCAGCACATCTGAGCAGCCTAGCATAGAAGCACCCCAGTTGTAATAGTGTGAGGAAGCATTACCTGTGGACAGCAAAGATATGCAGCACCGTGAGAGTAACGTGCAGCGGCAGTGCCGCAGGTGCAGCATAAAGCAGGCGAAGCGCTATGGAACAACCTAAAATAACGCAGCAGCACCTTGGGATAGTGAAAGCTAGCCATTCCCATAGCACTGCATGAAATTGCATCTCTCTGAAGACAGCTTACGTTAGAAGCATCCTGGAAGTAGCATAAACTAACAATCAGGGGCGGCTCCTCCGTTAGGGAGGAAGAGCGTCGCCCCACTGCTTTCTCGCAGTGCGAGATGCAGAAATATAAAATGGTATTGTAAATACAATTTTATGTTTCTTCTTCTCGCACTGGGAGAAAGTAGAAGGTAGGGTAAGCCTGGTTGGGGGCGGGCAGGAGCCCTGGTTGGTGGTGGGTGGGCGGGTCGGTCGGGGAGGAGTGGCTTGCCCACTGTTGTGGGCCTGGACTGTTTGGTCTGCCCTCTGCATGCAGTCTACATAGAGAAAATGTCCTCCATACAGGCGCTCGGCTGGGCACTGTCCGCACCAATCACAACGCTGCCATTGCAGCGTTGTAATTGGCCCACGGGAGGGGAGGGAGCATGCCTATTCCTGTTCAGGAGCAGGCAAACGACAAACGCGGACCCCCGCCCAGGAGCAGAGGCGGCGCGGGACCCGGTCAGGTAAGTTTTATTTTAACCCCCCAACGTGAACCCCCACGCGATCCCCTCCTCCCCAACCCCCCACCCACGAGTATTGGGAGACGAGACTGCTAACAATAATCTGGTAACAGCAAAGAGCTGCACTATCTTGGGAAAATCATAAAGTAGAAGCAGCCTGGGAGCAGTGAAAAGCAGCAGCAGAGGTGGGCCCAGAGTTGGTATCTCAGGCCAAACACCACATCATCTCCCCAATGAAATACAATTTCTAATATCAAGAAAAGCGTATCGAAAAGCGTATGGTCAAGTTACATATGAGCATCTGCTGCTGCTTGGTAAGTTGAGCTTCTGATGCACACATCTTTAGTTGCCTCCCAGAGCAGCGCATGAGCGCTGCTAGGCTCGACCTAAAAACCATCACCTGATTCACAAAGCCATTTGCGCATCTAATTTCAAAATAAGTGGACAAATCCTTTATGATTTACAATGCAAATTCATTTTTGCAATTCACAAAATATGACTGGAATTGTAAACTGATCAACTCACAGATCAGCATGATGCAATTTAATTTGCGAGTAAATCTCTTCCAAGTGGCACGGTAGTGGAAGTGACAAGGTCGAAAAGTTTGCATGGCATATTTCATCCCTGAAGATAGTTGGAAAGTTACTTTTGTCAAGAGCAAGGGTCATTTCCTATACATGGCAGGAGGAGGATGGAGGATAGAAAGGAGGCAGAGCACCCTCAAAATATGTTTTTTAAAGGAGAGCATTTGCACATGCAGCATTGGACGCCATAATCAATTATGCATTTGTGACTGAATATGCATGAAAGTACTACTTGAAAGTTCAACTAGCCACAACTTTGCAGCAGTAATCTTCGAGCTCTTTGAGATATAAAAAAATCTTAAATGTACACCAAACATCAGTGTAAACATAGGGAGAGAGGTTAACATTTGTTCCTGAATTCGGCTCTGAGTTTCTTAGTGACTACAAAGATTTCGGTTTTGATCAGCCTTGTCAAACGACAATATATTAAAAACAAAGTTTTTATGTCTTTACCAGCTATGTAGTGACAAGAATATATTTATTATTTTTGTAATTCTTTTAATATCATCAGAGATCAGCAGGATTATGATAGCATTGTGTTTCATTCTAAATATTGACTGAACTTACACTGAACATTTCTCTCTAGTATTTACAACATACACACTGCATACATGTTTATATCAGATCAAGTTTTAACCGCATCGCTGCGGCGGCTTTTTCCGCTGTGTGCGGCATTTTTTAAATTACCGCATTACGTGACGAGCTCAGCTCGTCATCTGCACACGGCAGGTAAGCCTGATGACGAGCTGAGCTCGTCATCAGCATCGAAGTGGTTAAACCTTTAGGACTGTTTTAAGAATGTGTGGGTTTAAATAGTTTTCAAAATGTAATATATTAATTACTGAGCACTGCGATAAAGTGTGACAGCAAACCATGCATCATTCTGGGGTACGTTTAAAGAGGATCTGTCACCATACCTACCTTACAGACAGGATACACTCTTCCTGCTTGACAGGCATTCTGCCCAACTGCTGTAAACCAATAATTGTTTACACTTTTTTGAAAAAATCCTCACTTGGACCATCTGAATTTCCTAACTATAGGCTATTTCCGTAGTCAAGCCTAGCAAGAACGGAGGTCTGCACGATAGTTTGGCGCACTCTGCGCTGACTCGGTGCTATGACGAGCGTGAAACCCATGTTGAGATGAATCATAGATGTTGAACTCATTGATAAATTTGGACAAGTTAGAGTTCACATGCGCCTCCACCAGCTTGGCTCGCCTGCAGAGGGTTCAGAACGTGGTGGCGTGTCTGTTAGTGGACCTACCTAGATCCCATTCGGTGGCGCATGTGCTCCCCAAGCTGTATTGGCTGCCCATCGAAAAGCGCATTCAGTTTAAGGTGCTGTGCATCTCTCAAAAAATCCTGATGCACCAAGCCCCCGTTGGGTTATCTGGTTTACTGAAGCCATATATGCCCAGGCGTGCTTTGAGGTCTGCCGACATGGGCTTGTTTGTGTCCCTCGAGTTTGGAGAGAGAGAGGGCTGGGGGCTGTTCATTTGGCCTCTTGGCGGCCAAACTCTGGAACTCTCTCCCAGCGCACATTCCAGGTATCTCCAATCTCTTGATGTTTCGCAAGACCATAAAAACCTGGCTGTTTCCATTATCTGATGTTTAGGCGCCTGCAGGTCTCTCTGATTTCTTTCTGATTTCTGGCTGCGCTGGGACGCCTCGTCGCTGAGGCAGCCATGCGCACTACAAATCCCAAATCTATACTACTATTATAAAGAGAGAACACAAACCATTGAGCCAGCTAAACTCGGGAACCACAGCGCCAATCCACACACTCGATACATCGTAGAAATTGTCAGGGTGTGCAGATGGACATAGGCTATAAAAATTTTTAAATAAACGTACATTAAAAAATATAAGTTTAAAAAAAAAGTAGTGCCCTGAAAGTAGCGCCGGCCGCGACGCTGCTCTGGCCGCGACGTAGTGCTGGCCGCGACATGCGTGATGACGAGGAGGAGCGGCGGACATGGAGCGGCGGTGAAGTGAGGAGTGCGGGGAGAAGCGGCGGCTCAGGTGCGTCATGACGAGGAGGAGCGGCGGACATGGAGCGGCGGTGAAGTGAGGAGTGCGGGGAGAAGCGGCAGCTCAGGTGCGTCATGACGAGGAGGAGCATTCGGATATGGAGCGGCGGTAAAGTGAGGAGCGCGTGGAGGAGCGGCGGCTCAGGTAAGGTAAAGGCACACATTGGAGTTGGGGCGGGAGGGGGTCGGGGCGGGAGTGGGTGCGCACACAGGGACGGGCGGGAGCCCTTACTGCACGCAAGCCTCAAATGCTGCTCCCAGCCCCCAACGGCGGCTAAGATAAGATAAAGGCACACATTGGAGTCGGGGCAGGAGGGGGTCGGGGCAGGAGCGGGTGCGCACAGAGAGACGGCTGGGAGCCCTTAGTACACGCAAGCCTCAAATGCTGCCCCCAGCCCCCTTCTGCCCCGGGCAGCGCTGGGGCGGGCTGCTAGTAATAATAGTATTAATAATAATTTCCCTGTTACTCTACATCTCTAAATCACAATAAAAATGTTCTCAGAACTTTGTACGTACACACGGGTGGCAGTGTTGTGCTTTACAAATGCTGTTTGTTGGATTTATTGATTACAAACTATTCAAGCTGGCATTAGACCAAGCATAGCCACCGAACTGGTGATCGCCTCAGTTGTCGAACTTTGTATGACATAGATGAATACAATGCAGGTGTTCTCATTCCTTTGGATCTCTTCGGCTCCTTCGAGACCATTGATCACACTATTTTATTACATCATCAGTCATCCTAAGCAAGAGGAGATCTTATTCTAATGCTGCTCTCTGCCTTCCTGTCTCGAAAATCATTGATAGTAAAACTGGGGTTTGCTGTTCTTCTCCAAGGGCCACATGTATCAAAATTGGAAATTGCGATTATCTGAGAATCCCAATTAGGTAATCGCAATTTCCAATGTATGAAACTCCAAGAGTTTCATATACCAATTCCATTGGGGGTCGCAAATCGACCTACCTTATTAATATTAATGTGGTAGATCACAATTTGTGATCTCCTAGGAATCGCTAAAATAAGGAGGTGGTGGCCTGCTGTGGTCAGCAGACCGCCATGTCCGTGATTGCTTTTAAATAAAGCACTTTTTTAAAATGCAGCTCGTTATCCTTAAAGAAAAACAGGTTGTGTTTACAAAAAAAAAGTTTTCTTTTAATTTTTTAGGAGCAGGCAGTGGTCCATGGGACAACTGCCTGCTCTTAAAAAACTTTTTACAACAATTCCCAAAGGGGAAGGGGTCCGTGGGGACCCCTTCCAATTTGCGAATGGGTTACCGCCTATTTAAAGTAAGTGGTAAAATGCAAATGTTTTACAACCGCATTTACGGTCACAAAACATTCATACATACCTTTAGGATTATTTATTTGGAAGGGACGCCCTAAACACGCCACTTACAAATACTAAATCGCAAACCCATTTTGCAATTCGGTAACAGGTTACCGAATCGCAAAATGGGGTTTGATACATGTAAAAAGCCTTTTTACCTTCACAAACGACCTGATTCTGCAAATCAGCCCCTTTGCAAACGCAAATTTGGTTGATACATGTGGCCCCAAATCCCTTACTTTGGGGCATCCCACATGGATCAATAATTACTCCCCTACTATTCAATATATTTTCGGTAGGTCTAGAGATCAACAGGTCTTGGATGGTTAACAACTTTCTGAAACGTAATCTATGAAAATCAGAAGTTTTACCATCTGCAACTAATTTTGCAAATAGGAGGATTGACTTTGGCTGCCCGTTTTAGGGGCCTGCCTTAATCCGGTTTGACCAGTCCAGAATGTTTGCACCGTTCTTAGCTACCACCAGTCTTTGAACCTCAGATTTGAGAACAGACCAAATGGTGTAGTTACCATTTGTGAATGCTTTTTAGAATTCTTATTTTTCTATATTACAGTCAAGGTTAGACTGTTTCAATGCAGTTTACTTTGACCTTACCTGTTTGTATTTCAGACACAACTTAAAAACTGTCTCGTTGACCATAGGACTCACATTTCCTCCCAAACTTTTTCTTCCTACGATGTATGCAACCTTAGGTGCTCAATTTCCATGCATTTTAACACACATATAGGGAATAGGTGATCTGCTTATGGGGAAGAAGTCGTAGATTTTGTTTTGCAACAAATACTGGTTATTTTCCTGGAGCATGAGAACTACACAGGTGTAGAGCCCAGAAGTAGGAGGAAGAGCAGGGAAGAGTGTTAGCCTGTTCTCCCCAAGGACCAGCGATCTTGCACCAAGGTACTATAATTAAGCAAGCACTAGTGTATCAATCACCATAGGTAGACATTCTCTATTGAAAAATGCATCTCACATATAAAAGCTTTTTAGGAAACGCCAAGGTTTGAGATGGAACAATGAGTCTTTTGGCCAAAAAACAAAAAGATTTCTTTCATCAACCAAACCAATTAAGAACTCATGAGAACATTAAACATTTTGATAGATAACTTCATTGAACGATGTGAATCTTGTATATTACACATTTTGTATGGTCTCACAGTCTTTGTTAGTGCACAGTCCATCAGATAGCATATAGGTAAAGAGATCATGGGTCCCATTTTCTAATAAGAGTATTACATGAGCTCCAGCAGGAATTTGTATAATGTTTTCCTATGAAGCTGAGGTGTAGTACAGCTTGATTATGCTTCCACAGTCCATTCGAACTACAGTGCTCCAGCAGGATCTCTAACAAACACTAAATAAAAAGTTATTCAAACCATGGTTTTTATTAAATGTAACACAAAACAACCCATCTCAAACAAGGCAATCTGCCCTACCATTTGCCCCCATGAAGGCCTGGCGTTAATAAACCAAGTATTGGGAAATTTAACATAAGTCCAAATCCCAGACCTAGTAACAGGGTCAGTGACCTGACCTTTTGGGGTCATAGGGAAAGGGTCAGCCTTGCCAGTGGTTTCAGAGGAATCGAAGAAGAGGATCTCTCTATCCAGGTGAAAATGCTGAGAAGATAGGCCTGTTATCCAATGAGCAATCGTTCTGCAGGCTGCTGTTAGGTCTTGGATTTAAGGTGAAATACCCACATAATCACAGATATGGCATTTTGTAAAGGTTTTTTTTATACATTTTAGTCAGATACTAAAGCCAATCAAATGTTGTATTATGGATATGTAAATACATGTGTTGATCTTATATCTTTTGTGTAAAATTGTATGTAATCTTTTAAAATGCACCTTGCACTTTTATGGTCGGATGACCAAAATAACGTTGTTTGATTGATATTGCTAGTGCTCTCACTGATAAATGTGTTGCTCTAACTCTAGCATAGCTTTTCTTTGTGCTGCCCTGTTGTTTCCTAAACTTTCTGTCCAGTCCTTGGAGCAGAAGGTCCATTGTCCTGCTCTTATCCTGGAAGGATTCTGTCCCCCAGGGGCTGAGTTTACTCCACACAGCATATCTCACATTGTGTTAGAGGAAAAGGACACATTTCCCCCAAATTCAGGAGAAAGCACCTCAGTGTCTTTCCATGCCTCAATTCTTGGTACCTCAGACTTCATTGAGTCAGTTGAGCTGCTTCTGTCGCAGGGCCTGGTACCTTTCTCTTTTTATCAGCGTGATAGAAAAAATCTTTAGCAAAATGGAATTTATGTCAATTTTTTAACAGTCTATAGTGTATCCCTCACAGCACAGAAGGTTTGTCGCGAGGGCATTTTGTTTTAAGCACGCATTCGGTGAACTCTTTTGTTTAGAGAAAACGAATAACTCCCAATGAGGTAGTTATTTCCTCATAAGAAAAAAATGCCCCGAGGCACAGGGAGAGTTCTCTCTGCATGTGGAGGTCGATACCTGGCGGATAGAGACAAGTAGTCAGGAGCTTAGCTTGGACAGTAAAATTAGGGGTGGGGGGAGGGGTGAGCTTCAGATTTCCCAACAATCACGCTGGCACATAATGGTAAAATACATTATACGACAGGAAGGGCGCACAAGAGGTGCTTCAGGAGCAGCAGAAAGGGAGAGGAATGCAGATTGGTAGGGGTACTAAATGAGAGAAAGCACATTATTTTGGGAAATAACCAACAGTTTTAAACTCTTTCCAAACAGAAAAGAGGGAGAGAGTATATGTCCGTATTTATCTGTATGTGTAAAAATTGTTGGTGAAATCCAACAGATACCGCATCATACCCGACTGAAAGCACCTGCACCCAATTATTTATCACAAAATAGAATTATTAGGTAAGTGTAGTACAGTAAACAGCACCCTCCCTGAAGCTACGCCCCTGCAGGTAGTATGAGTGATGGTCACAGTAGGCCAGCGCCACCATTAGAGTGACCTAACAGTCCCATGGCAGGTGGGCTGCTAGCTCAGCAGTTTACACTGGCAAAGCCAGCAGAGGCTCTGCCAGTGCAACTGTGGTGTTGCCCCCAAGTTTACATAGACGTGGGAAACACAACTTTGGGAGCATGGAGAGCTGCTGTAAATAATGTTTTCAAAACTCTAAAAAAGGCCCTAACTCTCAATTTTCCTGAATACAGTGATATTCTCAGCTTGCAAGATTCAGCAGTACAGCAAGAATCCTGAAATCATATCTATGATGTTCAGTACAGTGACCAGTGGAAGAAAATGTGTGCCTCCTGGATACACTGTCACACTCACTTCACAGTACAGGAAAAACACACAATAAACACATACGGTGAGTAATAAGCTATTTACCACCTGCCCTTTATGAGCCATACTGAAACTGTCACGGGACAACATAGAGCTAGTTCCTAGTTGCGCCCATCACTATCGCTGTACATACTTCCTCGCGTGTCACATGCGTCGTCACAATCCTTCACAAGCACTTGTGCGCTGTTTCTGACAGGTTACATGTCCTTCAATGTAACGCAGTGCTACCCTTTCATATACTTGAACATATGAAGCTTAATATGTCAAATATGTATATTCACTAAAATACAATTTATATCACAAAATATAGGTTTCCCTGGTTTTCTCCCCTTTTGATTTAATTCTCAGCAATTAATCGTGCTACATGTAATTGACTTCCAAATAACACCCTTTTGAGACATTGTTGTATGTTACAGATGATTGCCCTGGTCTCCTTAGGGTAAATGGGGTACCTCCTGTAGTTTGATACTGTCTGCATAAACACCCAGCACATCCCCTCTCCATGGCTCTGTCCCCTTCTCTTTTACACAGAGCAAGATATTTTTTTAAGTTGGCAGGAAGAGTGACATAGTAGGTTGACACTTACAATTTACAGTTGTATACATAAAATAAAAAAGTACAGAAAGAATTGTAAAATGTACAGTAAAATATAACACACAGTCTATCATGTATGTACACATCAAATACCTAAATTAATTTAATATGCTGGGGGGGGAGGGGGGTCAAACGCAGTAAATGACTGAGTTTAGAGCCCAAACACGTCTTCACAATGACCCCCTTTACCCACTTTTCCTAAATACCTACGCCTACAATTAGGATGCAATTTTTTATCTGTATTTGGTTAAAGCACACACGTTTTCTAAATTCGAAAGAAGTATTCTTGCAAATTTATCAACAAGTGTGAGTGCTAACGTACATACTACTACGTCCCCACCTTGGGCATGATGTATCAAAGGATTTTATCCCTTCTGTGGGTAAAGGCGATCATGCATAAGGGGTCCTTATTATTTATTCGAGGTGCACGCTCCTGCGGGAAGTGAAAAAACATGCACACGGCAATGGTTTCTCTACTACATAGAAACAACCTACAATAAGGAGAAACTAACTACAACAATGTTCAACAATTCAGCATTTTTTTATATTTCTCTTTTCAGAGCATTTCCCGCATGTTTTCTAAATTACAATGCTACCAACTCAGCCAACGTATTTTGTACGCTGGAAAAACAAGAAACATGGGGCATATTTACAAGCCCTTATCGCCACAGAACATCACTTTTAAAGACGTTCCTGTGGCGATATGGTCTTTGCCTTATTTACAGTGCAGTGTTAAGCCACTTAACATTGCTTAACATTGCCTTGTAAATAAGGCACCATTTCACGCTATACTTAGCGTGAAAGGGTGGGGGCAATAGTTGTTGCGGTGGGTGTTATGCCGCAATACCCCTTGATTTTGACATTGCCTCCAATTTACAAGAGTGGCATAAATAGGAGGCAGCGCAAAATTAAGACCAAAAAAAACCTGGTCTTAACATGGCAGAAGGAGGGGAAATGCTTTATTTCTCCTCGTTTTTGATGATTCTATGTGTGCTGCATTGTGCAGCACACATAGAAACAGCAATATGCTGTGCATGATTGTTTAGGTGCAGGAAGATGTCCCTTACGGCACATAAACAATAATTTTAAAAATGACAAGTTGCAACTTCTGTGTTTGCTGCACAAAGCAGCACACATAAAAGTTACAAATCGACATTTAAGATTGTTTATGTGCAGGAAGGGATACCTTCCTGCACATAAACAATCATTCCTCACAATGCAAGCACCATTGCACCATGGTGCAAGGGTGCCTGAGTTGGTGTTCAGTAACTGAAATTAGCGCCAGCACAGGGAGAAACACAGGGATGCACCGTATTGTTGTAATACGGTGCAGCCCTGCGTTTCAGAAGTGGTGGACCGTGGCGTTAATCCAAGAAGGCTAACACTCCGTCACTTCTTTGTAAATATGCTCCATGATTTCAGTTCACCTTTGTCGACATTTCATTGCGCTTTAGTAAATACCGATTCTTTATTTTATGAACACTAACATTCTAGTCTGAATGCAATTTTATCTGATGTTTTTGATTGTAGCGCTTGGAGTGGTTCCACAGATGATCATGACACTGCTGAAATGTATCAACGATTTAGGGGCTCGGGTTGTGAGCTTGATTAGAATATGCAAATGAACGGTTTAAAGTTTAGGTTCATTGACAAATACCAAACTAGGCATGCACAAAAAGCCACAAGCAACCAGAAGCGGTGCTTGCCAAATAATTCCTGTCAAATATCCTGCCATATACACTCAATCATAACACTACTGCTATTAGCCAACTCTTTCTTTTGGCTTACCTGACTTGGGGTGCTGGGTTTCCAGAGACTCTGCATTCCAGCCGAACCATACTTCCTTCTGCAACTTCTTGACTCTTCAACTTTTGAATAAACCGAGGAGCTAGAGGGTGGTCGGGTACAGGTGGAACCTGGCTATCAGCCACAAGTTCACATGGCACTAAAGGGGGGTTGCTTATATTTGGGACCTGGCGATCAGCCACAAGTTCATGTGAAACTAAAGGAGGGTTGCTTGTATTTGAGACCTGGCGATCATCCACACGTTCACATGTAGCTAAAGGGGGGTTGCTTATATTTGGGACCTGCCGATCAGCCACAAGTTCACATGTAGCTAAAGGGGGTTTGCTTATGTTTGGGACCTGGCGATCAACCGAAAGTTCATATGGATTTAAAGGGGGGTTGCTTATATTTGGGACCTGGCAATTAGCCACAAGTTCACATTGAACTAAAGGGGGGTTCCTTTTATTTGGGACCTGGTTGTCAGCAACTTGTTCCTGTGGAAGCAAAGGGTGGTCATTTACAACTGCAGCATGGTGTTCAGCTACAGTTTCTCCCCTCTGAATGACTTGTGTCTTGGTTTCAGTGGCAAAACCCACTTTACAAGACTCCACAGGGCTCACTGACGGTAGCTTTGTTTCAGACTTCACTTCTTGTTGAGGTTTGACTTTTTTACTAATCGTAGAAGCTTTGCTATGAGGTGTCTGGACATTTTTTGGGGAAAGATAACCACTGTCAGGTGAAGAGGAGTTTCCATCAGAACTTCTTCCCCGTGATTTTGACTTGTCTCGAAAAATGGAAGAAAGTTCTTCAATGAAATTAGCAGCTTTGTTACAAAGGTCATTTCGGGAGGATGCCTCATTGTTGTATCCTGGCTTCATGGGTTTTGGGCCATGTTTTGCAGCACCTTTCACAGTGGAGGACTGAGATTGAAGGCTTCGGATTAAGCTGGGTCTTGCAGCTAAAAGAGGTGTGATGATAGTTTGAATCTCATTTGCAACATCAGCAGTGTTTTTGCTGGTTTTTGTGGCTGGCACCTGTTTTGACGTAGCACTTGATGCTTCTGGCTTAATTTCTTTAGTGTCCTCAACAGGTGAAGGAGAGGGGTTCAAGGAAGGCAGGTTTAAAAATTGCACACTTTCTGGTTCCGGGCTCAAGTTTCCAGATTCTGAGCCAGAAAACGCCTCACGGGCGAGGTCAAGACTCTTGTTGATCTCGTCTTGGCTGAGAAAAGCTAACAGTTCAGGAGGTAAGTCGCCATCCATGTCTGCCACATTCAGGTCGGATAAGGAATCGTAGAAAGAATCAAGGGAGGAACCTTCGGACATAGTATCAGAGCAAGCCTCCAACGCTTTTTTGTCAGAAGAATATGCCTCCTTCAGCTGTAAAGAGATCGGTACCGTCTGCTCACAGGTCCAATCTTGCATACCGTTTGGTCATACATACAAATCCGGGTTCTGAAGAAAAAAAAAGAAAGAAATAGAAAGTGTACTCAGTTGGAAATCTTTAAATTAACATGTACACACTTAAAGCTTTACCAAATCTGGCCAATGTTTTGTAGAAACTAAATCCCACACATCTAAAATATACACACTAATATGGTAACTTTAATGAAGACCTTCTCCTATGGAGTGCTATTGTGCATTTGTTGTGAATATGTACACCATAATATAGTTACAAAAATATTACCAGCTCCTTAGTTGGGAAGGAAATTCATTTGGAAATGGGAAGGGTCCCTTTGTGAATCTTAAAAAAAAGGTTTTGGGGAAGTAGGCATTGATCTACTGCCAATTCTTAAAGATTTTTTTACAAAAAAGTTCCTTTTTAAAAATTGTTGGACTTGACCCTTTTTGCAGGGTCATCCCTGAACTTTTTTGCCTTCCTCCTAGGATTTTTTCTGACCTGGTGTTGGTGGTGTTAGGACTCCGGGCACTTTATCACTGCTGTCCAGTGTAAAGAGCATGTGCTCTCTATGGTAAAACGTGGCACACCTGTTTAGATAATTTAATTTACCTATCAGTCCCGAGTAATGTAGTATCTCTTATACCCGGGGCCAGTACATTAAATGCTACTGGTGGGCTTGCAGCGCTGATTGCGCCACTCACCAATGTAGCCTTTCAAACCTGTCTCAGGGCCTGCACTCGCAGTTTACCGCCGCTGTGACGTAGCACATAAAGTGGGTGCTACATCTGTGACTTCCCTTTTTATTACATATCAGTCGCCCCCAAAGTAGTGGAGGCTATGTGGGTCGGCATTACGCTAAGGGTCACGAGGCAATTCCGGCCCTTTAAATATGACCGGGCTTCTACGTCGGCGTTTAACACTGAGAAACCTTCATGACGCACCGCTCCAACTGAGAGGTAAGAATCCGAGAAGACCGCCGTAATAGCATAGAAAGCGAGTGATAACACAGAGACTGTGGTATAGACCATATTGATTTTTGATTAATGACTCTTCACATAGTCAGAGGAGATGTCTTCTATGAGATGTATTTGGGTGATTTGACACGCTGCGTTAATCGAGCCGACATGCATGTCGAAGAGACAGGCATGAGTGATTTGACACGCTGTGTTAATTGAGCCTGAACGCATGTCGAAAAGGGAGACAGTAGCGGGACGCAGGTTTGAATACACGAAATAATAGAGATCGTTAGTATTCCGCCATACGAGTGATTAGCTCTATGAGCAGTACATGGGGGACCAGATATGGCTGGTTATTTTGAATCGGACGCATGTCTTTACATGCACATATAACTAGGCAGTTGGAAGATGATTTGTATTCTATCTTCTATGGCATGAACTGAAATTCATGTAGACGGTAGGATGCACGCATAATCAAGGAAGTTTAAGGCTAACACTCCTCGTGCTATTTTTAAATTCTAAGATACCCCTCAAAAGAATGTAAGATGAATAGATAGTCCTGACTGCCACAATACTACATGTCCGGAGTTTCAATTTTCAAAATGTAAATGAAATATGCAATCTGAGGATGTATGTTTTATAGACATTGCATTGGCTTATTCTTCCAGTGCACACCTTGATCTGACCTCTAAGAGGCGGGCGAGTTGCAGCAAGAAGATCAGACATAAGAGGGTCTCCGATTATCTACACACTATCTTCACTACCTGGCAACAACTTTTTACCAAACAGTCATCGCAGGTGGTTTTCACAATTCTAGAGAGGTATGTTGATATTCTAGACTTTCCAGAAAGCATATCATGAAGTGATTAGACTAATAAATTATTGAGGGCTAATACCGGATACTTTTGTTATTCCCCATTTTTTGCATATCTGTATAATCAAAATTAGATGCTGGTTCCTGTGAGAAGGGAGTGGAGGTAAACCCACCCTACATCCTGAAGAAATAGGAAAGTGGAGATTTTTAACACTTGAGGCACGATTACCTAAGGACGTGGCCTATGAGAACAGTGCAGGTAATGAGATATGAACACTGTATCAGTATCAATAAGAATATACAGCAATATATTACAATTACAAATACCCGACTGAGTAGAGGTTATCTTGCTTTGTCTCCCCAGTGTTGGGTTTAGAACAATCCTATGGGTTTTTAATGAAGTTGTGTGAGAGTCAAAACGGATAGCTGTCTGCTGGTCATTCTGACCACCCGGTGAGTGTGAATTGGAGTTTTTAATTTTAATGGGACCCTGTGGTTTGAGTAGAGGAACATGTACTATTATCCCATCATGGGTGTCAGGGAGAGTTTTTTCTGGTGCCTATGGATTGAGATATTGCATAAAAAATCTGTAGTAGAATATACATTTCTTATAGAACCCAGTTGGTGCTACATTTGGGACAATGTAAGAATGAGCAACAACATATCACCTGGGCTAGAGAACCTGGGTTGTGTCCTCAGAAGCACCAATTAGAGAATTAGGAGATGATGTTTTATTGAATTCACATAATGTACAGGATGAAATACTGTCTGTTTACGCTAAATATGTTTTTTGATACATGTTTTATTATATATGCTTTTGGAAATGCATTTCATGTGACTTACATGTAAAAAATTCTTTTAGATGGAGGAGTAAAACCCCCTTATTTGGAGAGTCCTGAAGAAGGTGGTCGTATATGTTCTTTGTGTACCACCGAAATGCGTCAACGCTTTATTAAATAAGGAATCCAACAAGGAGTAAACATAAGGATAGGAGCAGGGCTCTTACCTGATTTTCAACCCTGAGTAAGATTGTTGGACCTTTAGAGACAACAGAATTTCCATCTAATGATTCAGAGCTTCTACCCAATGCACACAAACACAATATTGTGCAATGCGATAACTCCTCGGGGAGTGCCCAAGTGGAACTGAGCTGTTCCTCAGATTTTGACTCAGAGGATTCAGAAGCGTCTCCTCCAAAGGGAGGGGGGGGATAAGGTTATCATCTTGGAAGACCATGACCTGGGCGAACTCACCGACCCCTTTGGGGAACTGATGTTCGACCCTTCTCTACTGAAACACCCCTTATTCCCTGAGTGGACCCCAGTCCTCCATGTTGCCAATTATATACACTCTTGGCTCAGAAAGCAGATCCCTAAGGATGTCAGGTTGCGCCTTAGGTCTGAATGCCCTAGATCCTCCCTCCCTAACAAGATTACTCAAACTCCAGACCTGGACCCTAAAATGATTGCCTTTATCGCAAAGGGTGGTAGGGATCCCAGAAAAGGACTTGACAAAGGCTTACACATGTGTCAAAATAGGCTCCTTGATCTCTCTGGTCCTTTGTCTAAGATTTTCGACGTGACCGAAGATGCCTTTGTTAATAATTCCTCCCTTAATATCGATGAGTTGAGGCAGTGGATACAACGGGCGGTCTGTTTTCTTGGCAATGCGAACACCACCTTGAATGTGGAAAGAAGGAAGAGTATCCTCCTTAAAATAGACCCCAAATTGGTGGAGCTTGCCAATGATGAAGGAGGGCATAAGGCTAATGGGTTACTCTTTGGGGATAACTTCATAAAACGAATGTCAAAATATGTTGCAGCTTTTAATTCTATTGAAACGTCGCAAAGGGACATTAAGTGAGTCTTTGATAAGCGTGTTTTTGGAAGGGTCGGGCAATCAAGAGGCCGTTTCCCCGGCCTAGGTCAAGCTAATTCCAGAGCCTCATTTCAGAGAGGTTTTAGATCGAACCCCTACTACTACTCAAACTTCTACCCCCATAGACAAGCCGCTAGAGGAAGAGGCTCACGAGGCAACCGTCGATCAAGAGGTTCAGGCAAGTCAAGACCTTTCTGTTACCCCTATAAAGATTGGTGGGAGACTGGCTCAATTTGCAAAAAATTGGTTTTCCATAACTCAGGACCCTTGGGTCCTACAGACTGTCTCAGGTTACCACATAGACTTTGTAGGAGAACCCATACAAGATCTCGTCCCAGAATTGATCAGATTCAATCAAGATTTATCTTGTAGACCAGGAAGTAAAAGATCTCTTAGCGGAAGGTGCCATCAGAGAATGTCTAGACAACTCCGCTGGTTTTATAAGCAACGTCTTTCTAGTGCAGAAGAAAAAGAAAGGGATGAGACCGGTTATAAATCTAAGGAGTCTCAACGAATGGGTCGAATACCATCATTTCAAAATGGAGGGCCCCCATCTAATAAGAGATATTCTCCAACCTGGAGATTGGCTAACAAGGTTGGACTTAAGAGATGCCTATCTAACTATACCTATTTGCGAAGACCATCGGAAATACCTACGTTTCAGATGGGGTGGAAAGACTTGGGAATTTGTTTGCCTACACTTCGGCCTCTCTTCCGCCCCTTGGTGTTTCACCAAGGTTCTCAGACCAGTGGCAGCGTACCTGAGAGAACGAGGGGTACGTCTAATTATTTATCTAGATGACATCCTTATAATGGATCAAGTCAAATCCAGAGTAACGGACCATACCTCTTTAGCAATAAATCTCTTGGAGGACCTGGATTTTGTGATAAACAGACAGAAATCCTGCTTGACCCCAAGCCAGATCACTCAATTTTTAGGTTTTATGATAGACACCGTTGAAGGTCAAATAAGTCTCTCAAGAGAAAAATTAAAGCGCATAAAAAGGGAACTAAGAAACATTCTTTCCCTGGACAAGATCTCTCTTCGAATGCCTGCCAGAATTATAGGCCTTTTGTCCTCTACGATTCAGGACATTTTTCCAGGACCTTTGAACTATCTGGCTCTCCAACGCCTGAAGACCAAACACCTGAGAAATGGTTTGAATTATTCTCAAGAGTTGTCCCTCTCCCAAGCGGCGAGGGATGAGATCCTTTGGTGGCTCAAGAGTATGAAAGCCTGGAATGGGAGAGCAATCTTTGGCTCTCTCCTGGACCTTGTGATAGAATCCGATGCGAGCTTGTCGGGTTGGGGAGCGATCTGTGGTTCAACCTCTACTGGTGGACTATAGAAGGAGGAAGAAAAATCCTTACACATAAACTGTTTGGCGCTTCTAGCAGGCTCCTTTGCAATAAAATCTTTTACAAAGAACTCCGCAAGATGTTCCATTCTCTTAAGGATGGAAAATGTCTCGGCAGTGAACTATGTCAACACACTTGGGGGTCTGAAATCAAAGGATTTAGCAGATTTGGCCAAGGTCTTTTGGGACTACGGTCTCAAACAGAATATTTTAGTTCAAGCAGAACACATTCCTGGCTTAAGCAACGTGGAGGCAGACTGGTTCTCCAGGAACCACAGGGATGCAAGCAATTGGTGTCTGGACAGAAATGTTTTTCTGACTCTGATGGATATCTTGAGCCTTTGTCAAGTGGACCTGTTTACAGACAGAATAAACACCCAGCTGAAAACTTTTTTCAGTTGGCCTCCAGATCCCGACTCTGCGAGAGTGGATACCTTCAAGCAGGATTGGAGAACACTGAAGGGCTACGCCTTTCCTTCCTTTTCGATAATTACTCGGGTAGCAGCAATGGTCCGCAAGTCGAGGTCTTCTCTGGTCCTCGTGACCCCCCTTTGTAAGTTGTAAGTGTGGTACCCTATGCTTTTGGAGATGCTAGTCGATTACCCCATCTTGCTACCAGTTTTCCCTCAAATCCTTCTAGGCCCCTCAGGAGAACTCCTCGATCTGGTTCTAGGTGGAGTCCTGAGGTTGATGGCTTGGAAAGTTTCAGGAATTTATGGGAACTCCCAGGACTTTCTGTGGAGGCATCAACTCTTATTAGAGAATCTTGGGCACCAGGTACCCGCAATCTCTATTGATTGGCTTGGCAAAAATGGGTTTGCTGGTGTCTTGCAAGGCACTTTGATCCTATTTCAGTGGATGTAGTAGAAGAAGTTAACTACCTTTCCGAATTATTTGCTAAAGGTCTTGCTTACAGGACCATTAATATCCATCGTTCTGCTATTGCTTCTGGTCATGCTTCAGTTAAAGGTTCCTCTGTGGGCCAGAACTTTCTTATTAGGAGACTGTTGAGGAGTATTAGGATTTCCAAACCTCCATTTCTAAATATAACTCCCTCTTGGACGTCTCTATAGTTCTGCGATTTATTGATAACTTAGGCTCAAACAGCTCTTTATCTCTTAAGTTACTCTCCTTTAAACTCACTACTCTTCTCTGTTTAATTTCTTTTAGAAGAGTCTCTGACGTTAGAGCTTGAGATGTTTCTAACAGATTTTTTTCCCCTGAAGGTACTTGTTTTTACTTAAACAACAGAACCAAAACTAACTTTCAGTCCATTTTTTTATCCTCATTTTGATGATCATGTCAATTTATGTGTTGTCGGATTTGTTAAGGAATATGAGTTGAAGACTTCTTCTTTAAGATCTAATGTTAATCGTTATTCATTTCTTTCAGGAAACCTCACAAAGGCGTTTCTCCATCAACTCTAGCTAGATGGGTAAAAGAGATCATGAAATTGTCTAATATTGATGTTACACTCTTTGGCGCCCACTCTGTCCGTGGTGCTTCTGCCTCTCAAGCCTTTCTACATGGTGCTTCTTTGAATGATATTCTTAAATGTGCTGATTGGTCAAATGATATGATATTTCGCAAGTTTTATTTTAGGCCTATTAAAAATGCTGCCTCTTGTTTATTAAAGAAGCTTTAAACTTGCAATAAGATGAGCCTCTGGTCTCGCCATGAAATGTAGATTTTCCCCAACGTTGTAGCCCCGAAAATCTGGATTTTATTAAGGACTCAGAGGCTAATAATATTCCCTCCCTTTTTTCCCATCCCTTTTCACCCTTTGTTTTGCCTTTTAGGTTGTGGTCAACAATAAATTGGATGCTGTTTTGAAGATTATCGCTCTGAAGTTTCTAATCAACTTTCTCTATTGTTGCAAAGATGCCTTCCTCTTCGAAGAAGTTTATTTGGATTGCTTCATCTATTGGTTTATTCATCTATTACTATTTTGTTTTGTTTTTTCCTTAAAAAAGAAGGATGTGTATCTGGTGTTCTGACCTTTTATAGGGTTGGAAGTTTTCATATGTCACAATACTCTTTGTTCTTTAAAGTGGCTGTGGTTGGCTAAATAAAGAAGATTGCAATAAGATTAGCCTCCGGGCCTTTAATAAAATCCAAATTTTCTGGGCAACAAAGTTGGGGAAAATCTACATTTCTCTCTGTGTCAATAGGGTTTCCTCATGTTTAGTGAATTTGATGTGTTTATGTTTTGTTGATGTATTTTTATGTTATTCACTTTCGCATTGAACACCTATGCTTAAGTTTTTAATTTTTGTGTAATTAGGAACTGAATGAAATTTGACGCAAGGAGTGGGAGGAACGTTCCTCTTGTTTTTTAAAACTGAAATTGGGAATTTTTAATAAAATCATAGTTTTTCACGCGCTATATCTAAATCCAAGGGATTTCTTTCTGACTACTTTCTAAATTTAGTGGGCCATCCTTTAGTGGTATTATTACTCCAATGTTTGGGTATGGATGTGAATGTGAGGTGCTTATTGGACGGATGTGAGGGCTAAAACATTTGTGCACAAACAAACCACCTAGGGGAGTGTGGTTTTTTTCACCGTAGCCCAGGAGAGAAGGCCTTCTTTTTCGTGCGGCGGCCAATGTAGCGCACCGCCAAAACTGGAAGTAAGGCGAGACAAGCCTGATGGTGGGCGGGACATTGCGCCCCCATGAAGGAAGTTCGACCAGCTTGGAAGCCAAGCGAAGGATGCATGTTTCTGGGCGGGGCTCCCAGTGTACTGAGGGAAGTCCTGCGTGCAGTCTGAAGTCTGCGGGGTGAGGGGAGCCCCGCATGCTGAAGAGGGGACCGGAGCCTTGCAAGCTGTATTGTCATAACTTCCCACCTCCCACTGCCTCCCACAACGAAGAGACTAGGGCAAAGCGAGAAAAGGTCCTGTGAGCGGAGCCTGCCGGGCACACAGATTGGTGCTTGATTTCTGCCCCAGAGAAACCCCGGTGAGTGGGGCTCACAAAGCACTGTTTGTGCCCAGCAATTTTCCCAGTTGCACTGCCAGACTGTGGGCAGCTGCAACATTGGGGCATTTTGTATCTCAGGAGAGACATGGGTGAGTTGCACCTTCGCACGCCTATTTCTGGTACCGGTCTGTTCGGCCTGTACCCTGCTGCAGTGGCAGCCTGGTGGTAAAGGGAGTGTGGCATCAGCAGCCTAGAGCCCTGACTTTGTGGACAAAAGGCGTTGCGGGGGATCCCAAGAAAGCCCCCCGAGAAAGGCCAGTTGGCCTTGGAGCACTAGTGTTCTGGTTGGGCGCAAGGCCCTAAGAGGATGAATGCACCTTACTAGTGGTACTATGGTGCACTGCTAAACGTGATTTATGCATAATGTGTTTATACCTAATGTAAATTCAAAATGTGTTTATGCCTAATGTGGTTTATGTACTAATACCAGTAGTTGCTGGTTGTTTTATTTTCACTACTTGCATTCTAATGGTTATGACAGTGGCCCGATTAGCACTGTCATGTTTATAATCTCTGTAAAGTAATGCCTAGTGCCAGGTGGCACAATGTATATATGTGAGTGCACTCTAATGTGTTTATGAGTAATACGAAGCAAAGGCTATTTTGATATAACCTTGTGTGGAGTTTCTTTTGTGGTGTGCCTAGTGTGTCACTGCTGTGTGTGTGTGTGTTGCGCAAGCACTTTGAACATTGCCTCTGGGATAAGCCTGACTGCTCATGCCAAGCTACCAAGGAGGTGAGCAGGGGTTATCTTCAGTGTGTGACTCCTAGCCCTGACTAGAGTGGTGGTTTCTGACTGGCTTAGGCACTTGCTCTAGCCAACCAGAAATCCCATTTCTAACAAAAATGCATTCCCGTTTTCTCAGAGGAAAAATCACTGTTGTGTATTGATTGATCGTAGTAGGCAATCATCCCTGTGATTGTTATCAATCACAGTGATTGCCAATTTGTAACCTACCTCATTATTATTCATGAGTGGATGGTGACCCAAGGTGAATCAGAATGTTTCAAACTGGTCTATAAGTCATAAGTCAGTTCATAAAATTGTTTGCTAGTCACAATCAGCAACCATATTTTTACAACCAATTCTTCCCACATCTGCCTGTTTGTGAATCTTGAAAAGCAAAAGTTATTTTGGGAGTAGGCAGTGGTCCACTACATCCCATTTTTTTAAAGCAGTTTTTATTTTTTATTTACATTTTTCATATTGGCCAATACAGCATTACATTATTAGAATATTTTTCATTTAGTAAGAGCTCCAAGATATCGGACAGCATAGTTCCCCAGTCATTCTGTTGAGCCTCCCTCAGCCCCTTTCCCCTTTTGCAGGACTGCCAGGTTTCCCTCCCCCCTAGCTCTTCAGTCGCTCTAAGAGGTCCAGTGCTAATTCGCACACTTTTAAAAATTAACATTTATTTTTTTAATGCAGCTCCTGTCTCCTAAGGAAATGGGCCGTATTAAAAAAAAATTCTGCTTTATTGATAGGCAATCCCCACAATTGTGGTGCGTTCATCCTAGCAGGCCACCATTCCTGTGATGGCCTTCAATCACAGTGAGTCACAGTTTGCGACCTCCCCGATTAATATTCATGCAGTAGTTCAGACTGTGACCCATTGTGGATCGGAATTTTATGAACCAACCTATTAGTCATTAGTCTGCTCATAAAATTCTTTACTGGTCGCAATTTGGGACCATGTTTTTGGCAACCAGATCTTCCTACAGCCTACCCCTGGTTAAACTGATCTGCCAACATCTACTTATTATGAAAAGGATACATCAAACAGCATGCATTTCCTTCCATTAGAGCAAAGGTCGTCAAACTGTGGGGTGCGGCCTTCTGGCAGTCTGTGGATGTATTTCTGGGGGCATGCAAAAACCTATGCTAGTATTGTAAATGACTATGTCCTGGAGGGCAACCCTGTTTATTTGTCATGTTTCCAAGCTGCCTTCATTTACAGAACTTTAAGTGCATAAAAAAGCATAGTAACTGGGATCTTGAGTGCCACAGTGATGTGGGTTAGTGAGTGTGTGTGGCAGGGTCAAAGACATGGCTAAAAAGACCAAAATATTCTGTCACTATTTTGTTGTTTTTTTCAATTTCTGGAAACTGCATCTCTATTTGGAAGAGGTAGGTACCTTTGTCCAAGTAGGGACCCTTCTTCCTAGTAAGGGTAAGGGGGATACACTTCTAAAATAACCTCTGCTCACCCCTTGGTAACTTGGCACAAGCACACAGGTTTATCTCAGAGGCAGTGTGTAAAGCATTTGTCAACACATACAGTAATACAGTGAAAACACTACAAATGGACACCACAACAGTTTAGAAAGCATATAAGTAATCTTTATCTAAACCAATCAAGACTAAAATTTCAAAAATCCACAATACAGTACTAAAAATATGACTTTCAAATGGTAGAAATAGTTCAATTCAAAGCAAATTGCAGATGGAACACTTTTCACACAAAGTACCTTGGATGCGTCATGCACACAAACAAAAAGGGTCGCAGGGAAGGTAATCTGTTGGTCCTTACACTCAGGGAAGGTGATGTGTCGGTTCTTTGCTCTGGGGATGTGATGCTTTGGTTCCTTACTGCTGCGCAGGGGAGGTGATGCATTGGTTCTTTACCGGAAAGGAGATGTGTCGGTTTCTTACTGCGTCCCCTAACAATGCAACAGATCTGGCACCTCGATGCGATGATCCAGGACGATGCGTGGGTTCGTGCAGCTGCACAGCAAGGCTAGCGTCGGATTCGGTGCGGTGATCTCAGACTTCGGAGATCGGTGCACCGGATGCGACATGCCGAGATTTCTCGAGCCACGGGCAGGCACTGCGTTGGTTTCTTTGCCAATGCGTCGGACACCGGTACGGTTGCTTCGCACTTCTCGTCATTACATTGCTTTTCCAGCTCCCAACTGCCAGAACAACCGCCAGAGGCCCAGAACAGCTAAAGGCACCTTTTGAACTCCCAGCAAGGAAGTTCAGGGGAACTGGGGGTGAATTATTTGTGTCCCTGAGACTTCAGAACAGGAGGCAAGCTCCTTTTCAAGCCCTTGGAGATCTTCCTCAAGCAGGGGAGACAGCAAACAGCAAAGTCCTTTTCCCTTTTCTTGGCAGAAAGTAGCCACTGCAGGCCCACCCCAGACAGCAAACAGCACAGGTTCAGTATTCCTCCTCAGTTTCTCCAGCTCTTCTCCTTGGCAAAGGTTCCTCTTGATTTACAGAAGTGATCTTTGAAGTCTTTTCGATCCCTGAGACTTCCAACAGGAGGAACGCTCTACTTCAAGCCCTTGAAGGAAACTCTAACAGCAGGATGATGAAAGCCCAGTCCGGTCCTTTCCCTGCCCAAGACAGAAGCAACCACTGCAGGCCAACCCCAACAGCACACAGCAGAGGGGTAGTACTCCTCCTCCAGCTTTCCCGGTCCTTCTTCCTGGCAGGTTCATTAGTTCAGCAGTTATCTAAAAGTCTTGGGTCTGGGCCCCTCTTTTTATAATCCAAGATCCTTTGTTTTCTGTGGCAGAGAAGCTCTTGGCCCGGCCAAAACCAGTTCTGTCCTCTCTGGTACAGCTTCCTGGCAGGAGGGGGAGACAGCATTGTCCTTGGCAGACCAGGCCCATTAAGGTGTGAAATAAATCTCCTCCCCCTACTCTGAATGCAGTCCAGGTCTATTCTGCCCAGCC
Organism: Lissotriton vulgaris; assembly: GCF_964263255.1. Lineage (NCBI taxonomy): Eukaryota > Metazoa > Chordata > Amphibia > Caudata > Salamandridae > Lissotriton > Lissotriton vulgaris. Next base: position 1,934,526,720 of record NC_141689.1, on the reverse strand, counting down.
CTGACTCACCCTGGTAAGGCAGGACACACCTCAACCCCCCAAGTGGCTGTCTGAGCCGAATGCACATCCCCAGCCCCTGTCACTCCAAAAGCCAGACAGTCAAAACACAAACCTAGTAGTAGCACACAGGATTTCTAAGCAAGAAAACACCCACTTTCTAAAAGTGGTATTTTCAAACACAAAATATAAAAATAATTTTTACTTAAAGATGCATTTTTATATTCTGAGTTCAGGCATACTATACTTGACCTTTCTATCTTGTCCCAACTGTAAGTTATAGTTATAAGATGTTATAAATAAACTCCCATTCTAAACTATGGGACAGATAGCCTTTCAATGGTGAAAAAAACTAAATTGGCAGTATTTCACAATCAGGACATGCCACAAACATCAGGGCTTGTCCTACATATACACTGCCTCCTGCCCACAGGGGTACCTTGGGCCTACCTTAGGGGTGACTCACCTGTAAGAAAAGGCAAGGTTAGGGCCTGGCAAGTGGGTGCCCTTGCCAGGTCGACGCAGCAGTATCAGACTGCGCACAGACACTGCAGTGGCAGGTCTGAGACCTTGTTGCAAGGCTGTTTGTGTAAGTGGTACAATCAGTGCTGCGTGCCTACTAGCAGCATTTGGTTTACAGGCCCTGGGCACACACAGTGCACTGTACTTGGGACTTAACAGTACACCAAATAAACAAATAATGGAACCATCAATTCAGAACAACAATTTACTATGGGAGCACTTGCACTTTGGCACTGAACAGCAGTGGCAAAGTGCCCAGAGCATCTAGACCAGCAAAACAAAGTCCTACACACAGCAAAAACACAGGAGGCAAAGGCAAAAATATAGGGGAAAGCCACCCCAATGATGCCAGGTCTAACACTAGTTAAACTATTAGATGCAAAATCCACACTTTTGGCCTCAAACCTCAATAGTTTAAATCAATCACTGCAAATGATTGTATGTGTAATGGGAGAGTCACAGAACGGAATCCTCAATGGTGCAGTAAGTAATAGTGCCTTGTGTATGAATAGTTCTACAAGGTCCCAGCCTGGGACAAACGTACTGTCAATGTGCAAGTTATTATTTTAAAACTGTATTATCCACAGTATAAGACAGATTTTTACAAAACAATTTAGAGTTTAAGATAAAACAAATACTTCACAAGTATATATTTTATCAATACCTAGTTAGACTGTACCTAGTGCAAACATTTTTGTGTCCATTAAAAGGATGTATTGTAGTACTTAGCTGATAACCCCCTTACATTACCTCCTAAACAGAATAAATATTTGTCAACATGAAGGTTCAGGTGACTCCTTCAACTAAAGTCTGTAGAGGCTTCCAAGCAGCCTTTGCCTTAGGCGATTAGCGAATTGCACAGATTCACAATTCGTTCAGGTAGCACTCACTCTAGTGAGAAGACTTGTTTCTTTAGCTCTCTCTTCAGTGGCGCTGGTAGTAGGGATGCAGGAAGTGCTGCAGGACACCCATAAAACTTGAAAGAATTTAGATGAGAATGAACCACAAAGGGAATCTTCACATTTTTATCTTCTGGCAGCATATTTATATTTTTAAATAAACACTGTCAAATATCCCCTATACCTTTAGTGAGATGAAGTTATTGGCCGGAACCCCCACTCAAAAAGTAATTTCAGCACCACTGTCCCTTTCAAAACTTCACAGAACAGGAGGCACAGCACCCTCTTCATTTTCGGACAGAGGCACCTCAAGGTCAACATTAACCATACAGGTATGTACGTTGCCTCCCCCTCCAAATCCCTCAGAGTCGCCCTAGACATTTTCACCAGTTTTGGCAAAAACTCAGGTTACAGTGTCAACTGGGGGAAATCACTACTATACGTCCTACACGGCGCCCCCCGTCAATACCGCGTGACTGCCCGATCAAGATGGCCACTGAGGGGTTCAAGTATCTTGGAATCTTTATCTCAAGGGACGAGACAATTCGGTACGAGAGGAATCTCTTACCACCTCTGCAGAGATTCAAACGAGACACTGCCGTTTGGAAAAGGCTACCGCTGTCCCTACTAGGTCGGGCAGCTCTATTTAAGATGATGGCGCTCCCAAGGTTTTTGTATGCCCTCCAGAACTACCCATAATTAGTCCCCATAAATATTTTACAGAGATTGAAGCAACTCAGAGAGACCTGTTGTGGGAAGGAACACCGCGCATATCGCTCCAGAAACTTACACTAGGGTGGTACGATGGGGTATAGCACTCCCAGACATTCGAAAGTACTACTGGGCAGCACACCTCTCGGACATTAATCAGGGCAGGTACAGTGGTGGGGACGATCCCGGGTATAGGATGGACAGGTGGCACCTCCCGGGAGGGAACTTCGAAGCTGCACTCTATTCTAAACCTAACAAATATCCCCTCACAGGACCTACAAGGAACTCTGTCCAACTCTGGCATATTGTCAACCGCACACTGGGGTGACAGATAAACTCACGTTAACGACCCCGCTCTGGGTTTCTGAAAGGCTAGGCACACTGGGTCATACAAAGGGGTTTCGCAAGTGGGATTTGATAAGGATCTCCCATATAAAAGACCTATGGGGACCCAAGGGTATGGTGACATTTGCCTCACTACAGCAAACGCACGATTTAGCGCAAACGGAGTACTTTCGTTATATACAGATTAGGCACTCACTCCAGTCCAACATTTCACCTAGAATGACGCTCCCGGAGGCCTCCCCTCTAGAAGAAAGACTGCTTGTTGGCCATTTGCCGGAGAGGGCTATCTCCCTCACATATAAAAAACTCATACATCACACCCCTGACCCCTTGCTCACACTTGGGAGAAAATGGGAGACTGACGGTCTGGAGATTGACGTTGAGGAATGGAGGGAGGCGCTTTCCTCACCCAAGGAAGTAGCGATATCAGCAAAACTGAGGCTGATACAACTTAAAATATTACACCGACTTACATCTCAGGGACACGGCTAGTACTGATGGGTAGGAGCAAGGACGGACTTTGTAGGAGGCGGTGTGAGGAGGTGGGGACCTTCCTTCACATACTATGGGAATGCCCTTTGATACAAGACTACTGGATGCGGGTACACAACTGTATGCGTACTGTCTGGGGGGGTCAGCTTGCGACCCGAAGTTAAAAGGTGTCTCTTGAACATCTGAGAGCCCACAGACTTGTCCACAAAAGGCAGAATATGGGCAACACTCGGACAGGTAATTGCTAAACGCAATATAGCACGCCTATGGGGAGCGGCAGCACCTCCACAGATAAGTGCATGGAAGAACAACATGGACTGGTGCATGTTGGGAGAGGAGACAGTCTATGTGGCCCGGGGGTGTGCAAGGAAATGGGTGGCAATCTGGTCAAAATGTAATGAATACCGTGGGAACCTGTGTGAACCCCCTGAGATCCTCTTCCTTGACGAACCTTTTATGCCGTAATGATCCATGTGCCACTACCACCTTGTGTATGATATCTGGAGAAGTATACTTGTATAAGAATCTGTTAATGCAACACTGTAATTACTGTGAATCTTTATGTGTAATGACCAGCTTTTTCTTTTTGCAAACAAAAAGAGTTATAAAGAAAAACATACAGGCATGGTTCTTTTTTTTAACAAAATGTAAGAGTTTTGTTTTTGTAAAATGAAAAAAGCATGGGCACATTGGCCCCCATAGATCCCATCCACTTCCACCTTGGTTTACATTCAGGTGAGTTGTGGGGTGGCTGGGAGGAGACCAGCAGGCTTGAATTTAGATGCAGTGTCCTGATAGGCCGTACAGATGGGGCCCCAAAGTAATGGCCTAGAAGAACGAAAAATGGACTGAAATGTGTCAATACTGTCAAAGAAATGGCCAGAAGCTGCACTAAGTGGCCTTCCAGCTGCAAAGACTGTGTGTGTGAAGGCTCAGTGACAGAAACTAAGTCATAAATGGGCTTCCCGGAAACGAAACTCCGGAATGGCATGTTAAACTACTAATATCAGAACTCAAACCTACAACATGGCCACTTCCTAGGTTGGTGGGGTGGCATTGAGGTGTTATCAGACTTCAATTTGTTTTGTTTTTTTAAAGTATGCCCCCACAAATTCAACTGAGGGAACATCCCAGAGGATGTGAATATTACACGGCTGAGAAACTCACAAACTGGGAATCGGTTGGTATCAGTACAGTGGGTGATTTATTTAAGGAAGGTCTCTGATTACAATTGAGTCAGTGATGGTAGATTACCGGCTCCCCAAGGGACAGTTTCTGACCACAGGGCACTGAGAGAGGTGTTGTATAAGAAGTGGGATGTTAGAAATACTGCACCCCATTATTACATCTTCTCTGTGCAACGAGGGACGGCAGAGGATTTAAATCCGGGCTTTATAAGGCATTAATACACATGATAGGAATACCCTTAGTTGGGTTTCAAAGTTAAGTGGGAGGCTGATTGTGGGAGGATACTGAATCCGAATGGTCGTATAGATTAACTTAGTTCCATAGTGTCAAAAAATGCCACATTTAATTATATAAAGTACACTTTCTACACAGAGTAAACATGACCCCAAAGAGAACTCACTGTTTATCTTCCTCAGTAACCTATGACTCCCCTCACTGTACCAAACCGGAAGCACAAGTCTGCCAGATGATATGGGTATGCCCAACGATTGTATAACACTAGGGTGAAATAACAAACACGCTTGAAAAATAACCAATGGGAGGTTATACAACCCTCATGTTGTGTATTAAGTCATTGCCCCAAAAATGATGCAGCATTTTCTAAATTTGAAGATTTCTCACCGTTAGCAAGGAGAATTGCAATTTCCTGGAGGTCTCAGATGGCTCCATCTCTAAATAAATGGTGAAATGTAGTGGAGACATGGACGGGGCAGAGAGTAGTGCGCTCCATATTGAGGGATACAAAGAGCTTAGAAAATACCCTCAATAGTCATAAGAGGGCAAATAGTTCCAAGCTTGTATAGTAAATGCCAGGAACGGAGACAAGTCTCTAGGAGTTCTGAAACATCTGAATATGAACAGAAACGACAGTTGTGACAATATATACCAGGAGCGGCGCCAAGTGCAAAATACCATCAATGGCAGGACCCATGTGAGCATATATGAACAGTCACTCACCGATGATGATCCATGTGACGAAAGGAATCCAATGTGCCAGCCACACTACCTAAACGATAGTTGTTACTCAAAAACACAACTGACTGCATACCGAGAAGTCAGAATCTCAGCATAGTGTTGAAAAAATAAATATGGAAACCCAGTATCATTTAACCAATTGATGTTAACCTATGTCCAGCAGATAATAACGAGTTGCATGATATTACTGATAAAGAGTATTAAAACGATGTTCTAAGGTTCAGCTCCACTAATTGTTCAAAGTGGTGTTTGTGCACCTTTTATGCACTTTACATGTAAAAGGAATCAACAATAATTATGTACAAGCAGTTTCTGAGTATTTTATAGGAAGAAGGGATGGAAGAAGGGAGAAATTCGGTTTAGGAAGCAACAGCTAGTAAACTGGGAGCAATCAGACAATTTTGGGGTTAAGCAGATGTCTTAGATTGGATGTTGGCACAGCATATGAGTTTCCAGGGCTTTCCTCAAGGAAAGATGGATCATTACAGTTCTCAGAGACAGGAGAGAGAATTCCAAAGAGATGTGGTATCCTGGTGAAGGAATTTTAAAGTTTACGTTGACTTTTGGTGATGTTAATTAGAGCGAGACCTGCCTCCTGAGACAGTGAGAAGATTAGTTGATAGTTCCTTCACAATATATTATCCATTAATGGTTCGAATGTATGCAATTATGCAATAAGGTTACACTATAAATGTTACACAGTAGTGTGCAGAAGAAAATCTATACTTAATGTAGATTTTATCTAGAATTCCAGTAATTCTGTAGTAACAGTATCTAAAGACTGCGTAGAAGCTGCCAATACCAGCTACAATTTTCCAGCAGGACTCCTATGTGTGTAAACATTTGGAAATGTAGCAAGCCATCTTCGTGCAATAATGTTGTATAGTTCTGTTGCATTTGCACTTGAGAATTATTTTTGTGTGTGTCCACTGTGGGAATGCATCTGGCAATGGTTTTGTCAACAGTCACAAACTCGCATGTTTGTAAGCATTCGCCTATTTCTGCATGTGTAATAGCAATTAAAATTCTGCCACAATGGCGGTATTTTAAGAGTGTGCATATCCATTTATGAATGCAAATGAATGATGCTTATTTACATATTTGTATTCTCTCTCCCCTTGCTATACCTTTACCGCATTACATTCTGAATATTACACTCAAAAGTAATTCAACGAAAACGTCTTAAGAAATAATGCAGATGCACGTCCTGTGCATCACTGACATGAATATGTACTTGTAAATAATGGGATTTGTGAATGTAAGAATTACTAAATTGAGATTCACTTTGGAGACTCGGGCCCTTGGTGAATAAACTGTGGGCCTCGGGCCCATCTGCCTTCCTGAACCAAGCCCAGCAACCGAAGATAAGGCAGCTCTCGTGACTGCGGCCTGGAAAGGCAGGCACGAGCCAAGGGAGAGTGTGACGTCACAGTCAATTGAGACAAATTAACGGGTAAACGCGCGTTGACCTGCGCAATACAGACAAAATTAATTTGACTTACGTGAAATTAAATTGGTGGGCAATAAGCACCAAAAATAGGCAGTTTAAGTACCACAATTACACAAATGACAGTTCTTTGCGACCTCGCTGTCTCTGTAAACAGTACAGCTGGATATTTTACTTTATCTTTTATATTTTTATGAGCCCCCGAGTCTGAATGAATTGCTAAGTGTTATTGAGGTTTTTTTCTTTCACACATGCAGCCGTGTAATTTGTTTACTAGGCACGCTGACAGAATTTTGTCTTGGATTTTAAAATAACGCATGCAACATGTATCATTGTATCCTTAAGTAGGTGTAAAGCTGAAATGAAACGGCTCCCCTCTGACATAGTGTAGGGCTAGAGTGGAAGTGTGATTTGAATTATGAAAGGGCTATTTTTAGTGTGCGTAGTTTAAACAACCCATGTGAGTATGGGTGTTCACACTGTATGCAAGTAACCAGTGACAGGACTGGTGAATTAAAGTTCTATCGACAGAATAATGCTGTTTTGTATATACAAATGGCAGACTTATGGGGAATGATTTAGGCACATTAACGAGGGGGTACACACAAAAATTGTTTTGCACCCATATTTATGTAATAACAAATATACATATCGCAGGAATATTTTCCAAATATATACACCTTTATGACATTCATGTACAAGGATTAGCACAGCACTATATATAAGGTTTCTAGAACGGCTGGGGTGTGCAACAGACCTATCAAGCAAAATAGAAAGAGGACAGTAACACGTAGTACTGCCGTATTAACTGCAGCACACAAGCTATAATAAATCAAAATTTCCACCTGCAAGGGTTTCACAATTAATTATGTCAGGTGAAAAAAACGTGCCTGAAACACATGAGCAATATGACATTGTCTGCTTCTCCACTTCTAACACGAATTTGTTCTTGTGACGACAACGCCTAACACATTTTAGAAGCTCAGCGATGTTTTACAAACAACCTCCAGGCAAAGCATACAGCAAATGCAGTGACATGGTGTTACAAGAAACAATTCAGAGTTAGAGGTATAATATCGAAATAAAACTCGACGTTGACTGACAGACCTGTACGGTGCCGTCCAAGACCTCGGAGCAGCTGACGCGTCCCAGGCAAAATGTGCCAGACTTTTTCTCGCTTTCTCGCAAAACTACAAGCTTGGCTTCTCATTCAAGGGTGCTTGGTCCGGCTAGCTCCGGGGCGACTGAGGCCTGCTCTCCCATCTGTTCCCACAGGCCTCTGCAGCTCCTGCTGCCTGTCGTCTATATTTGGTAACTGAACTCATGTTTCAGCTGGCCGCAGGAGGAGCGCTATCTGGCATTCCTGCAGGAGAGCTGTCAGTCCTGTGGGGACAACAATCTTTGTCACACTCGGTACTTAGACATTCAAGCCCTTCGTATATACGGGCTAACCAAGTATTGATTACATACCTGAGACGATAAATAGGAACTCTTATAGTGCTGTGCTTCTAGAGCTCAACTTCCATGCGCCAACGTAAAGCTTTCTGGGAGCAGCTGACCAGGTTCACTTCAATTCAACCATTTACAGTGTTACCGTGTTTTAAAAAAAAGTAAGATGCAGAGAAGCAGCAAAAAGTGCTACGTATGTTTTTAACACAATTAGAGGTAGTCACCGGTGTGATCTTGTTATGTTATGTTTAGTTATGTGAGATTTATAGAGCGCATGGATGTCCCGGCAAGGAGACATCCCAGCGCTAAAAAGCCAGAGGAGAGGATGTGAGAGGAGCTGCTGGATCATTGGAAAAGCCAGCTCTTCACAGCCCTTCTAAAGGACAGGAGATTGGTGGTGTTTCTGATAGAAAGAGGCAGAGAGTTCCACAAAGCGGGTGCAAGCACCTTGAATGACCTGCTGTTGCCGGACACAGGCCATTTCTGAACTTAACGCAAAATTTATATTGTACCATTACTAATTACACTGGAGGCTCACCTATTACCCCGAAAAGTTATTTCTTCACCGTTTTAGGCAACATACGCCTTGATCTGGACTCAGGACATAGGGATACTCGCCATTGACCATAGGCCTCAGTCTATTTCCATCAACTGGGACGTTTTGTGACTTCACTCATTGCTGGTACCTACATACTGATACACAATTCTGGATACCTTATATTGCCCTGAAGAAGCACTTGTGAAGGTTGAAACGCGTTGGCTGTTTTCCACTTGTACAAAAAGGACTTTTGAAAAATAAAAAGACTTGCAATCAACATCCGAAGACTGAACTTTGCTTTGTGCATACCATAACCTATTGATTTTGTGTGTTGCCTCATCAGCTTTTGATCTAGAATTTATCTGTGATCATGTGGCAGGTGACCATTTGAGGTGGGCAATACAACCTTAGTTTACTTTCTATGACTAGCCTAGGTGGTGCAGTTGTCTTTCACCCTGCTGCCTTTTTGCCTTTGTTGGACCTACAGAACCGTGGCACGGTTGTCAGATATAGGTCGGCGGAGCGAAGAACGCGGGTCGGAGTGTAAGGGTGACATAGATTGCTCAGAAACGCTGGGCCTGCGCCTGCAAGAATTTTGTGTGTAATGCCAAGCACTTTGAACTGGATTGTTTGCTCTACGGGCAGCCAATGAAGGCGACGCAGCAGACAGGAGACAGAACTAAATCTAGGCAGGGCAAACACGTTCGGGCTGCCGCGTTCATGGTGTGCTGTAGCCTGTTGATTACGGACTTAGTAGATCCAAGCAGCAGACTATTTCAGTAACCGTAGCTTGGACGACCAACTGGCGGGTGTGGGGGTCAAACAAACCCAGTATGGGTTTAAGGCCAAGCAGTAGGCCTAAAACAGGCCCTGCTACGGACTTAACATGGTCTTCAAAAGAGATGGTGTTGTCGAACCAAACACCAAGGTTTTTACGAAGGTTTTTTGGCACCGGAGGAGTACCCAGCGTCGGCAGCCACCACGTGTCGCCCCAGAGATGAGAGTCTCTACCTAATAGGAGGATCTCTGTTTTAGATGAGTGAAGCTGGAGGCAATTCATTTCCATCCAGGCAGCTATGACAGATAGGTCTTCCCGAAATTTGGTGGCGTCCTGGCTAGGTTCCTTAATGAAGGATAGTATCAACTGTGTGTCATCCACATATGACATCAGAGAAATATTATGGCTTTTGGCCAACACAGCCAAAAGCCAAATATAAACATTAAACACGGCCCCTGAGGAACACCACAGCAAGGTGAATGTGTCTGAGAGTGAAAGGGAGGGGCAATGACCTGAAAAGACCTGTCAGACAGAAAAGATGTGAACCAGGCGAGGGCATTGCCAGTGATACCGATCTCCTGCAACCGAAGGAGCAGGATGCTATGCAAGACCGTATCAAAGGCGGCACTAAGATCTAACAAAATAAGTGCCGCTGTACTGCCCTCATCCGTGGAAGCTCGGAGTTGCTCCATAACTGCCAGTAGGGCTGACTCAGTGCTGTCTCTCGGCTGAAAACCATTTTGCGATGAATCCAATATGGAATGGGATTTCAAATATTCCGTTAATATGGTATTCACATAGGATTCCTTTATTTTAGCCAGGAATGGAAGCAGAGAGATCAAGCAATAGTTCTCCGGCCTTGAGGCATCCAAAGACAGCTTCTTTAATAAAGGAATTACTTTAGCATGTTTCCAGGATTGCAACGACTCTGCTGTCCTTAAGCATAGGTTAATAAGTTCCAGGCAGCTGGGGAGCAGGCATTCTTGGAATTTAACAAAAAGTTCTGGTTTGAGGGGGTCAGCTGGAGACCCTGACTTTATTTTAACAGATACAGCCATAAGGCCATGTAATGTAATGTAAAAATTACTTCTAAAGCGCAGCTAACACCTAACGGTTTCTTGGCGCTCGAGCAACAGGGGGTGGACAATTCACAACACATAAGCATTAGCAGAAGGCATTACGGAACAAGTGAGTTTTGAGAAGGGACCTGAAACGTGCATAGGGAGAGGCGAGTCTGATGCTCAGGGGGAGTGAGTTCCAAAAGGAAGGGGCGAGGAATGAAAATCTTGAGCCTCCATGTTTCTTACGTTTAAAAACAGGGACCTTGAGTAGGGCAAGGTGGGAGAAACGAAGATTGCGGGCAGGAACATAAGAGTGCAGTAGTGAGGAAATAAAAGAAGGGCTCAAACCAGCAAGGGACTTAAAGATGGTGCAGCCTAGCTTAAATTTGCACCGCTCAGACACGGGGAGCCAATGAAGGGACTTTAACAAGGGACTGACATGTAGGTGCCTAGGTTGATGGTAAATGAGGCGTGCAGCCTGGTTCTGAATAAGCTGCAGCCTCTTCAGCAAATAGGACGGGATGCCTACATACACGGGGAGCCAATGAAGGGACTTTAACAAGGGACTGACATGTAGGTGCCTAGGTTGATGGTAAATGAGGCGTGCAGCCTGGTTCTGAATAAGCTGCAGCCTCTTCAGCAAATAGGACGGGATGCCTACATAAAGTGAATTGGCATAGTCAATCCTCGAAATGACTAAGGCTAGCAGAACTAAGGTAAGAGCTTCAGTGGTCAAAAAACGGGCGATCTTCCGGATTTTCCGGAGCTGAAAGAAGCTAGAGGAGACTACCGCATTGATCTGGGGCTTCATCGTGAGATTGTTACTGATGATAACTCCCAGACTTTTTGCTGAGTCGACTGGACTAGGGGGAGGGCCCAAGCTCACCGGCCAGAAGGTGGATTTCCATTGGTTGGCGGCTCCCCCAACAAGAACCAGATCTGTCTTGTCGGGGTTAAGCTTCAGATGGTTAGCCCCATCCAGTCGCTGATGTGGCAGAGGTTGGACTGGAAATTGAGGATGGACTCCGCCAAGCCATCGATATTAAAAATCAGCTGAATGTCGTCCGCGTAATTAAACTCGGTGACATGATTGCCTCATAAAGACCGGATAAGAGGGGTCATGTATAAATTAAAAAGAAGAGGGGATAAGGAAGAACCCTGCGGTACGCCACAAGTTAGACCTAACCTGTCAGCGGTAAACTGAGAGAGCCGGACCGCCTGATGGCGGTTGGACAGAAAGAAGCAAACCCAGTCCAGAGCGGTGCCCCGGATGCCAGCCTCCCCGACACAGCCGACGAAGATATTATGGTCGACTGTGTCAAAGGCGGCCGACAAGTCCAGGAGCACCAGAACCTGGCTGATGTTAGAGTCTGCCCCTCTCCGCAGTTCCTCCATAACTGAAAGTATAACTGACTCCGTAGAATGGGCGGGTCTAAAACCGGCCTGTTGGGAGTCAAGGTATTGGGAGTGCTCAATGAAGGAGCTCAACGTGTTGGTAACATGAGACTCAAGCACTTTACTAAGGTAGGGGAGAAGGGAGATGGGGCGAAAATTACTCATGATCGTCAGGCGCTTGGGAAGGGAGAGGTTTGATAGTGACCCAGTCAGGATGTGATAGCTCCTCCACTATGGAAAAGATGTCTTTCATTTTAGTAGCTGAGTTAACAATTTTTTGTGAAAAGTAGGAGGTCTTAGCAGATAGAATCGCTATTTTATATTCTTTGAGCAGGGACCTATACCGCAACTTTGTGTCCGCGGCATAGCCTCGCCGCCATTGACGCTCAGCCTGCCTGAGCTCGAACTTTAAGGCTTTAAGGTCTTCAGTGAACCACTTTTGTGCGTCATGTGTGCGCTTAAGCTTGATGTGTTTAAGCGGGGCGACAGCATTACTAGCTGTTTCAAGCCAGTTCGTAAGAGCTGAGGCTTGGGTGTCAATAGAGTTGGCTGCAGGGGGAGGAGAAGTTTTAAGTAAATCAACAAATTTACTAAGGTCAGCCCGATTCCAATTCCGGGCTCGGAAATTGCTCTGCAGGGTTCTGCTAGGATAGGGAGTGACTGCGAGGGAGAAAGAGATTATGAGGTGATCTGACCATAGGCAGGGGAAATAAGGGGGGCCGAGATCTTCACATTGGATGTCCAGACATGGTCCAAGACGTGACCTTTAATGTGGGTCGGGACATTTATGTGTTGGCAGCAGTTCATGCCGGATAAAAGATCCGAGAACATAATGGAGCAAACACTCTCCTTTTCATCAAAAGGCCAATAATTAAAATCTCCTAAAATTAGGATGTTGGAATTATTAATGATTAGTTCAGAGAGCATATCACCAAACAGCGTCAAGAAGTTGGGCATAGGTTGGGGGGGGCGGTAGCTAACACACAGATCAGGGGTGTGGCTGAAGATTCCAGTCTTAACGCCAAGATAATCAACCAAAGGAATACAGACCGTAGTTAAAGAAGAGAATCTGATAGAGGATGTGATAATGGCTGCTACTCCTCCACCTGGCCTGTCAGAGGCTCGGTCTGCTTGCAGAATATAGTAGCCAGAAGGGATAGCTCAAAGAATGTCTGGAGTAGATTCAGCATTGAGCCAGGTCTCAGTCAACAACAATATGTCGGGTTTCACAGAATGTAGGTAATTAAAAATTTCCAACTGGTGTCTTACCAGTGAGCGAGTGTTAAGATAACTCACTGTAAGTTTTGATAACAGAGACCCTTTAGTGGGGGAGGAATCAGTGCCTGCAAAGAGGGATAGAGAAGGGAAAGCAGCAGAAACTTGTGTCGGGGGCGATGGAATCTCAGAGAACGAGTCTCTGGCACAGAATAACCCCAATGACTCGAGTTTCAACCGAGTAATCGCCGTAAGAGGCCAATTAGCATGTAGATGGGTTAGATAAGAAGATGGATATCCGGAGGAATGGACAGGGGGATTAGCCCCTTGCCCCGGCGGGTCGCGGATGGGCTCAGACAGGCTTACCTTAGGCGCACCTTCGGCGCGCCATCGTCGCGCCGGCTGTGCTCGTCCGCTGCGCTTCCGGGGGGCCATTGCAATTTGAAGCCAAACCCCACCCCCATCAATCGAGATGGATGGATGGATGGAAAAGCAGAGAGGGAATGGGTCTCACTACCAGGGAGAGCTCCCTTCATCTAGCGTAAAGTGTCAGGATGGAAGCTGTCATAAATTCCCACCACTTTATTAATGAAACCAGTGGCCAAAGTTTCACATTGGGCATTGGAGGCGATAGTGTTGTCAGCTGTCAATGGTGATTTTATGGCAAGACAGGAGGCTAATCCTATTGAAATCTTCGTTATTTAGCTAACCACAGCCACTTTAAATAACAAAGAGCATTGTGACACAAAGAAATTCCAACCCAATAAAAGGTCAGAACACTAGGAACACTGTAGGAACTGGGGTCACCAGTTCCTCGGGGGTAGCCTGGCTCGAGCGGGTAGGCACCTGAAAGCTTAGGTGTTAAGTGACTACACAGCACACACATCCACTGAAACAATAAATGCACCCAAAGACTGAGACCACACCAGTGAGGTTGATTAAACAATGTACTTTTATCTAGAATAAGATCACGGTTGATAGTTCATTCTGGGTGAACAAGTCATCAAGGTAGCATTAACTCAATTCATATTTCCTTAAAAATCATACTTTTCATTACTCAGCCATAAATATATAAATACATAAATATTAAATAGTAAATAACTGTAGGCCTGGCATCAGCCTTGCTCCTAGTCAGCACCTGCACGAAATTCATTAGTGGAAACCACCATCAATATTGCATTTGGCAGCGGCAGATCTGGTGCATGAGGTCGCAGTCAGCTTCTCAATAAATAAGTAATATGAACGTCACATCAGGCCAGGATAGACATTTCCTTACGTAAAGCAACCATTACACTATATAACTGTGGGCATTCAGCAAACCTCTCATGAAGCCAGAAAGAACATCTCATTGTCTGCAGTAGAAAGTACAGCTCTTTTAGTAACCCCTGGTAATATCTCAGGAGGTAACTCCACTAACCCACAGTTACGGGGGCCTACTGCATACTCTGGCCCCAGTTCTGACTCATTTGTGGGCTAATTGGGGTCCAACGGGGCCCAGTCACTAGTTTTCCCAGGGGAGGGGCGCACTTGGAGGCTCCCGCCCACCTCCCCAGGGATGACCTTTACCTTCGGCACTCCCGGGCCCTTGCTGGGCATTACAGCATGTTTGGCAGGGGTAGAGAGCTCACGCTGACTCCGGAGCCCCCTCGCTGGTACTCTCAGCCTTGACGGGAATTAGGTCGATATGGGGAGGCCCGCGCAGCTCCGGTGAAGTTCCCGGGCCTCCCCACAGCCCCGATGTTGCTCCGGTGATCCGGGGTTTCTCTCGGCGTCTCTAGGCCAATCCCCGACGGTCTCTGGGAGGTGTGGAGCTGTCTGCCAATCCCTGCGTGGCCGGCAGAGGAGTGCAACAGGCCCAGCCAATGGCGGGGCAGTGGGGGCGGAGTCCAGGTTACGCCCCTTCACGTGACGCAGGTTGCAGGCTTCAGGGCTTAGCACGGCCTAGCGCGGCCTAGCGCGGCCTGTCAGAAATTCCGGCGGCCCTCTCCTGACACCTGGGGCCGCAGCGGGGGCAAAGTTGATGGTGCTGGCCCCAAGGAAGGAGCGCCGGTCTGCGGCACTGACAGGGGAAGACCCGAGGACTCCCGGGCCGCAGCGGTGAGTCTGGCCTTGCCGCAGCACTTCTCAGCCACAGCGCTAAGTTCCTCACAAGGCGGGGCAGCGATCAGGGCAGCGTGGGTGCAGGCAGTACGGCGCTGGTAAATCATAGCGCCTCGGGGACAGTTCACAGCGCTTTAGAGGCAATTGACAAGACCGCAAGCTGCAGCGCTTGGGGGACCAGTACAACGCTTCTCAGGGCACAGCAATCCGGCAGTCCACAGCGCTTCTCAGGGGCACAGTAGGAGAGCGCTGGGAAGGTAGGGCAGCCAGATTAGCAGCCCAGTCAGTTCAGTCTAGGCAGGACAGCAGAGGGGATGATGCAGGGCAGCGCAGGGGCCCAGGGGCGACCCAGGGGGCAGAGATGGCACAGCCCGGTACCTGGTTGATCCCCAGTTGTCCTGGATGGCACAGGTGGTTTTCTTCTTGGCGCTTGGTGGTTCTGGTGCCCTTTGAAGGTAGTTGCTTGAAGGGGGGGGGGTTGGAGTTGAAGGCTTGAAAAGTTCCCTCAGCAGGTCACTTCAGGTGGCCCCTGGGTTTCCCTCCCGCCGGGCCAGATCAGTGGGCTAGTTCAGTGTTCCTTACTCAGCTTGGTGGGCAGTGCCTAAACCATGTCATCCCCAGTGGTATAGGTTTCTGACTAGACCCTACCGCCTAAGTCTCCTGCGTAGGGTCCCCCAGGTCAGTGATGACCCATCTGACTGGAAAGTATCCCTCCCTTTTCTTTTATAGTCCCAGGTCAGATGACCACTCTCTGAGATGGCAGTTGGTGACCACTCCCCTCTTCCGGAAGGTTCCAGGAGCTTCCTCACCTAGCTATGGGCAGGGAAGGTAGGCTGGTGTCGCAACAATGTTTAGGGGTTCCAGCCAGCTCCTGGCTACTAGAGTGCGTCTAAAAAGACCAAGCTGCAGTAGCAGGGGTCAGTGGCAGTCATATTGGGGGAAGAGAGCACCTGCACCTTAGCATTGGGGACAATGGGAAGGTGCTCGGAGACCTAAGGCCAAAAAAAGAAGGTGGAAAAAAATGAGGCAAGGGCGAAAAAATAGGGAAAGACCACCCTAGGGCTGACAGGTCTAACAAACACATACTTCTTTTTTTGTCTGCCGCAGCTCAGATAAGTAACCTCTCAAACTCTCTGTTTTTGATACATATCTCTCTTTTCTCGCTTATTTGCCCTGCATTTCGACTTTCTGCCTCGTTCCTTATTAATTTATCTTTATATGCCCACTCTATTATAGCCTTGGGGTTTTTTCTCTTTCTCGTTACCTTTTAACCCCAGTTTACACCTCCTGCAAGGTGCTCTCTCACTCTGCCTTGTCTCCTCTGTTTTTTGTCTTTCCCCTTCATGCCCTCGTTTACCATGTTTTGCGCCTTTACATGTTGTTTAACCTTATTTAATTTTAAATTATGCCCGCCACTGCTCATGGGAATGCCACTGGCGCACCATGGTAACTGCGTAGGCTACTTCTTGTGCCTCACGCCCGCGTTGCTAGGAGCTGCAATAATGCTCCTAACGCGGACGTGCGTTTGCTTCCTCCCTGCTCCATTGGGCAGCCCCGTGATGCAGCTCTCGACTCCCGGTTCTTACCTTTGAGGGACTAGTGCTCGGGACCTCTTAGCTGTTCTCCTCCTCCCAATATTGCGTCTCCCCTTCCACGCCCGTACTCACAAAAAAAAAAGTGAGATAAAAATAGTTGTAGGACGTGACGCCACCCTCTTGGTGAAATAGACGGAATAGTTGTAGGACTCACCTTGCTACGTCCTTACGTTTTGGGCGGCCATCTTAATCCTTTGAGCTCTCTCTTACCTTGATACATCCATTTCACTAGCTTTAGCCTTTTAAATGTAATTGACAGTTATTCAGCTGTCTTTCAGTTAAATCTCCACTCTTTTTTTCTACTCGCTGTTCCCTGCCTTCTCCTCTTACAATTTTTTTTATTTTTCATTAGCTTTTTTGTTCTTTGATATGGATCATCAAGACTCTCATAGCGTTGCCACACCCTCCACCTCCGATCAACCCCTTGAGGACAAACTAAGGGAAATGCTGGAGGCCTTTTCAAGGGACCTTGAAAGGAAGCTGGATAAAAAATTTGAAAATGTATCAATGGATGATAATAGGACCTCAGATGAGGAAAGATTTTGGCCTGCCAATGAAGACCCGCTTAATAAGCTGGCAGGGAAGGCTGACAGAAAACGTAAAAACATGCAAGTAGCTGGTCCTATATATAAAAGGAGTATGTTTTCTGATTCAAAGAAAGCGCTGAATAATGGTGGAGTCGAGGACACACATGGGGACAATGGAAAGGGTTCATCTAATGAATCAGAACTACAACTAAATGCGTGCAAACACAAGGTTGTGCAATGTGATAACTCCTCTGGGAGTGCCGAAGTGGCACTGAGCTGTTCCTCAGATTTCGACTCAGACGATTCTGAGGTCCTACCTCCAAAAGACAACAATAAGATTATAATTTTGGAGGATCAAGTTTTAGGTGAACTTACTGACCCCTTTAGGGAACTCATGTTTGATCCCTCATTACAAAACATCCCTTATCCCCTGAATTGACCCCAGCTGCTCACGTAGCCAACTATATACAGTTTTGGCTCAGAAAACAAATCCCTAAGGACGTCAGATTACGTCTCAGGTCTGAATGCCCTAGACCCTCCTTCCCCAACAAGATTACTCAAACACCTGATTTGGACCCTAAAATTATTGCCTTTATCGCTAAAGGTGGTAAAGACCCCAGAAATGGACTAGACAAAGGCTTACACATGTGTCAAGACAGACGCCTGGACTTGTCTGATCCTTTAACTACGATTTTCAATTTAACTGAACACACCTTTGTTAATAATTCCTCCATTAACATTGAAGAGTTAAGAAAATGGATTCAACGAGCAGTATGCCTCCTTGGTAATGCCAACACCGCCTTAAATGTGGAGAGAAGGAAGAGTATCCTCCTAAAAATCGACCTCAAATTTGTGGAGCTTGTCAACAATGTAGGAGGGCAAGTGGCTAATTGATTGTTCTTTGGGGATGACTTTATAAAACAGATGTCCAAATATTTAGGGGCCTTTAATTCAATCTGAAAATCACAAAGAGATATTAAAAGAGTCTTCGACAGGCGTGTTTTTGGATGGGCCGTGTGATCAAGAGGCCGATTTCCCGTCCGAGGACAAGCTAATTCAAGGGCCTCCTTTCAGAGAGGTTTTAGATCAAACCTCTTCTCCTATTCAAACTTCTACCCTCAGAGACAAGGCTTTAGAGGAAGAGGTTCATGAGGTGACCGTCGTTCTAGATGTTCAGGTAAGTCAAGACACTTCTGCTATCCTTATCAAGATAGGCGGGAGACTAGCTCAATTTACAGAAAATTGGTTGTCCATAACTCAGGACCCTTGGGCCCTACAGACCATCTCAGGATATCACATAGACTTTGTGGGAGAGCCCATCCAAGATTACATCCCAGAATTGATAAGATTCAACAAAGATTTATCAAAACTAGTTAACCAGGAGGTGAAAGACCTCTTAAAGAAAGGGGCCATCAGAGAATGTCTAGACCACTCCATTGGGTTTATAAGCAATGTCTTCCTAGTGCATAAAAAAGAGAAAGGGATGAGACCTGTTATAAATCTAAGGAGTCTCAATGATTGGGTAGAGTACCACCACTTCAAAATGGAGGGTCTTCACCTAATAGGAGATATTCTCCAACCTGGGGATTGGCTAACAAGATTAGACTTAAAAGATGCTTATCGAACTATACTTCTTTGCAAAGACCATCAGAAAGATCTCCGTTTCAGATGGGATGGAAAAATGTGGGGATTTGTATGCCTACCCTTAGGACTCTCTTTGGTAGATGTAGCGGTATATCTTGATTCTCCGCCCTACTGTTAATCACGTGACAGTATCATCATAGGGTTAGTGTTCATGCTTCCTCCACCCGGATTTGTACCCCTGGTTAGTGCAGTAGGGATCAGGAATACTAGTGTCTTTGGTAAAAAAAATATTTGTACAGCCAGGTTTTAATTTTAATAGATCTGGATTTGAGATATTGTTTAAAAGTTGATTGTAGTGCGTAATGAGATTGAGTTGCGGATCTCCCACACTTAAAATGTTGTTAAAAAAAGGATGGTCGACATGTTTCAGCCCTTGTATTGCCTCTGTGGGTCAGGTGGGCTTTCTTCAGGACCAAAGTGGTTAGGTGTAGTGATACTGTGGGTGACTCGGTGAGTGATTTCCTCAGGAATATTATTCTTGAAGATGTGTGAGGAATTAGATATATTAATCTGTTTCCGGTGGGGTCCAGTAGTACCTGTATAAATAATAGTAAGGGGCGGGGAATAGGGACCACAGCCAGATGGAGAAGTGTGAGATTGGTCAGCTTCCTATCAGTGCTGTCTTTAGTGTGTGAACTTTTGTAAAGCAACAACATAAAAATGGCAGTTCTTTATCGTGAGGCCACCAGTAGTTCATCAGGCAGAATAATCTCTCTTATTACTTTCTACAAAAAGGATCAGAATTTGTACTCAAGAAAAGATTCAGGGTATGTAAAATTAAATTTAAACATGGCAAAATGTCTCTCTACATTCTGTAATTCTATGTAAATAGTGTTCTAGTGAGTGGCTTATTTTTGTCATTTGTGGGACGTGGCTTTGCTGTTATGTGATAGAATTCAAGCAGTGCGTAATATGGGTGACTATTGTTACTTCTAGGTCATTAAAGATTTTCTCGCTCAATGCTCATGATTAAAAAAGAAGAGGATGGCTATGTAAGTAGTCGGGTAAATACATTGCATGATTGTAGTATGATTTAGAAGCTTATCTATGCATTATAATGCTACGGTATATCCTGAAACTCACTCACATTATATATAGCATCCCTATTTTTGTAGTTAATTGCCCCAAGATTCGAACCATAATTCATGATGTGGACATTATTTTAGTATTCGTGCTATCATACTGACACACAGCATAACCGTAGAGCGTTACTATGAAGCTCAGGGCAACGTGCCGAGTGACTGGGGGCCTGGCGTGCCTGAAAAAACTTAATTCATGGCGTGGTCATTATTTTAATATTCGCGCTATCGTTCTGATACACAACGTGACCGTAGAGCGTTACTGTGAAGCTCAAGGCGGCGCGCTGAGTGATTTGGTGCCTGACATGCCCAAACGAACACAATTCACGATGTGCTGAATATTTTAATGTTTGTGCTTTCATTCTGACACAGCGTGGCCGTAGAGCTCTACTGTTAAGCTCAGGGCGGCGCGCATCGGTGTCTTGGTGCATGGCGTGCCCGAACAAACGTACCAACATACCTTTTGTCATTCATAAAGTTACTTCAACGGGTGGTAACAGACAAAAGTCTTGCTTAGTTCCAAACCAAGTCACTTAATTTTTAGGTTTCATGATAGACACTGTCCAAGGCCAAATAAGACTCCCAAGAGAAAAATTAAAGTGTATAAAAAAGGAATTAAGAAACGTACTATCTCTGGGCAAGATCTCTCTTCGAATGCATGTGAGGATTATTGGCCTGTTGTCCTCTACGATTCAAGCCATTTTTCCGGGTCCTTTGAACTATCGGGCACTCCAATGCCTGAAGAGAAAACACCCAAGAGATGGTTTGAATTATTCTCAGGAAATAACTCTCATCCAAGAGGCGAGGGAAGAAATAGTTTGGTGGTTAAAAAATATGGAAGCTTGGAATGGGAGAGCAATTTTTGGCTCTCTCCCGGACCTAGTGATAGAATCAGATGCAAGTTTGTCAGGTTGGGGAGTGAACTGTAGTTCAGTCTCTACTGGTGGCCTATGGAAGGAGCAAGAAAAGAACATATATAAACTGTTTGGAGCTTCTAGCAGGCTCCTTTACAATAAAATCTTTTACGAAATGGACAATGTCTCGGCGGTAAGGTATGTCAACAAGCTTGGGAATCCGAAATCAAAGGATTTAGCAGATTTGGCCAAGGTATTTTGAGACTATTGTATCAAACAGAATATTTTAGTTCAGGCAGAGCACATTCCTGGTTTGAACAATGCAGAAACAGACTGGTTCTCAAGGAACCACAGGGACTCAAGCAATTGGTGTCTGAATAAGGAAGTCTTCCTAGGTCTGATGGACATTTTAGGTCCTTGCCAGGTAGACCTCTTTGCAGACAGATTAAATACCCAACTAGAGACTTACTTCAGTTGGCACCTAGATCCGGAATCCGCAGGGGTGGATGCCTTCAGGCAAGATTGGAGAACTCTGAAGGGTTATGCTTTTCCCCCCTTTTCAATGATTACACAAGTAGCTGCAATGGTCCGCAAATGGCTTGGCAGAAATGGGTTTGCTGGTGTCTTGCAAGGCACTTTGATCCCAGTGGATGTAGTGGAGGTAGCTAACTACCTTTCAGAGTTATTTGCAAAAGGCCTTGCTTACAGGACTATTAATGTTCATCATTCTGCTATTGCCACTGGTCATGTTTTCGTCAATGGTTCCTCTGTGGGTCAAAATGTACTTATTAGAAGACTGTTGAGAAGTATTAGGATTTCTAAACCTCCCATTTCTAGGTATAACTCCCTCTGGGACATCTCTAAAGTCCTGAAATGTATTTATAACCTAGGCTCCAACAATGCATTGTCTCTTAAACTTCTTTCCTTTAAACTCACAACCTTTCTCTGTTTAATCTCTTTTAGAAGAGTCTCTGACGTTAAAGCTTTAGAAATTTCTAACAGAGTTTTTTCCCCAGAAGGTATTTGTTTTTATTTAAACAACAGAACCAAAACTAATTCTCAGACTATTTTCTATCCTTATTTTAATGATTATGTCAATGTATGTGTTGTCAGATGCGTTAAAGAATATGAACAGAAAACTTCTTCTCTGAGATCTAACGTTAAACAGTTATTGATTTCTTTCAGGAAACCTCACAAAGGTGTTTCTCCTTCAACTCTAGCTAGATGGGTGAAAGAAGTGATGAAACTGTCTGATATTGATATTACCTTGTTTGGTGCACACTCTGTCCGTGGTGCATCTGCCTCTCATGCCTTTTTACAAGGAGCTTCTTTGAATGATATTCTTAAATGTGCTGATTGGTCCAATGATATGGTTTTTTGCAAGTTTTATTTTAGACCTTTTGAAAATGCTGCTTCATGTTTATTGAAAATGCTTTAAACTTGCAATTAGATTAGCCTCCGGTCTTGCCATACAATGTAGACTTTTTCCCAACTTTGTTGACCAGAAAATCTGGATTTTATTAAAGACTCGGAGGCTAATATTATTCCCTCCCTAATCCCATTCCTTCTTCACTTTACCTTTTAGGTTGTGGTCAACAATAATGGTGTTTTAAGGATTATTAGTCCTAAGTTTTTTTCACTTTTTCTTTAACGTTGTGAAGATATCTTCGTCATCAAAGAAGATAATTTGGATTGCTTCAACTTCCTTCCTGCTTTTATTAGTTTGTTTATGTTCTCCTAATTTGTTTGGATGAAAAAAGAAGGATGTGTTACTAGTGTTCTGACCTTTTATTGGGTTGGAATTTATTTGTGTCACAATGCTCTTTGTTCTTTAAAGTGGCTGTGGTTAGCTAAATAAAGAAAACTGCAATATTATTAGCCTCTGAGTCTTTAATAAAATCCAGATTTTCTGGTCAACAAAGTTGGGGAAAATCTACATTTCACCATATCCTTTAACTGGGAGAAGATCGTTTTAGAGGGGTTATTGCTGGTATCAATTTTGTTGGCAAAATACATGGTACGAGCTTTCTGCATCTGTTTATGGTAGTCTTTCCTAGCCTTTATATATTCAAGTTTGGCAGAGGGACTATAAGCGCGTCTCTAATACTTTACAGTTTTTCCTACTGTTGTAAGTGCCTCATGAAACCATGCATGCGACCAGGCTTTCTTTGGATGACAATGTTTGGCAGGGATACACTTATCTAAGGCCTGATTAATCAATTTCCAAAACAGTCACTAGACCTCTCAATGTCTGTAGGCAACATAGTTTGTGAGATGGCAAGAGTGTCTTGAAAGGTGGGGTAATCAAGTTTCTGCCAGGGGAGTTTGTTAAGCAAATTGCGAGGGAGCGAAAGTTTGCAGCCTACTAGATGCAACAAAAAGAGGATAAGGTTATTGTCGGTTCAAGCCATCGGTTAAGATATTGGGGCCTGCGGAAGCAAGATGTTGGACAGTACAGAGTCAAAAAGATGTCCTGCCCCATGTATGGGTCCTGAAACCAATTGGAAAAGTTGACAGGCAGCCATATCATTTAATGTCTTGTAATCTTATGTGAAGGCAATTTTCAGTTGTTAGGGAGACATTTCTTTAATTCCAAAGTATTTAATTTGATGCATGTCTCCTTGGCTTAACTATGAACTCCATCTCTCTGAGAAAAGCCTCAGCTGACGCCATAAATACATTGTCATTATGGCAGGTGTAACAGTGCCAGTGCCAGTGCACAGTTACGCCTGCAAAATGCAAATCCAATTCCCCCCCTCTGCCCACAGCCCCAGCAGTACAAATATTATAGAGGCAGTGAAAGTGCCCCTGAAATTATGAATAGATATGTTAGTCCACAGGAAATGCACATTTGATTATTCTACTAGAAATTGTACTTTTGTTAGATGCTTGAAGAGTTTGTAAGAAATAGTGACTTGGAGAAAGCAAAGAGATAATTAGGTGCCATTAAGAGAATTGTGATTTCTCCAAGGCAATTCATTCAGAGAGTTTTGGGGTAAGCTATAGATAAAAGGCCTGGATGGAATGACACCAAATTTGGAATGCAGACAGCAATCCATTTCTTGGGTCTGCTTTTTAGATCTGGCATTAGTCTAGACATTGTGATTTTACTAAACTATATAATTATATATATATGTTACTCAAGTTATAGGTAGATGAAGTAACGATAACTCATACCCTCGCCATGCACAGTGTTGTCATCAATGATGTAATTTCAGATGTGAGCAGTGACTTTATCAATGATGTCACAGAACAGGTCATGAGTGATGTACTATGTTAGGATACAAGTAGTGCATGCCAAGGGAGAGAGCTATAGTTATTTCAGGGTTGGGTTATATTTCCTTTAGTTAATTATAATTGGCACATTTTAGTATTTTTAGTTTATAATGTACTGTTGCAACTAACTATAATGCCACTTTAATCTTTGCTTTTTCAGTGCATTTCCAAGTTTGTTTTTACCTTACTATAACTATCACTTTAACATTTTTTTCAGTACATTTCTAAGGTTTTTTTTAGTGTAAGTCAATGTCAATTCATAAAAGTCTAGCCTATGTCATGTCTGTCAAACATTTGCATACAACATTAGTAATCAAAAGTGTGAGTCTCTCATTTACACACTACAAGCCATATAATGCAACCATAAAACCAACTACAAGGGTCTCAGCATTCCAAGCTTAAGAACAAGCTCTACAAGAACAAAAGCTCCAGGTTTGGATCCCTTAGGAAAATTATACAGTTTTCCTGAGACCATGTACATAGAACCCAGTAAAGAAAGGGATAATTGTTTAAGTATTACTGGGGGGCTGCTGTACTCCCTGCAGACCCCCATAACACTTAAGACATGCTAGTGGGGCTCCTGGCCTGATTAGGAAACCACCTTGCATGCAAAGGCCATTATAAGCTACATCTTCGCCCTCACACTTCCTTGACATTGTGTTTTTTCTATATTATTCACAACAAATAGGGGCCGTGAATCTAAACTATATCAAGATTGCAACCTGGGGCTAAACCAACGGATAACTGAAGGAGAACGTATAAAGACTCCATCAAAGAGACTCTGGATGCAGGTGGCAAAGCGGTCTTGGTCTTGTTAGACTGCTCGGCGGCTATTGACACCGTGCCCCACAGCCACCTTTCCCCACAGCCTTCTTTTGCAAAGGCTAAGGGAATGCAGCTTTGTGGGCACGGTGTTGAAGTGGTTGACCTCTTTTCTAGATGGGAGAAATCATGAGGTCTGGTCACCTCCATTCTCGGCCAGTATACCATCTTTACGCGTGGGTCAATTTTGAGTCCTGTACTTTTCAATCTGTACATGGCCCTCCTGGCTTCTCTGTCCGAAGAGAATGAGGTGACAATAATATCATACGCCGATGACACTCAACTGCTGTTCACCTGTAGGAAAGGAGAGGAAAATAACGGGGAAAGATTAATAAATGCCTGAAAGAAATCTTTGTCTGGTTTAAACAGAATCCGAAATTATCTTTTTCGGCTCTCCACCACTGGATGTCTGGACACAATGGTGGCCTCAGGATATGTCTCCACCCCAGGCAGCAGTGAGGGTTGTGAAGAACTTGGGAGTAAAAATAGATGACACCCTCTCAATGGTACCCCAGGTTCAGGCAGTGGCAGGGATCTGCTTAGGCCTCCTAAAAATGTTGCAGAAGTTTTTGTTTTTACTCCAGACCTCACAAAGGAAAATTGTTATTCAGGCCCTCATTATGTCCAGATTGGACTATGCTAATGTTCTGTATCTAGGCCTGCCGGAGCTCTTATTAAACAGAATACAGGTGGTGCAGAACGCGGCAGCCAGGGCTATTCTGAGTCTTGGGCTTAGAGACCGGATCTGCCATCATATCAGGAACTTGCACTGGCTGCCCGTTTGCAGTAGAATAAGTTTTACGGTGCTGGTCCTGGCCTTTAAGGCTCTGCAGGGCATTGGAGCAAGTACATCTGCAGAAGAGTCTCTGGTTATGTACGGTTAGATCTTTTAGATCCTCCCAACAACATCTTATGGTCATCCCAAAGTATTGCAGGGTCCGCAAAGGGGGCAGCTCTCTTCAAGTGCAAGTGGCAGGACTTTGGAATAAGCTTCCCCTTTCACTAAGGCAAACCACTGATGTATGACTTTCCGGAAGCAACTGAAGACATGGCTGTTTCAACAAACAACCTAATTTGTCTTCTTTTGGTTTTTCTCTCTTCTGTTTCTCTCCTCTCACTTTTTTCCTGTGCTTTCAGCTTTGTGTTTCTTCTGTCTTAGCGCCGGGATACTCTTTGAGTAGCTGTGCGCTCTATAAGAGTATTTTAACATAACATAACATAAATAAATAAATACATAAATATATATATAAATATAAAACACCCCAGCCATTGTACCCAGAAAAATTAAAGGAGCCGGACGAGATGTATGAGATCAAAAATAAACGAACCGATAAAAAATTAAAGCAAATTTTAGTTTAAAGTTCTTGATTCCATCGATGGAAAAAATAAGGCAAGAATTGCTCTCGGCTTTTTAAAAAGTAACACAAGGATGTGTAATATTAAAATACATGTATCCTGCTATAAGTTACAATTTAATTTGCCTGTGCAAATCGGACCATGCTGCAATTAATGACCCACTGGTGAGGAGTGCACACACTCAAGCCATCACGCACGGAGAACTAGGGGGACCAACTGGCATGGGCACAAATTTAGGACAATGAGCCTTTTGTTAACCATTGTTGGTGATTAGAGGAATTTGAGCATCCTGGAGTGTCCCGACCATTTTCTGTGCCCGGGAGGGTAGACAGGAAAATTGTTGTTATATATATATATATATATATATTGTATTTCAAATGGCTCTTGACAAGGAAGGCACACACAGCAGGCGGAGATTTTCGAGTTTATTGCATTCAGAGGTCCACAATCACCGTCATTTGTTCTGTTTAGCCAACGCGTTTCGATGCTGTACGCATCTTCTTCCTGGGCAGTGGTGGCAATAACGGCTTTAATGTTCATTCCCAACCCACTTTCCGCTTTAGTAGTGACTGAAAGAGACTGTTTCAATAATGATGACAAAACGGAACTCACTATGAGGGTAAAACTACCAATCCCACAATTCATCAGCTACTAAGCGGACACACCCACTTTTCAGTCACTACTAAAGTGGAAAAGTGGGTTGGGAATGAACATTATATATATATATATTGTATTTCAAATGGCTCTTGACAAGGAAGGCACACACAGCAGGCGGAGATTTCCGAGTTTATTGCATTCAGAGGTCCACAATCACCGTCATTTGTTCTGTTTAGCCAACGCGTTTCGATGCTGTACGCATCTTCTTCCTGGGCAGTGGTGGCAATAACGGCTTTAATGTTCATTCCCAACCCACTTTCCGCTTTAGTAGTGACTGAAAAGTGGGTGTGTCCGCTTAGTAGCTGATGAATTGTGGGATTGGTAGTTTTACCCTCATAGTGAGTTCCGTTTTGTCATCATTATTGAAACAGTCTCGTGGTGGTAAGTGACTTCACCACAAGATTACAAGCACTCCAGTGTGCTCCGATGTTTCGTGTCCCTCCGCAGTGATTGCACTCCTGCTGCGCCGATTACACCAGAATTACCTTGGTTGACACGGCTCCTAACACCAGCGGCTCCTTCCTCCTTTCTAGGCGGTGCTCCTCCACACGACGAGCAGTCGCGGTAATGTTTTGTATTTCAAATGGCTCTTGACAAGGAAGGCACACACAGCAGGTGGAGATTTCCGAGTTTATTGCATTCAGAGGTCCACAATCACCGTCATTTGTTCTGTTTAGCCAACGCGTTTCGATGCTGTACGCATCTTCTTCCTGGGCAGTGGTGGCAATAACGGCTTTAATGTTCATTCCCAACCCACTTTCCGCTTTAGTAGTGACTGAAAAGTGGTTGTGTCCGCTTAGTAGCTGATGAATTGTGGGATTGGTAGTTTTACCCTCATAGTGAGTTCCGTTTTGTCATCATTATTGAAACAGTGGTGGCAATAACGGCTTTAATGTTCATTCCCAACCCACTTTCCGCTTTAGTAGTGACTGAAAAGTGTGTGGAGGAG
Organism: Lissotriton vulgaris; assembly: GCF_964263255.1. Taxonomy (NCBI): domain Eukaryota; kingdom Metazoa; phylum Chordata; class Amphibia; order Caudata; family Salamandridae; genus Lissotriton; species Lissotriton vulgaris. The sequence goes on along the minus strand of NC_141689.1, from coordinate 1,934,498,849 downwards.
CACCGCCTAGAAAGGAGGAAGGAGCCGCAGGTGTTAGGAGCCATGTCAACCAAGGTAATTCTGGTGTAATCGGCGCAGCAGGAGTGCAATCACTGCGGAGGGACACGAAACATCGGAGCACACTGGAGTGCTTGTAATCTTGTGGTGAAGTCACTTACCACCACAAGACTGTTTCAATAATGATGACAAAACGGAACTCACTATGAGGGTAAAACTACCAATCCCACAATCCATCAGCTACTAAGCGGACACACCCACTTTTCAGTCACTACTAAAGCGGAAAGTGGGTTGGGAATGAACATTAAAGCCGTTATTGCCACCACTGCCCAGGAAGAAGATGCGTACAGCATCGAAACGCGTTGGCTAAACAGAACAAATGACGGTGATTGTGGACCTCTGAATGCAATAAACTCGAAAATCTCCGCCTGCTGTGTGTGCCTTCCTTGTCAAGAGCCATTTAAAATACAAAACATTACCGCGACTTCTCGTCGTGTGGAGGAGCACCGCCTAGAAAGGAGGAAGGAGCCGCTGGTGTTAGGAGCCGTGTCAACCAAGGTAATTCTGGTGTAATCGGCGCAGCAGTAGTGCAATCACTGCGGAGGGACACGAAACATCGGAGCACACTGGAGTGCTTGTAATCTTGTGGTGAAGTCACTTACCACCACGAGACTGTTTCAATAATGATGACAAAACGGAACTCCCTATGAGGGTAAAACTACCAATCCCACAATCCATCAGCTACTAAGCGGACACACCCACTTTTCAGTCACTAGTAAAGCGGAAAGTGGGTTGGGAATGAACATTAAAGCCGTTATTGCCACCACTGCCCAGGAAGAAGATGCGTACAGCATCGAAACGCGTTGGCTAAACAGAACAAATGACGGTGATTGTGGACCTCTGAATGCAATAAACTCGGAAATCTCCGCCTGCTGTGTGTGCCTTCCTTGTCAAGAGCCATTTGAAATACAAGATATATATATATATTCACTTAAGAAAACATAGTTTTCAGGTCATATATAGTTAGGAGTTAGCACTTAAAAAACCTTTGAAATTCACTGAATTCACTGAAAAAACCATAGGTTTCAGGTCTTATATAGTTAGGAATTAGCATTTAAAAAACCATTGAAATTGCTCCTATATAGTTAGTTGCACTAACTATATTTCGCGCACCCGCAATCCACTGCTGATGATGTCACATATTACATCATTCATGACATGGTCAGTGACATCACTGATGACATCTCTAATGACATCAATGATGACATCACTTATGACATCATCCACGTGACAATCACATACACCTTTCCATACACTAGTAAAATCTTTCATCACTCTTTGTAAAATATATATATATCACGACGTAGTTTTGGCAAAACCAAGCCACATTCACGGCGGGCATACACGGCAGGGATGCCACTCCCAAAATCTTCCAACATAACCCAGTTATTGAAGAAATAATTCACTGGTGCCGCGGCCACATTTTTTCAACGGTATTTATTTAGTCTTTCGGGCAAACCCGACGCGTTTCGCAGTCAACCTCACTGCTTTGTCAAGGGTGATTAGTTAAAGTGCAACTCACATATTTAAAGGTGCAGGGTTCAAATTACGTCAATTTCATAAACATGGTAAAAATACTTCTGTTTTTTACTTCCATGCAATTCGATAAACTTTCAAAATCATAACAGTCTTAGAAATTAAACATAATACATTTCTAAGTTGCCCAAAATAAATTGAAAACCATTAGTGTCCACAACAATTCACAGTCATCATGCCCAAGTGGGCTGATCTTATTCCATCTATTGATATCTAATTAAAGACATAGTGAATAATAGCACCTTGGTACCACATTTCATAATTATATCCATTGGGCACACAAATATAGTCTTTCTGTGATCTTGCTCTAGTGAGCATACACTCCCATTTTCTTGGCAATCATCTTTGGAAGTTTCGTCTTTTGTCTGCAATGGAACAAACAAAGAACTATCTTTAAAAACTGTTTTAACCCTGTAGTGTCCAAAAGAAATACAAAACTAGAACTTTAAAAATCTAAAAAGATATACAGTAAGGAAAGGGGTAAGGATACAGAAAAATACTTCATCTCAGCTGTATAGAAATTTCATCATCAAAATTCAAACCATACGGGATCACGGTGTATATATATATATATATATTCGCTCCAAATCACCTCTCAATCAAGAAGGTCACCCAGACACTCTGCGCTTGCTTGTGATCCTTTATTTCGGCAAGTAAAAAGATACGACGCGTTTCACCATTACGGCTTGTTCACGCTCGTCAGACCAACAAAATCGGCCATTTTTAAATTATCAAAACACACCCATAGTGGGGGGGAGGAGCTTCGCGGGCAACCAAGATGGCCGCGTAAGCTCGGAGCTCCGTGGACCGTCCGACCCACCGCAAATATCCTGTTCGATATCCTGATCCACGTTGGTGGAGCCTTATTGCTGGTGGTCTACTGAGGCGGGGACTGTCTCCAGCTTCCAAATCGGTGGTTCCAGTGCAGAGATACGTCGAGCTGAACTCCGCGCCGGGACGGCGCCATTGTCCCTCCGGACTCCGCCACTTCGCAATATTGGGATGCGTAGCGGCTGCCTGCTGTCCCCACTGGCGGAGTGATAGTGTCTCCAGCTGTGCCTTCTACACCCTGGTTTTGCCTCCTCGGCCCTGCCTGCCCGTCGACTGCGGACCCGGGCTTGAGTGGCGTCTTGCCTTTGTTCTTTCGAACCCATCATGGCGGGCAGAGGCGACTCGGACAGGACATCGAACAAAGGCGGTCGAGGCAAGTCGCAAACGCAACTGAATCGCATTGAGCGCTATGTGAATCTAAAGTCACCGCCTGCATCGGGGGCCGCGTCCAAGGGCCCCCCTCCGACGAGCTCGCCGGATGGGTCAGACCCTACCCTCGGCGACATTATGGGTGCAATCACGAGTCACCGGGCCGATATGCAACAACGGCTTGACACTCTGGATCACAAGGTCGACTCAATGGCCGTTGATATTACTCTTATAAGGGCCGACTTGGGCAAGACCAACGAGCGTGTGAAGGCGCTGGATATTAAGACCTCCAGCCTCACCTCTGATGTAACCGAGCTGCAGACCGAGGTCCGCAACCTGCGGATGACTGCGGACCTATTCTCGAGGCGACTGGAGGACTTTGAAGGGCGAGCCAGGCGGCAGAACGTCCGCATAGTCGGCGTACCGGAGGGGTCCGAGGAGGCTGCGACGGACCTGTTTGTGGAGGAATTGATCAAAACCCACTTAGCACCCACTGGACTGAGTAACTTTTTCTCAGTGGAATGTGCCCACCGAGTGCCGGGTGGCCCGCCGAAGTCAGGAGTGGCGCCGCGACCGATTGTGGCGCGCCTCCTCAACTTTAGAGACCGGGACGTGGTCCTGCAAGCTTCTAGATCGCATGGGCCACTCCATTACCAGAATGCGGAGGTGCACTTCTACCCTGACTTCACTAGGACGGTACAGCGCCAACGTCTGAGCTATGCGGGAGTGAAGAGGCGACTCAGGGAAATGGGTTACAAATACTCGATGATGTTCCCCGCTAAACTTCGTGTTGAACATAAGGGCCGTGCCCTTTTCTCTGACTTCCCTGAAAACGTCAGTGAATGGTTGGACACAGTCTCTCCTCGACGAGACGAACAGTACGATCGGGATGGAGGTGCTTCTGGTGGTGCGGAACAGCGAGACTGAGCGTTGGGCTTGGGGCACCCCTGCCTCGAATGACTGCCGAAGTTGGTATCCGTAACTCAACTTGACTCTCCTGTTACTAGCATGGTGGGTGGCGGGACGTGTTCATGGTGATTCCTTACTCCTCTGGGGTCTTTTCGTAGATTAGTTAATGGGGCGACAGGCACACTGCTGGTTGGGAGGGCTTTTTAGTCTGATGCAGGGGTGCAGGGTGGGGGGTATGTTGGGGCGAGTTATCTTGTTTGTTGGTTTTTTCTGTCTTTCTATCTGGCAATGGGTCACTTATGCTCCTGAACTGTATATGATGTCGGTGTCTTCTGGGACTGGGTGGGGCGGGCTGCGGGATGATGGAGGGTAAGAAGTTAAGAATTCTCAGTTGGAATGTTAACGGGTTGGGTGACCGAGTCAAAAGAGGGGTGGTAATACAATTGATCAAACGTCACATGCCTGATATTGTCCTCCTTCAAGAGACACATTTGGTGGGAAATTTGTGTAAAGCTTTGAATCGTAAAGGCTACAAAATGGTGGCTCATTCTGGGTTCTCTTCCGGCTCCCGGGGGGCGAGTATCCTTATGCGCGCGTCCCTTCCCCTAGAGATAGATGTCACCATGATTGATGATAGGGGGCGTTACGCCGCCGTGGCGGGTAGATGGGAAGGGCGTTCCCTTTCGTTGCTCTCTGTGTATGTCCCCCCGGGTTTGCAATCCAGTACTTTTCAGGACCTTGGTGGTGCCATTTTGTCTATGCCGGTTGGCCTGTTAATAGTGGGGGGTGACTTTAATTCGGTTTGCTCTGGTTCCCTTGACCGCCAACCGCCTCGGGACCTCAGCAGCTCGCAGATGTGGCTGCCCTCCTTTCTTGAGTCCATGGGCCTGGTGGATGGTTGGAGTCTTCTCCATCCGACGCTCCGCCATTTTTCCTTTCTTTCGGGTGCACATGGGAGTCTCTCCCGCATTGACTATGTTCTTACACTGGCATCGCACGCATCGGCCGTGTCTGAAGCCCGCTTCTTAGCGCGGGGCATCTCTGACCACTCCCCCTTGTGGGTCTCCTTCGATTTTGGCGTGGCCTTGTCGGAGCGACCGGCGGCGATTAACCCGTGGTACTTCCGCAACATCAAGACCCGCTCCCTTCTGGCCAAAGCCATTGACCTTTACTTCGCCGAAAATGTTGGCTCGGTCGGCTCGGCCGTTACCTTGTGGGAGGCCTTTAAAACGGTGCTCAGGGGTGAGGCCCAGGCGCTCATTGCAGAGGCTCGACGGACTACGGATGCCGACTTGCTGAGTATTGAGGAAGAGGTCCTAAGCCTTGAGTCCCAACTGGGACCCGAGCCAGACCCCTCGGTCTTGCATACCCTCTCACTGAAGCAAGCGGAATACCATGACCTTGCCACGAATGCCGCACTCACTCTGGCTAAAGAACAACAGGGACGTATCTATGACGTAGGAGACAAAGCCGGGAAGTTACTGGCTTGGTTGGACAGGAAGGAGATGGCCAGCCGAGTGGTGCCTGAACTTTTGGGGGACGATGGTGTAGTCCTCACGGACCCGAACGCCATTGTCGAATCCTTTGCTGGCTACTTTCGGGGGGTCTATGAATCTAATTCGGACTTTTCTGAGGCGGACTCGTCGGCTTTCCTTTCGGGTATAGAACTTCCCCGCCTTTCTGAGGAAGAAAGCGCGGATTTGGATAGAGAGATCACAGCTGACGAGATTGCCTTAGCGATCCGTTCATTGCGCACCGGTAAGGCCTCGGGCCCTAACGGCATTCCGGTCGAACTATATAAAATTCGGCCGGATGCGGTGTCCCCGCATCTGCGAAAAATGTTCATGGAGTCCTTTGAGAAGGGCCGTCTCCCCCTGGATCAAAGGTTGGCCACCATCGTGGTCATCCATAAGGAGGATAAACCACGGGACGCCTGCCGATCGTACCGTCCTATCACCCCTATTGTTCGCCTTGGCCCTTGAACCGCTCGCGGCCCTGCTGCGTACGCACCCTGACTTACACGGTATTACTTGGGCCCCTGGTTTTGAAGACAGGGTTTCCTTGTACGCGGATGACATCCTGCTTTATTTAACTTCCCCTTGTAAGTCCCTCATTGTGGCCTGTGACGTACTCAGACTCTTCGGACGCTACTCTGGCATGATTATAAACTGGGCCAAGTCGTCCTTGTACGCCCTTAAGGGGGATACTCCACGACTCCCCAGGGGCTGCAATATTCAGATTGACGGTCATGGCTTCAAGTACCTGGGCATTTACATCTCCGGTAATCCCAAGATGCGGTACGACCACAATTTGCTCCCTCCTCTCCAGCGTCTACGGCGTGATGTGGACAGCTGGCGTAAGCTCCCGCTCTCCCTCCTCGGCCGTGCGGCGTTGTTTAAGATGATGTCCCTGCCCAGGTTCTTGTACGCCTTACAGAACGCCTAGGATCCGGTTCCGGCGCGCTATTTCCATGAGCTTGAAGGTCTCCTGCGGACCCTTCTATGGGACGGGCGACCTCGTGTTGCTATTCACAAGCTCACGCTTCCATGGTATGACGGCGGCATCGCTCTTCCGGATGTGCGCCGATACTACTGGTCCTCTCAACTTGCCGCCCTCAACCATGGGTTCTACGGTCCTATAGATAGTCCCGGCTACGCCATGGATAGATGGCTTCTGGGTAGCGGCAACTACAATCGGGCCCTGTATTCGAGGTCTTTCGATCGGCGGATGTCAGGCCCTACACGGACGGCGGTTCACGTTTGGCGGGCGGTTACCAAGGCGCAGGGTTGGCAGGGTAGACTGACCAGATTCACCCCTCTGTTTGATTCGGACATCCTGGGTAGACTGTGGCACACCAAGGGTTTTGATAAATGGGACCTCATCAGCATCAGCAGAGTTGAGGACATGCTTTCCAGGGGCACTATTAAGACCTTCCCCCAGCTGCAAACCGAATACCAGCTGGGTACTGCAGAGTTTTTCCGCTACGCCCAGCTGAAACATGCGCTGCTCTCGGCCACACCGCCGGACGGCGTCATTCCTGAGAGCTCCCCTCTGGAGGATAGGATATTGGATGGGCACATGCCTGTCAGCGCGATCTCCCTTTCATATAAGAAATTGATAAACGTGCGCACAGATCTTCTCCTTGGCTTGCGGGACCAGTGGGTGGCGGATGGTCTAGAACTTGATGACGAGGACTGGCAGAGCGCAGTTTCCTCCCCTAAGGAGGTTGCAATCTCCTCTCGCCTCCGCCTAGTGCAGTTCAAGATCTTGCACCGGGTGTATGTGACAGGTCCCCGATTGGTGCGCATGGGATACTCGCCTGACGGCCTCTGCCGCAGAGGCTGCGGAGCCCTTGCCACTTTCCTCCACATCCTTTGGGAATGCCCCGTAATAGCCTCCTACTGGAGGAGGGTGCACCGTATTATGGGTGAAGTTACTGGTGTGATTGCTCACGCGGAAGCTCGTAGGTGCCTCCTCAATGTGTGGGAACCTTCCGACCACAACACAGCACAGACTAGGTGGGTGACCCTGGGGAACATGGTGGCCAAACGGGATATTGCTCAGAAATGGGGTGCGCCCACGGCCCCCCTGGTGGTACAATGGAAAGCCAATATGGATTGGTGTATGTTTCGGGAGAAGACGGTCTATGTGGCAAGAGGGAGACCTCGCACCTGGAATAAAGTATGGGGGGCTTGGAACGCATACAGAAGAGACGTGTGTTTGCCACCTGAACCTGTCTCTCTGGATGAACATGTGTCGCCCTGACCTGTAACGCCAACTGAGCTTTGATGCACTACACTCTCCTGTTGTCTTTCCCCCCCTCCTTCCCATTCTGACATCCTCTCCTTGATGATCGCTTCCCTGCCTTTCCTCCCGACCTGTCCCTGACGCCCTGACTCACACTGGACTCTATTGCCGTCTTTTCGCGCCCTAGGGCGCTCCTTTGTTAAGTTCTTCATCTAAATATAAAATTAACCTTCAATGATTATGTGTTGATCTTTTTGCACTAAATGTTCTCCTGTTGCCCATGCTGCCTTGCCTCCGGGATGTCAGGCTGAATAGCTGTGTGCTCTGTTCTAAATAAAGGTTTTCAAAAATTAAAAAAAAAAAAAAAAACACACCCATAGTGCAAATCATGTGACATACATTGTGAGCATGGCGGACATCTTTGTCTAGGCAATAACATACAGTCAAACAGTGCATTAGGTATAGTTTGTATGCAAAATATACTGATAATCAATGTATTTTACCACATTAGGATAACATTGTCTTTCACTTATCATTTCTCATCTGTTGTATATTATCGAAGTGAATGTGCAATGTTAAATTTCATTAATGCACGAATTTGTACATTGAGTGACACAGACAGCCCAAATGCATCTTAGCCCAATAGGCTATTCGGAAAACGATTACCAATGATCTATGGCACAGTTCGGAATAAATATCATTTTATCCATATTATCGTCATTCGCTACAAACGATTGGTTGTGTTTGAGCGGCTGCCTTGCTACGTCAATTGTGACGCAATCCGTAACGTTTGTAAACAAAGCCACAGTAACGCCCCAGTGGGCAATAATAACATTCCAATAAAGTGCTAGTATCATAATTCGGTTTCAAGATTGGTCATATATATATATATATATATATATATATATATATATATATATATATATATATATATATATATATATATATATATATCCTCCAAGCTGTTGGTGTCTCCTTCTTCTGGATATATATATATATATATATATATATATATATATATATATATATATATATAATAGCTCACAGACACCAACCAATTGCACACACGAGTGGGTGCACACGAAAACGGGGGTGTACCCGTTTTTTTATTAGCGCTCCAAAACTCCCAGGAAAATGACTCCAAAGGAAAGTAGCACACGCAGGGGAGGTTTCCACAGGTGTTTAATGAAGAAACCAACAGCAACGACGCGTTTCGCCTTGGGGCTTCGTCAAGTTGTGTTGGTTTCTTCATTAAACACCTGTGGAAACCTCCCCTGCGTGTGCTACTTTCCTTTGGAGTCATTTTCCTGGGTGTTTTGGAGCGCTAATATATATATATATATATATATATATATATATATATACAAAACTCGCAGTCCCAACTTCGGGAAAGAGCCAGATGAGACCACTTCGTGTGCACCAGATATTTATTGTGACGGACAGCATGCAAACAAGAAGATCCTTTGAAGGGCAGAAATCATGCCAAATTAAAGCCAAACGCGTTTCGAGTTGCTCTCTTCATCAGTGGCTTAAGGGAAGTGTAGGGGGAAATGTTTTAAAGGTGCTTCAGCTCTTAAGCGTCTTCCGCCCGGTTGGGCTTGGCTACACGGCCTTCTGGGAGACGTAGTCCACACCACATGAAAACCTCCGTAGGTACATACCCCCAGTACCAAATGTCCAACAAATCTGGCGCTCATTCTCAAGTCTCTTGTCATGCTTATATATATATATCCAGAAGAAGGAGACACCAACAGCTTGGAGGCCCACTGCATCCATGTACTTTAATTAGCTATCCTCCAGCAGCACATTAAAAGCTTAACAAACTCGGCCAGGAATCGCCATGTAAGTTCCAATGCGTTTCGGGCGTCGCCGCACCCTTCATCTTGTGAAATGGCCTATAGGGAGAGGCAGTGTGATCGTCGTTTAATAATGTTCATAAGTCCCGCCTTCTGGCTTGTCAGTTATGCAGTATGGTACTGGTAGTTTGTTAGACAGTCCTTTCAGTAGTTTCTCACTGCCACTTTCTCCTAAATCATGTAAACCGGACAAGCCAGAATGTGGGACTTATGAACATTATTAAACGACGATCCTTTTCATTATTAAAAAAAATCCTTAAAGGTCGGGCCCCGGGGCCAAATTCGGCCCAGGAGGGGGGCCGTGCGCCCCCTCTCTTTTTATTATAAAAAAGACAAAAAAGGGCCATGGTCCAGGGGATAGGGTCCCTGGGCCCCAAAGTAGTCCAGGGAAGAGAGGGCCACACAGCCACCTCCCTAAAAAATAGCAAATAATTTTTTTTTAAAAAGCCGGCAACTTGCCGAGGCCCCACCCCTTTTCTTCGCCACTCTACAAGACCTCCAGTAAAAGGAGGACCCTCAAGAGCAAAGGTGACTTCATCCCCAAACTAGTAGGGCACTAGGAGGCACGTTTGCAGAGTAGTGGAGAAACTGGGTGTGGCCTCCAACAAAATTGCAGCAATACCACTGTGCGGGGCTTACTGGTGATAATAGGAGGGGTAGTTGGCCCCAAGAATCCTCAATAAACAAGGAGTCTTCACCCCCTACTAGTAGTGCGCCAAGAGGCACATTTGCACAGTGATAGAGAAAGGGGGCATGGCCTCTGACAACTTCTCAGCAATCCTGCTGTGTGGGACTTACTGGAGGTAACAGGAGGGATAGTTGGGCCCCAAGAACTTCCTTGGGGAACAAGTATCCCTCCTGTTACCTCCAGTAAATCTCAGACAGTGGGATTGCTAAGAGGTGTCCTGAGGCCATGCCCCTTTTCTCCACCACTCTGTAAACTAGGCTCCTGGTGCACTACTGGTTGGGGGGTGAAGTCCACTTTACTCCTGAGGGACCTTGGGAGCCAAGAAGCCCTCCTGGTACCTCCTCTAAATCCTACACTGCAGAATTCCTGAAAGCTGGTCTGAGGCCCCACCCCTTTCTCTACCACTCTGCTAGTTTAAAAAAACATAGAAATTCACTGAAAGGAACAAAGGTTACAGGGACATTATAGTTGGGCTGACATTTCACTCATACAAAACCAGAGAAATTCAGAAGTTATAATTAGCTGAGCTAAGTATAACTTGCGCCCCACAATGCACTGCTTATGACCTCACATATTACATCATTCATGACATGGTCAGTGACATCACTGATGACATCTCAAATGACATCATCCCCATAATTACTAACACACCCACTCACACCCCCATAGAACCTTTCATACACCTACTCCCACATAACCATTCACAAACTGATTCACAGACCCATACCAGTACTTACACACCCACTCGCTAATTCATAGATCTACACACAAATCCATTCACTCACCCATACAGCCACTCATACACCCACTCACTAATACAGCCACTGACATATCCACTAATACACACATACAGCCATTCACACACTGAGCCAGTCACCCACAGAGCTGCTCACACACCTACTCACTCACCCACAGAGTAAATCACACAGCCAGTTACTAACCCATACAGTTACACACACATACCCACTTACTTACTCATACAGATAATAACAAGTACTCACCTATACAGTCACTGACTCAAACACACACTCACCCATACTGCCACTCTCACATTCACTCACTCCTACAGTCAATCATATACCCCATCACTCACCTATGTTGTCTTTCACATACCCAGTTGCTCACCCATATACCAATGACAAATCTACACAGCCATACACACACTCACTAACCCATACAGCCACTGATTCACCTACTCACTTTTCTATACAGGCAGTCACACACCCCTTACCCACCCACTCAAACAGTCACACACCCATAAAGGTACTAAGATAACTAATCAATCACCCATACAGCCACTCACTCAACGCATACAGACACTTAGACTCCAACTGACAGACTGATACAGACATTCAGACAACTTAGTTGGTGACCCATACTTCTATACCCATTCTCTTTCCTATTGGACCACTCTGGTTAAGTTCTCCCTCTGTCAAGGCTCCCTCCCTGTTTCCTTCAAAACTGGGCATGTCACCCCTCTGCTTAAAAAACGTACTGCTGATGCGAACGACCAAACAACTTCCGCCCCTTTACTAACCTACCTTTTCTTGCGAAAATCACAGAAGGATGTGTAGCGAAACAACTCTCTCGTAATATCAAGGACAATGATCTTCTTGACAATTTCCAGTCCAGCCTCATTCAAAACTGCAGCACTGAAACTGCCCTGGTGCAAGTGATTGATGACGTGCTGTGGATACTCGATTTGGGGGAGTCTTGTCTTCTAATTCTCCTTGACCTTTCTGCAGCCTTTGAAACTGTCAATAACAACACTCTCCTCAACACTCTTCAGCAGAGAATGGGCATGGAGGGCACTGTGCTTAAATGGTTTGCTTCCTTCCTCTCTGATAGGTCCCAAATGATCAAAATAGCGAACAGTCTTTCATCTCCTTTGGCGGTAGGTCAAGGTGTTCCTCAAGGCTCTATACTTGCACCCACATTGTTCAATCTCTATTTAGAACCATTGGGAAATCTCCTAAGTAAATCCGGGATCCACTATCATCTCTATGCAGACGACACTCAAATCTACCTTAAGGTGTCCTTCACTCACGACCTCTCCATCCTAATCTCTACCCTCAACTCCATTCAAAACTGGATGTTAACTCATCAACTGATTCTGAATCCCTCCAAAACTTAATTCCTCCTCCTCTCCTCCTCACTTTCTCCTTCCCCGGTTCAATCATGGATGGATCAGATGAATCTACTTAACAATAAACCCATCATTTTCGACAGCGCAAACTCCCTTGGTGTCATACTAGACAAAAAACTCAATCTACTCTCCCACATCAATTCCACTGCAAAGTTTGCTGGATACCCACAGCGCCTTCCTTGGGGGATTCGTCGCTTCTTCCCGGAGCAAGATCTTAAAAACCCTGGTCCAATCGCAGGTTCGCTCCAGACTGGACTACTGCAATTCTCTTCTTACTAGCCTCCCGAAATCCCCCATGTCCCCCCTTAAATCTGTTCTCCATTCAGCAGCTCGTTTCATATATGGGGCCAAAAGAAGCGACCACATCACTCCCATTTTATCAACCCTCCGTTGGCTTCCCATTGAGGCAAGATCTATCTACAAGACTGCCTGTATCACCCACAAAGCCTTGCACTCCACCTTTGCTCGCTACCTGGCGAATAAACTGAAACTCTCTGGAGGCTCTAGACCATCACGTAATGCGGAAAATGTATTGCTTGAACCTCCCACTTTCAAGAGGGAAAAATTGATGGCCCAATCATTTTCAGGCAACGCAGTGAGAATCTGGAACTCACTTCCGCCTCAACTCCGGACCATCACCTCTTCCCAGGCCTTCAAAACTGACCTCAAAGTTCTCCTCCTTCAAAGACACTTCCAAATTTAATTCACACCCTCACTATTATCTGAAGGAAGTCCTTCCATCATAGGAAATTATATTCTCCATGACTATGGAAGTGCCTTCCCAGTGTGTTCTTGTGGTTTGAGTATCATGCCATTTATTGCAGTATTATACTTCTACCTGTATTTTGTACTCTTTTGTAACATGCACACGTCACTTTTCCTCTTGTAAGGTATCATTTGCTACCCTTTGGATTTTGTTTGCTTTTGATACATGCACAATTGCCACCATTGCCTCATGTTACGTAACGTTTGTTCTTGTGTTTTAAGTGTCTGCCATTTATTGCAGTATTATACCTCTACTTGTACTTTGTAAGCTTTTGTAACATGCACACATGTCACTTTTTCCTCTTGTAACGTACCGTTTGCTACCTCTTGTATTGTGTTTGCTCTTGATACATGCACAATTGTCGCTATTGCCTCATGTAACGTAAAGTTAGCTTTTGTAACATGCTCACTTGTAATGTTCTCCTCATGTATCATTACTGTTCCTATTGTGAAGCACTCTGACACCTTCGGGTAAAGTCAGCGCTATATTAAAACGCATAAAATAAATAAATAAATACATTCATTGAGACACCTACTCCCTCACTTATACAGTGAATCATCAATATAGGCACTCATACACCCACCGATTTATCAATCCATCTTGGTGTATATATTTAACACTCCATCATTTTAAAAACATTCACAGTCACTTGATGATGTCATCAATGATGTCATTTGATAAGTCGTCAGTGATGTCGTCAGTGAAGTCACTGACCATGCCATGAGTGATGTAACATGTGATGTCATTAGCAGTGCATTGCGGCAGCAGAAGGTCCCTGTAACCTTTGTTTGTTTTAGTGAATTTCTAAGATTTTTTGTAAATTATATTTCCTAACTATAACAACCATGTAACGTTTGTTTTTTTCAGTGAATCTGTATATGTCTTACTTATTCCTTCTACCCCTCCAGGAGTATAGGTCATGAACTACGACTCTCAATCCTGCACTTTTCTTCCAGTCTGACGCCAGATGTAACCCATCTCCTTGCAGGCTTTGGTGCCAGGTGTTTCTTGGTCTTACGCTTTTGTCTTTAGGGTTCCAGGTGAGGGCTGTCTGGAGGTGTTTGATGTGGAATTGTAGAGGGCATGACCTATCCAGCTCCAGAGCCTTTTCATGATTTCTTTATGAGCAGGGAGTTGGTAAGACTACTGCCATTGGTCATTGTTACCAATGGTGTTTGCCAACGGATTTGGTGGATGATCCTCAGACAGGTGTTGCCAAAGGTTTAGACTTTGTTGGTGGTGGTCACTGATGTGTCTGCCACTTTTTCAGTCTTCTCTTTCATCTGCAGATGGGTATGGGGGGAGTAGGGCCAAGTCATCTGCAAAGTCCAGGTTGTCAGGCTGCTTCCAAGGTGCCCACTGTATCCCATTTCTTTTCCTTGATGTGGAAGTCTTCATGATCCAGTCTATGGCCAGCAGGAAGAGAAAAGGCAAGAGCAAACAACCCTGAGGGACTCCAGTCCTCACTTCAAAGACTTCAGAGAGTTATCCGCTGACTTTTACAAGTCTTTCTGGCACACTGTAATGGTGGAGACATTTCCAAAGGGTCTCCCTGTCCACACTGTTAAATGCCTTCTCATAGTTAATGAAATTGTCAAGGGGGGTAGTCCCATTTCATCAACTGCTCAATGATGATGCACAGTGTTGCAATCTGGTCTGTGCAGAATCCATCTTTGCAGGAGCAAGCATGCTAGCTTCATAACGAAGTATCAACTTGTTCCTTCATTCTGTTCAGGATGACTCTGTTAAACACTTTGCCTGGAGTTAATGTAAGATTTATCCCTCTGTAGTTTGCACAGTTACTCAGGTCACCTATCTTGAAGATCTTGATCTGATATCCCTCCTTTCAGTCTGATGACACCTTTTCCTCTTCCCAGATCCTTCCGAACATGGGTACGCAGAAGCTGGAACAAGATCACAGCCGACCAGCTTGCCGCATCCCTGAGCCAGCACCCCCCTCCACCAGCTCAGCGAACCCCAGCCAGGCCGCCGACAACCTCACGAAGTGGATCAGCGGCTGCGCAGATGACCTCACCCCACTGAGGACCCCGCCTAGCAGACCCGGCAGTAAGAAAGCACCTTGGTTCACCGACGAACTCAAGAGCTCCAAGAAGAACTGCCGAACCCTCGAGAGAGCCTGGCGCAGAGACCCAACACCAGACAACATGACCATCCTCAAGCTCGCCACCCGAAAACACCATCAACTGATCCACATCACCAAGAAAACTGCATTCAAGGAACGACTGGACAACAACGCACACAACAGCAAGGAACTCTTCAACATCATTAAAGAGCTCTCCAACCCCAACGCCGGAAACAACGACATCACCCCATCTCAAGACCTCTGCAACTCCCTCGCCTCCTACTTCCACAACAAGATCGCTGACATTCACAACAGCTTCAGCACACAACCAACGATCCCCACGACCGCACCTACGCCCCCCACCACCACCCTCCGCGCCTGGACCCCGATCAGCACCGAAGACACCATCCGCACGATGAACACCATCCACTCCGGATCTCCAACCGACCCATGTCCTCACCACGTCTTCAACAAGGCCGGCGCTGTCATCGCACCCCACCTGCGGGATATCATCAACACCTTCTTCGACACCGCTACCTTCCCTGAGAGCTGGAAGCACGCCGAACTCAGCGCCCTACTGAACAAACCATCAGCGACCCCACCGAACTCAAAAGCTACCGCCCCATCTCGCTCCTCCCGTTTCCGGCCAAAGTCATTGAGAAGACCGTCAACAAGCAGCTGGCCGCCTTCCTCGAGACGAATGGATCCCTCGACCTCTCGCAGTCTGGCTTCCGGGCCAACCACAGCACCGAGACCGCCCTCATCCCTGCCACCGATGACATCCGAACCCTGATCGACAACGGAGAAACAGCGGCCCTCATCCTCCTGGACCTCTCCGCGGCATTCAACACTGTCTGCCACCGCACCCTAGTGCAGCGCCTCAGCAACGTCGGAATCCAGGAGAAGGCACTGGAGTGGATCATCTCCTTCCTCGCCGGAAGGACACAGAGAGTCCGCCTTCCCCCGTTCAGATCAGAAGCCACCGAAGTCATCTGCGGCGTTCCTCAGGGCTCCTCGCTCAGCCCCACCCTCTTCAATGTCTACATGAGCCCCCTTGCGGCCATCGCACGCCAACACAACCTCAACATCATCTCATATGCCGACGACACTCAGCTGATCCTCTCCCTCACCAACGACCCCACCACCGCCAGAGCTAACCTACACGAAGGGATGACAGACGTAGCCGAGTGGATGACGACCAGCCGCCTGAAACTGAACTCAGACAAGACGGAAGTTCTCATCCTGGGCTCCTCACCCTCCACCTGGGACGACTCCTGGGGGCCCCCCGCCCTGGGCAGCGCACCCAAACCGATAGACCACGCACGCAACCTGGGCTTCATCCTGGACTCCTCCCTCTCCATGACCAGACAAGTCAACGCCGTCTCCTCGTCTTGCTTCAATATCCTGCGCATGCTACGCAAGATCTTCCGGTGGATCCCCACCGAGACCAGGAAGACGGTCACCCAGGCCCTCGTCACCAGCCGACTGGACTACGGCAACGCCCTCTACGCCGGAACCACCGCCAAGCTCCAGAAGAGACTCCAGCGGATCCAGAACGCCTCAGCAAGACTCATCCTTGACATTCCCCGACACAGCCACATCTCCGGACACCTAAGAGACCTGCACTGGCTCCCGGTCAACAAGAGAATCACCTTCCGTCTCCTCACCCACGCTCACAAAGCCCTACACAACCAAGGCCCAAGATACCTCAACAGCCGCCTCAACTTCTACACTCCCACCCGCCAGCTTCGATCGACCAGCTACGCCCTCGCCCCCGTCTCCCACATCCGAAGAGCCACAACAGGAGGAAGGTCTTTCTCCTACCTGGCCGCCAAGACTTGGAACTCCCTCCCGACGCACCTCCGCCTGACCCAAGACCACCTCGCCTTCAGGAAGTAGCTCAAGACCTGGCTGTTCGAGCAGTAGCGGACCCCCCTCCCCAGCGCCTTGAGACCCTCGGGGTGAGTAGTGCACTATATAAATGTTTTGATTGATTGATTGATTAAGCATATCTAATGATGTTTCAAAGTCTGCCTTCAGTACCTCTGCAGCAATGTTGTCAGGTCCTGCTGCCTTCCCATTTCTCAGGTGTTTGATGGCTTGCCATATTTATCCCCTGGTTGGTCTGCTGCAGTCGATTGGCAAGTCTTTGTCAGCTGGTTGTATGTCTGGTGGAGACTGCTGCACAGGCTGGTTCAGGTTCAGCAGTTCTTCAAACACTGTGGTGGCAGTCCTCACTAGGAAGTTATAGTCAGGTTTGCTTTTCCAAACACATGGCATTTTTGGTTTGCTAATCACTTTGGCAACATTTAACAAATCTTTATGCCATTTTCTGCAAAACAAATGTGTCTCAGCTCCTTCCTGAAAAGTTTTGAGGTCATCCATTAAGCGGGGGCCAGGAAAAAAGTGAGTTCCCAAAACAGAAAATCCCCATGCATTTTCCATTGACTTCCTTGGGCAGTGCTACTGCAAAAATTGTTGTTGAATGGAATTACACCAAATTTGGCAGGAAGCTAGACCTTGGCCCACTGAATATGCGTTTTTGGATTTGGTGTAAATCCTTTAAGTAGTTTTTGTGTATCCGAACAGTTGGGTTTCAGGGACTCTCAAGCTTAGTTAAAAAAAGAAATCCTTCTAATTGGCCATGGGAGTAGTTTTTTCCCCCTTGGACCAATTTGCTCCTGTAAGAGTCAGACTCCCATGGAGTGAGCACTCTGATTGGCTTCCTCATCATGAGAAAAATGTGTCGGGCAGCCATTACAGGTCTCTGGGACTTAGTCTCCGGTCCTGAAGTTTAAAAAAAAGAGAATATAAGATGGCATGGTAGGCATACCCTTTCCAGCTAGGACCCGTGGGGAACCTAGAGACACCCCCTAACCAAGAAAAAATAAGTGGTGGTAGTAGCCATGATGCAGCTGCTGCCATTTGTTTAACTATATAGGGAAGAGGACGAGATTAAGGCCCCCCTCCATGAGGCCATTTTCAGCCCTGGGGACCAATGTATTGAGTGGAGGGTTGGGCGGACCCCACTCCACGAGCCTAAGGGGCCAAAATCCAGATGAAAAGGGAGGGTGACTGTGCGTCCCCCCTCCCTGAGTCTTAAAAAGGATTGGGTATTCCATTCCCTAGAGCCATCACTTAAATGGAAAGGGAGGGTAGCTGTGCGTTCCCCCTCCCTGAGCCCTTAATAGAGCCCTACAGCGGGCAGGGAAGCATCTATTTGCTCCCTTCTGGTATAAGCATTTTCAAGTCTCCCAACAAATGGAAGCAAACACTAAGTCTGTGCCCTGTCGCTGGGAGATTTAAAGATGCTCCTGCCAGCTGGGAGCAGACTTGTACTTGGTTTCCCTAACCCGCATTGATGCAAGCAGGGAAACATAACCAATATTGCTTAGCCCCGGAGGGAGCAAGCATATATAGCTACTCTCTCTGGGCATGAGCAATGATAGCTCCCTCACCATGTGGGGAGCTGGCTGTGGTTGAGGGGGGCCTGGGGCTCGCAACCTCCTGCTGCACAAGCCAATCGCCATGTGCGATGGGGGTTGGCTTTATGCATGGTAATAAAATATTACTTTATGTTAGAAAAAACTGAAATTTACTGAAAAAAACAAAGGTTAAAGTAGCGTCATAGTTAGGTGAGTATCTCAGTGACAACATGAATGTTTTGACCCTAAAAAAGCCCACAGAGTAATAGTTAAAGTATTACATCACTCATGACACGTTCCATGACCTTGTTCCATGACCTTATTTATGACATCACTCCTGACATGTCAAATGACATCATTGATGACACCATCCAAGCTTCTTTTGTACACATTGCTCTATAGACATGCATGGCATTAGAGCTGTGAATTTAAGTTTAAAATAGCTCACAATAATATAAAACATTATAATCCTTTCAGTGCGTCTGGCTCCCGGCCATCCTAGCACCCACCCACGGGAGAAGCACTGGCGCACCCCTCGTGATCAGTCCTTCAGGCTGGCCCCCACCCTCCACGTCATCTAATGACATCAGCGCACTGCACGCCAAAGTTATTAGATGCAACGGGACGAGCTGGAAGCCATTTGCTTCCAGTGCATCCAAGGAGATGAGGTGAGTTTCTCCTTTGGGGAGGGTGGGGGGGATTTTTAAAAAAAAGACATTGGAGGAAAGGGTTTTCCTTTCTTCTGATGTCTCTTTTCAGCATTCCAGCTGCTCGATTGTTCATGGGACGTGATTGTGCAGCAGGAATACCCACTAGACTCCAGGGATTTATTTTTATTTTTGAATAGCTTGTGTTCCGGGGATCGGCCCCTTGGGCAAGGGTCGCTCTCCTTTTTGGAGCAGTTTGTTTGCCCGTTTCTGCCACCCTGATCTGTCCCATTAATTTACTTGTGTGCCCACTAGGCCACCAGGGATTTAAAAAAAAAATGTTTTTGGGGAGCGGCCCCTTAGGCAAGGGTCAATCCCCTATGGGAGCATTTATTTTGGCTGTTTCAGCCCCCCTTGGGGCAGATCAGCCTTATATTTTTAGGCCATCTACCCTCAAGGGGGAGTAGAAGCCATTAGACACCAGGGATTGATTTAGTGTTGTTGGGGTACGGCCCCTTGTGGAAGGGTCGCTCCTCTTTATTGAGTGATTATTGTTACCATTTCTGCCCTCTTTGGGGGCAGATCAACCATATGTTTTTAGGCCCATCTGTCCCCAAGAGGGGCAGAAGCCACTAGACCACAGGGTTTTTAAAATGTTGGTGTTGGTGAGTGGCCCCTTGGGCAGGAGTCACTCCCCTTTTACGGGGGGAATAGTTTGGCTGTTTCTCGTTGCCTTTGGGGGCAGATCGGTCTTATGCTTTTAGGCACATCTACCCTACAACTTGGCGGGTAAATTGTGTGTGGACTGGTACATATGTGATTGTAATGTTTTATTTCTCCTTTTTATTCTAGTGCAAAGCTTTTGATTCTTGTTTGCTGTTTCGGCAGTGGTTAATCTGCAGTTTTGCATAGTTGCATTTATATGGTGCGAAAAACATTTTCGTTGTGTTTACTCATGCATGAATGAATTTTTTGTAAGTGGTGTCATAATAGCAGCATATTTAGTTATTGTTTTGAGGTTGAAATTCTTTGTGATGTGTATTGTGTTGTCTTATGAGTAAATTTCTGCTCCTTTTTAGACTGACAGTACGTCTGAGGGAGAAGAGGGAGTGTAAGATTCTGGCAGTGAGTTTTCTGTCCACGAGGAATCATCTAATGATGAAGCTACTCTCAGTGAGGATGAAGTGCCTGTTTTAGTGATGGACACTGATGTGTTGATGGTGCAGCAAGAGGCATCTGAATTGCAGCCCGGGGCTACAAGGCCTCCCATTGTAAGTGCTGTTGATCCAAACATGGTTCAGCCGGAGTTGCATGCCTTTAGTGGTGATGCAGGGTGTGGAGTGAATTGTGAAAATGTTTTGCCTATACCGTTTTTTCAGTTGTTTAAGGATGATATATTTTTGGCTGAGATTGTTGAGCAGACTAATTTGTATGCTGAATAGTATATGCGGGGCAAAAGTGACGGGCTTATGCCCCGCTGTAAAGCTACCCGGTGGACTCCCACAAATCTGGATGAGATGAAGAAGTTTTTGGGTTTTACTTTTTTGATGGACTTGATAAGGAAGCCGTCCCTGGCTTCATATTGGTCTACCAGTCCTTTGATGGCAACAGCCATATTTCCTGCAATTATGAGTCGTGATCGGTATTTACTTATGCTTCGGATGCTGCATTTTGTTGACAGTGCTTATGCGTTGCGACGAGATCACCCTGACTGTGACCGTCTTTTTAAGATTCAGCCTGTTCTTGATCACTTTGTAGATCTATTTTCAGAGATCTATACTACAATGAAAGAAATAGCTGCTGATGAGTTTTTGGTCCTGTTCAAGGGCTGTTTGGTTTTAAGGCAGTACATTCCTAGCAAGTGGGCCCATTATAGAATTAAGATTTATTTGTTGTCGAAAAGTAGGACAGTATATGCCTATAATTTTTGGGTATACACTGGTAGGGATTCCACTATTGACCCCCTTGGTTGTCCGTCCACTTTAGGAGTTTCAGAGAAACTTGTGTGGGAACTTGCTAGAGGACTGTTTAACAAAGGTCACCATTTGTACCTACATAACTTATACACTGCTGTTTAATTGTTTAAGGAATTGTTCAAAGTTGATACTCTTGCTTGTGGCGCAATCCAAAAGAGCTTGCTTGCAAAAATCTTCAGAGAGCACAGTGCAGTGCCTTGCGTAGAGATGAACTGCTAGCTGTGAAATTTGTGGATAGGAGGGATGTGTCTATGCTGACTACCATCCATGACAGTACTTCCCCTTTGACTGTTTGGGGTCAGGTTGCTGTGGTGCACAAACCTGTGTGCATTGTAGACTACAATAAGCACATTGGTGGCGTCGATAGAGTAGATCAGAGGTTGGAACCTTACACTGCTGTTCGTAAGGCTTACATTTGGTATAAGAAGTTGACCACCCATCTTTTCAATTTAGCAACTTGTTGTGTTCAAGTAGTGTTCTCCAGCGTCAAAGATGACTTTTGTTCCATCTCAGGAGTCTGTTATAAGCAGCCTTGTTGTAGTGGAACAGGTAAGTGTTCCTAGAGTTGGAGTGGTGGAAGTTGTGGTTAGATTGAAAGATCGCCACTTTCCTGATTTAATTCCTCCCATGCCCCAAAAAAACAACCCCTGTAAGAGATGTAGAGTCTCTTTGTGAAGAGGTCAGCGGAAGGAGAGTCATATGTAATGTGCTGATTGTCCTTCTAATCCTGGGCTGTGTGTGCCCACGTTTCAGATTGTCTCACACTAAAAAGAGTTTTTAGGAGCAACTGTGAGTCTAATAGTGTTCTGCATGGATTTATATTTGTTGTTTAGTTTTATGGTTGGCATTAGAATGATATCTTTAGCTGTTGTGTTTGTAGTTATAGTTTTGTATCTAGTTCCAATTGGTTTGTGTTTTCTATCTTGCTAAAAAAAAAGTTGAAGACTGTGTGTGGACTGGCGCTAGGCTGGCAGTATGCATGGACTGGTGCTTTGCTGATGGTGTGCATAGACTGGTGCTTGGCTGGTGGTGTGCGTGGACTGGCGTTTGACTGGCGGTATAGGCGGACTAGTGTTTGGCTGGCAGTGTGGGTGGACGGGTGTTTGGGTTGCGGTGTTTATTTATTTATTTTATTTATTTGCAGGTTTATATCGCGCTAGGATCACCTCCCAAAGGAGTATCTCCGCGCCTTTGGCAACCTTCCAGCGCATAACAGTAGGTATATAAAATTTACACTAGTTTTTGAATAAAAAGGTTTTTAACTGTTTTCTGAACGGGAGATATTCCTTGCAAAGTCTCAAGGAAAGTGGGAGGCTATTCCACAGCGTTGGGCCAGCAATTGAGAGGGCTCTACCACCCTGTCTAGCCTTTTTTGCTCTCGGAACCTGCAGCAGAGCTTGTTCACTAGATCTCAAGGATCTCAAAGGTTTATAGGGGAAAAATCTGTTAGACAAATACACAGGGCCTTTCTTCTGGAGACACTTGTATATAATGCAACAAGTCTTGTACTTCACCCTTTGCTTAATGGGAAGCCAATGCAGGGTGTTCAAGAGGGGTTTGGAGGGAGTGCGAGGGGGCTGATTTAGAACAAGACGGGCCGCGGTATTCTGGACTACCTGCAACCTGGCAGTTACTCCCTCATTTGCTGATAGAAGCAACCCATTGCAATAGTCCAAGCGACTCAACACTAAGGCCTGCACTAACGTCCTCCTGGTTGAGTCAGGGAGCAAGGGAAAAACTTTCCTCAGCATTCCGATGACATGGAAGCAGGACCCCACCACTTGGTTGCCATGTTGCTTCAGGGACAGCTCCAGGTCCAGACGCACACCGAGATTTTTAACCACCTGCTTGGGCTCTGGGACTGGGCCAAGATCTTGCGGCCACCAGTCGGGGGACCACAGGAGTTTGGCCTCACCGAACAGCATCACCTCCGTTTTTGCAACATTGCATTGCAGGAAGTTAGATGCCATCCAGTGGGCCACTGCCTTCATCCCCTGGGAGAAGGAGTTCCTGACCTCATCCGTGAAGTATTTAAAAGGAAAGAGGAGTTGGGTGTCATCCGCATATGACACAGGGATAAACCCACGGGACCTCATGATGTTCGCTAGGGGGGCCACATAGATATTAAAAAGGGTAGGGCTCAAACAAGAGCCCTGTGGCACCCCCTTCGAGATCCCCAACTCCTCTGACCGATAGGCACCCAAGGTGACTATTTGGGTGCATGGACTGGCGTTTGGCTGGCAGTGTGTGTGGACTGGTGCTTGACTGGTGGTGTGCAAGGGCTGGCATGTGGCTGACAGTGTGTGAGTAGGCACTTGCTGCTGGTCATTACACATTCTGCTAGCCAAACGCAACTGCACACACTATGTGAACCACCAGCTGGTGTGATTGCTGTGTCAGTCATGTGGGTATATGAAAGTAATGGGCCCTTAAATGGCGCTGTTTTGTGATGTGAATGTTGTAATGTGCTGGGCCCGCGGCTGGCGGTGAGAATGGTCTGTCTGTCATGTATGAAAGGTGTGTTAATGTCCTGTAAACAGGTTGGTGCTTTGCCTTGGCTTTAAAGTTCATGAGCAGAATCATTTGTTCAGGTTTCTCACATTTCAATTATTAACAGTGCATTTCCTTTTTGTGAAATCTCTTGTTAATTAAATGTTATGCTCTGAACCTTCACTCACCCTCGTACCAAATCCAAACAGTATGTGTGTGTACTTAAGGAACAGTTAGTTTTCTGTCTTTCTCCGCCAGGGTGTACATTGTCTCTACATTGTCTGTTAATGTGAGTGTTCTAATGTGCTGGGGCAACATCTGGTGGTGTGAACCTATGTGTCAAGTATGAAAGGTGTATGAATGTATGAATGGCCTGTAAAGAGGTTTGTACCTTGCCTTGGCTTTACAGCTCACAAGCGGTCAATCATTGGTTCACGTTTTTAACCTTTTAATTATTACCAGTGCATTTCCTTTTTGTGAAATCTTTTGTTAATAAAATATATCTTTTGAACCTTTAACTCACACTCGTACCAATCCAACCAGTGTGTGTGTGTGTGTGTATATCTATATTTATGAGGACCAGAACATGTTTGCACACCAACGCTATGAGGACAAATGCGCTATGAGGACCGGAAAGCCGGTCCTCATAACGTTTACAGTGCTTACATACTGAGGGGAGCTCTCTCAGCTGTCTGAGTGAAATTTTGAAGAGGGCTTCATAATTCCTATTTTTCAGACAGTGTGTGTGATGAATGCACTCCTATACACACACAAATATTCTCTCTCTACACACACAGACAGTGCAGTTGCTAAGGACAGAAAGCAACCAATCAGATTTCAGGGGTGTGTCTTCCTGGTCCTCATATTATCAATAGAAGTCTTAAAGTGTGTGTGATGCTGCAGGTTCCCATACCGTCAGTAGAAGTCTAGGAGAGTTTGAATATATCCTTCTAACCTTCAGAAAGTGTATTTTAATTTATCATTTTTGCAACAAAAAAAACATTTTATAGCTGGAAACCCAGCTCTAAACATTATAAATCCTAACAGCCAGAGTTTAAAAAGGTTTTTTTTTTGTGTGACATAGGCTTGGAAGAAGAAGGGGTTTTGAAGACTCCAATGATGTGTGTTTTTAATGAAAAGTACTAACATAGGGCCAACCATAAAAAAAGATATGTATTACAAATAGTCATTTCAACTTCTCAAAATTGGGACTGGGAATGTCCCTCCTACAGTGAGATAGCTGAAGGTGTACACGCTTCAGAATTTCAATCAAAGTGCTATTTTCTCACTGGAAAGCACCTGCCAAAGGTTTTGGAGTGTCAAAAACAAAAATGTGATAATTAAAAGCACAGGCTCGATTCTGCACACAACAATGTGATGTGGAAATGTCTCAGTGGTTTCACTGTTTTTCTATTCAGTTCCAAGGATGAATTCTGGCCGGCCAGTGCTCACATTCTTTCATCTCCTTACCATAGCGGTGCTCACCTCTGCGCAGCTGTAGCAAGAGAGGAAAGTACTAGAGCTTAGCGTGATCTGAAAGTGCTTGGAATGGAGGATAGATCTGGGATGATCTGTCAGAGACTGGGATGATCTGTCAGAGGTAGAAGAGAGCTGTCAGAATTATAACAGTTTAAGGATGAGGAGCACAGAAGACAGTAGGAAGGTTGTACATGACAAGGATTAGTGTAAGAAGTGGCTGAGAAGTGGCACCTGAGACTCTGGCTCACACACTACATAGACATTCAGTCCATGGACATACAGTAGACCTCCATGTTGTAATAGGCTGACATTTGAGGTGTAGCCATTATTCCAAACCATATGCAATATAAAAACTCCACCCCCCCTCCACCCCCCAGTGGATCTGGTGATAACTTGTACGGGGATGGTCCAGTCTTGTATGCTACCTGTACGTTTGGGACATAAACTGCAAATATATGTATCTTTTGTCCTGGTCAGCAGAGTCCAGGAAACTTGCAATATGAGTCTCACAATGGTGCAATGACAACATCAATAAAATATGCTGACTGCAATCCTCAGTAAGGTTTTTTTTATCATGTCACAGCAGAAAATAAGCAACTCAGCTTATATATAACCCATAGCTATTTGGCAAACCAGATACCATAAGCAATCTTGCAGGCAGGAAAGCATCATCATATCATTCAATGCAAACTTGCCCTAGGGTATCAGATATCACTTTGCACTCATTACACGTCCATCACCCATTTGTAATAGTTATGTGTATCATCATCAACTGGACTAAGCACTGATGACAGTGAGACAGGTAGCAGTAAACGGCGCAATAAACAGTGAGGGGAATGTTTCAATTTGAAATCTTTCTTTCCAAATTCATCTCTATCACCAAAGTGCTCGACCTGCGAACTTTTACTTTCAATTACAAATCAGGCTAATTCCAAGTCTCAGTAAACATTTTAATCAAGAATCAGAAAACTCAGACAGAAGCAGAGTCCGGATATGCAATGATTTTGAGGAGGCCTAGACGCAGGGAGAAAATTGTCCCTATGCATTTTCCCCACATATTAATGCTGTAACTAAGCGAAAACAAGCATTGGCATAGCCAATAGGTCTCGTCTTTGGGACCTTATAAGTGTTTAGCCATGCAACAGTTGATGTTGTTGCACCAATGATATTGTGCTGGATAACTAAACACTTATAAGGTCCCAAAGGCAAGATCTAATGGCTATGCCAAGGGAAGCTAAACCCCCACTGTACACTCATTACACATGTGGCTATTCATTCTATGCCAAAACTGAACATAAACTTCTGTAGCCCAAGGAGAGTCTGGAGATAGATTTAGAGAGAGAGAGAGATTTAGAGAGAGAGAAATTTAGAGAGTGAGATATTTAGAGAGAGAGAGCAAGAGATTTAGAGAGATTTAGAGAGAGAGATTTAGAGAGCGATTTAGAGAGAGAGAGCAAGAGATTTAGAGAGAGAGATTTAGAGAGAGAGAGATTGAGAAAGATTGAGAGATTTAGAGAGAGAGAGAGAGAGAGAGAGAGATAGAGAGAGATTGGTGAGAGGACTTGTGGGTTTCAAAGAGCTAGTTGGAAAATAATGAAAGATTCTGGATGAGTTTGAAAGCAAGAAAATGCCGACAGGGGGAGGAAAAAAGATTTAGAGAGAGATTTTGAGAGTGAGAGTTTTAGAGAGAGAGATATATATATATATAGAGAGAGAGATATAGAGAGAGAGATTTAGAGAGAGATTTAGGGAAATAGATTTATAGAGAACGAGAGATTTAGAGAGAGAGATTTAGAGAGAGATTTAGAGAGAGAGAGAGATTTAGAGAGAGAGAGAGAGAGAGAGAGAGAGAGAGAGATAGAGAGATTTAGAGAGAGAGTGATTTAGAGCGAGAGAGATTTAGAGAGAGATTTAGAGAGAGAGATTTAGAGAGAGAGTTTTACAGAGGTTCAGACATGAAATGAATGAAATGAAAAGTAGATTTATAGAGCGCGGTTGCTGCCCAGAGGCGTCCAAGCGCTAGACACCAGAATAGAAATTGCTTGAAGAGGTAACTTGTTGATATTACTGAGGGGAGTTAAACAAAAAAGTCTTCAGCTGTTTCCGGAATGAGGGGAGATTAGGGTTGGATCTAAGATGATGAGGAAGTGAGTTTCAGATCTTGGAGGCAATATGGGTGAATGTCCTGCCACCCGCCCTTGCCTTGTTTATTCTTGGAACTATCGCCATAAAGGCCTGGCTAGATCGAAGGTTTCTGCTGGGGTGGTACTGTTTTACTAGGTCCCGGGTAATCCTAGGTCCTGTGTCCCAAAAGGCCGGATGGGCAATACACATGGTCTTAAAGATGATTCTCTGTCACACTGGCAGCCAGTGCAGGCTGATCAGACCAGGTTTGGCTGATTGTCTGCGTGGCAGCTGTAACAGTGTGCGGCTGCACAGTTCTGCACTATCTGTAGTCTGCGCAAGGTGTACTCCGGGACGCCAAGGTAGAGAACATTATTGAAGTCGAGGCAGGACTGTATAAGACCTTGGATGGCCACCTGCTTTGCCTCCATAGGTAGAAGAGGGAGGACTTTCTTTAGCATCCTAAGAATTCCGAAGCAGGTAGCTGAGAGTTTTGTAGCCTGGATGTTAAATGAGAGGGTCTTGTCCAGCCACACCCCAAGGCTCTTGATATTATCCTTGGGTACTGGGGGTGTACCGAGACAAGAAGGCCACAAGGAATTGAAAAAGGTGGGGTTTGCAGGGCCCAGGAGCATCAGCTCTGTTTTGTCCCCACTGAGCTTGAGAGATGAGGTGGTCATCCAGCCCTTTACCTCCTCTAAGCACTTCATTAGCCCACCTGACGACGGCAGGGCGGCCTCCTGCACCAAGGAGACCACCAGCTGGGTGTCGTCCGCATAAGAAATGATCTTAACCCCAAATGGACGAACGACTTCAGCCATTGGTCTCATATAGATGTTGAAAAGCGCAGGGCTTAAAGAGGAGCCTTGTGGGACTCCGCACCTCAACGGCCTACTCATGGACACTGTCTCTCCATCAAAGAATTGGAATGATCTGTCGCTCAAGAAGGATTTGAGCCATAGCCAAGCACTATCTACTATTCCGACACTCGAGAGGCGGCTCAGCAGGGTGTCATGGCTGACAGTATCGAATGCCGCGCTTAGGTCATGGACGATCACTGCCACTGACCCCCTCTGATCTAGGATTTTTCTGGTTTCCTCATTGACTGTTAGAAGGGCGGTCTCTGTTCCGTGTTTGGGTCTAAAACCCGCCTGGGTGGCATCTAACAGCTGGTTATTTTCAAGGAAATTCACCAGCTGGAGATTGATGTACCTCTCAAGGATTTTGCTCACCCAGGGGAGCAGAGAAATCGGCCGGTAGTTGCTAAAGTCAGAGGGATCTAGATTGGGTTTTTTCAGCAGAGCTCGGACCATGGCCCGCTTCCAAGCAGGAGGGACAGTACCAGAGGTAATGGAGGCGTTCAGGAGGTCCACAATGGTTAGTAAAGTGACCTGGGGTGCCAGCATCATGTCTTGTGGAGGTGCTGGGTCGCATGGGGACCCAGATTTTACCTTGCGGTCAATGGAGTCCAAGGATTCAAGGTCTAGGGGGGGGAAGTGGTCCAGTGTAGGACGGGGTTCTGATAAAGTGGTTCCCAGATTTGTTTGATCCTGGGCTATGGGGACAGCACCTGTAGAGGGGAAGGATGAGTAGATTTTATTGACTTTTTGGTGGAAAAATTCTGCCAAGTCATTACAGTGGTCTGTTCTTTTTTCCTCGTGCAGGTTAGAAGATGGAGGTTTTGTGAGTTTTTTCAGAATTTGAAACATTTCCTTAGGTTTGGATTTTGCTAGTATGATTTTGTCCGAGAAATATACAGATTGGGCAGATTTGACCTCGCCTTTGTAGAGTTTGATTGCCTCTCGGTAACGGGTTTTTTCCTCCAGAGAGTAGTCTAGACGCCATCATCTTTCTATTTTTCTGCATTCGCATTTCTTTTCCCTGAGAGCCTCTGAATACCAGGGGGCTGTTTTGCGGGAGTGTTTCATCGTTATTTTACTCAGGGGGAGAATGGTTTCAAGCGCTTTTGTGATCCAGTCAACGTGATCCAGGTTGGCCAGGCATGGGTCCTCATTGTAAGAGGGTTTGTCATTTGCGAGTCTGCTAGTCCAGTCATCGACTGGTACCTGCGCCCAGGATCTGGCATGTCTTACTGTGGGTCTCCCGGGGGGTGGCTTAAATGTGGTCCAGGTGAAAGGCACTAGTAGATGATCAGTCCATGGGAGGGAGATTGGTAGCCCACCCACAAGGTCTGCACAGTTACTGAACACAGGGTCCAGTAAGTGGCCCTTAGCGTGAGTCGGTGCCTTCACTCGTTGTACTAATTGTAGTGCAGCTAGGTCGTCTGTAAGTGCTGTAGCTGTATGGTCCAGGGAAGTATCAAAATGAAAATTGAGATCCCCCAGCAGAGTGTAATTAGAGGCAGTGCTAACACGGTCAGCCACAATCAATGGGAGGAGATTGTGAAACTGTTTGGGGGGGCCCGGGGGTCGATATATTAATGTTCCTGAAAAGCAGTTGCTAGGGGTGAGTTCTAGGATAAATGCTAAGCTTTCACAGTCTGGAATTGCTTCAGAGATTACTCGACAGTGGTATTGTTCTTTATAGATGATGGCTAGGCCTCTTCCTCTCCCATCAGGGCGGTCCTGTTGGATAATTTGGAAGCCTGGAGGGAGGGCGGTCACTAATGCAGGGTCGGAGTCCGACGTGAGCCATGGTTCAGTGAGAAACACTGCGTCTGGCATGCGCTCCTCTAACAAAAGGGCAATTTCCACCCTATGTTTGGGCAGGGATCTGCAGTTTAATAAGAGCATACAGTAATCCTGTTTCGCATCTAGGACCTGCTTAGGTTTGAGCGATAGTTTACATTTTGGACAGATCTCTGGGAGCTCTGTAGTATGATGTAAATGCAGGCCACAGTTCGTTCCTAACGGCCTTATGCTGAGGAGAGCTTCCATGCTATAATGCCTGGTCTTTTGTGGCCGAGATGTAGGGGGCATGGCCCTCGGCCGCAAACGGCAAACTCTCAGAGAGAGAGAGAGATTTAGAGATTGATTTAGAGAGAGATTTAGAGAGAGAGAGAGAGAGAGAGAGAGAGTGAGAGAGAGAGAGAGACAGAGATTTAGAGAGAGAGAAAAAATAGATTTAAAGAGAGAGAGATTTAGAGAGATTTAGAGAGAGAGAGAGAAAGAGAGAGAGAGATTATCCTGTCAGGCGCCTGAAGAGTATGAAGGTGATGAATCTCACATTAGAAATGGACGAGGAAGGCTTGTTCTTATGATGGATGTACCACTCCCCATCGTACCCTTTCAATCTGTGAATAGTGGACTTGTAACGAATGTTATGTTTGACATGTGCTAGGTGAGCTATTTCTTTTTTTTTGCCCTTGCATGCATCTTTAATATATGATTGAAAAAAAAAATGAATATTTAAAAAGGAAAATCCCAAATGCTACACTTGCTATTCAGATTTCTGAGCTAATGTCTGGGGTGGTGTCTGTAAGACGAATAAGTGAAAAAACAGAAAAATACTCCCATTCAACCCACATTCAGAAGTTTTCTAAAAAAGGCAATAAGGAAGTAAACACAGCACAGGCGTTGACTGGTCCAAATGCACCACATGTTCTGCTCCTCAATGGAGAAAAGCGACAGAAGGGACACTTGAGGAGACTGTTTCTAGAATATGTTTATCCATTTATGAGCAGTGTCTATGCAGGTGTTTTGGCAAGGAATTCTAGCCACTCACTATACCATCCTCAAAATGTAAACGAAAAGTTCTGCACTTAAATCGTACAAGAAAAGCAGCTTTCACCATTGTTTGAGTATAGAACATGGATTTTTTGTGCTGAAAGACTGCTGTATTCGAGGGAAACTACTTTATTGAGACATTAATTAATTACCATGGGTTCCCTTTGCATATTTAGGCTGCTTCATTAACAATTCCAAAACATATGTGAAGCTCGCAGTGGCGGAGGTAAAAATGAAATGGAGCCATCTCTCCCAACATGGCGAGTGGACAGAAAATGATTGAGGAGGACGGAAGCATGAAGGTTAGGAGATGCTAAATGAAAACAGCATGTAAAGAGCACAGACTTCGGTCCAACCACACAGAAACTGAACGGGTCACTCTTTCTATTCTTATAAACTAGCGGGAGCAGTGGCGCTTGGCCCATGTGCGCGCGCTATAGGAGTGCCCGCGAGCCATGCACTTAATCAGCCATGACAATGGAGTGAGTGGCGCACGCGCAAGAGCGAGAACCAGACCATATGTTTTGAATTATCGCATCTGTGTCTGGGCACCATAATTCAAAACATATGGCGCATGTGTGGGTAACGGCAAGCAATAGGCCACACACGCACGAGCCTGTGGTAAGCTTTTCAAAGCCCCTTACTAAAAGTCTCGCCAGTGCAGCGCATGTGCGCTGCTGCAGGCTCAACATAAAAATGAAAGTAAGAAGAAGAAAATTGGCCCCTGCAAAGTGATGACTCCTGCCAGATCTGAGCCAGTGACGTGAAGATAGAGATAGGGACTTTCCAATCATGTGCCACAGGAATTTTACGAGCACTCGACTGCCAGATAAGAGACCCTGCTGAAGTGACTGCAACTCTACTGGAACATTCTGCCTTCACGAGAAAAGGAGAGAGTGGTAAAATTGCTAAATACATCTTTTTCTGGAGACAGGTAAAATGCACATATCTAGACAGCCCTCTCCTTCACGCTGCAGTAGTGCAATGGCGAGCAGACAGGTGGGATTAAAGGCGTCTGTGAGGCTTGGAGGAGGACGATCATCCAGGGCATGAGAACCACAGCCCTACTGTGAGTTGGATCAAATGGTGGGGTCAATCTGTGAGAAGAAGCCAAAAGCCCAGTTTACGCACTGAACCATGGATCTCAATTGGACAAGTCTAGGCTGAGCCTGTAATGGCACATGGACCTCGTCTCATCGGCTCGATCTATCGAGGTCCAATGGCTGCATACAGAGCTGATGTATTCTGATGTTCTCGTGAATATGGGATGTTCCAAGAATACTAGTCTACCTAATTGAACAATGGCGTGGAAACCAAAAACAGGCTGAAGATCATACACTATGGAGGCAGTGGTCATAGGAGGACCAGACTAATGCGTGTACAAGGATTCCACACAGACCAATCCCAAACAACAGCTGGAAATTAAACAAACATTCACATGAACATTTCCATAATAATGAACTTTTCAAAAGTGACAGTTTTCCGTCTGTCCACCAGCCTAATGACTGTGAAAACTGCAAGGAAGATAAAGCAGACAAAGTGATAGTTTGTACCAACCAAAAAGTTGCTAGTGCATCACCACTCAATGGTGTGTGTCCAATAGAAACAGATGGTCCATGGTGTGTTTGCTACACAAGGGCTTTCAAACATGAGGAGGACGTGTGGTACCACCAGGTGAGATGAGGGAGACTGCTGGAACAAGCAGCAACTGCATCCATCCAGTACAGAAAGCGCCACTTCAGTAGCCACCCTGTTGGCCGTGCTTTCCTGACAATAGTGTTTCGTAGTTACTATTTTATGCCCACCTTCACAGGTTTCTAAGTCAACTACACGCATGCAAAAAGGGTTCTTGGTGGCTGGTAGTTCAAAGACTTTAACGGATTCTGAAGTCAGGGCACTAAAGTGTGCTCTTTAAGTCAAAGCAGAGGCTGCAGATAACAATGATTTTTAAAAAAGGGAAATAAGTTAAGCCCTCACTGCTGATAGCTGGAATCAGCAGATCACCCTGGAATCCCAGCATGGCCATCTAAGCCTTTCATCCTTCAGATGTTAAGCAACATTGACAATGACCTCAGTAGAAAATACACCATTAATGCACCCAGAGGCCACAACAACCATCTTGGACATCACTTGCATTTTCTTAGCAAAACAAAAAAATCCACATCTTACCCCATTGAGGGGGGCGCTAGAGAGCGCGCAAGCAGCATGGCCGCACTGATGTGAGGCTCCTGCTTCCTGATATCCTTCACTTATCCTGAACAATTGGGCGCTAATTGGGGTAAATTGTCGAGAGATCGGTAGCGCTACCCCGCGGCTACACGTGGAGTGAAGTGCGGAAGGATCGGCGGCGGGCAACCGGAGCGGGGGGCGCCTGAAATCTGAGCCGCGCCGCCCGCCTGACCTGCATGGAGCTTTGACTCGGCTGCAGTGACTGGGAAAGGTCGGGGATTACCACAAGGCAACCAGGCCCCGCGTCCGGCAATGACACAGTGAGTCAGCGTTATCGCTAACAACCGAGTCACGGCGCAGAGGCGGACTGCTGGTGCAACAGGACGCCAAGGAGGCATTTGTGGAGATAGTACTGCTGGGGGTGGCGGCGCAGGTTTCCATGAGGCCACTGCGCGAGAGACTTTGCCGAGAGCCATAATGGTGTTGCGATTTGATTGATGGATGCGGACATACTGACGGAGGCGGCGAGGACTGTGTAGGTGAATTTGTGGGGAGCCCACATAGCGCAGCAGTTGAGGATTGGCGCGTGTTACCCCCCCCCACTGTGAAGATCTAGTGAACACCGGGGCAGGATAATAAATATACTGAGGAGGCCGGACATACCATGGCGGCTGCGGGGAAAGCACCTTTGGCAGGAGAGCCGTTCCGAGGTGTGGGGACAGGCTTCGCGAAGATACTGAGCAGTGTTCTTCCCCTACACGTCTCGGTTACGGTATGGAACAGTCTGTGTGATGCCCGTGGTGAGAGGGGAGATGGGCAGTGGCAGTGCGTGGATAGCCGGCTGAGACGAGAGTGCAAGAGGAGTGAGACCCTTACTGGCCGGTGCGGAGCGCCTGAAGCGACCTGCAACAGGTGCGATCAACCCCCTTGGAGCGGCGGAGCATTGGGTGGTGGTTTGACAGGGACTGTGACTGCTGGGCCGCCATGAGTACTCCCCCCCACCCCATATTGTGGGTGCTGGATGTCACAGGCTGCTGCGGTTTTACGGACTTAGCAACCTGCTGCCGTTGTGCCCTACAGGGCTTTGGAAGGGGCTCAAGTAGCTCCGTGAATCGCCATACATTGGTGGAGAAGGCAGCTGGCGATTATGAGGTGATGCTTCAGCGGGACACAGTCTTGGGCAAGTAGCTGACCCAGTGAGGTGAGAGCTGCTGAGAAGCGCTGGACAGAGCAAGCTGACGCGACAAGAGTGCGGGGCAGGATCAGCTGTTGACGACAAAAGGGCCACGTGGCGACTCGGGCTGGCCCTCACACTTCACCCTAGACTGGTGGTTGCCTTGATTACTCCTGATACATACGCAGAAGGCGTCGCACTCTTGCTGAAATATGGGAAAGACCGACACTCGTCAACCGAAACTAAATTTTGAAGCTGCAAAGAAGGGAAGCAAATCTACTGCTGACGACCAGGAGCAGGACTTGGCTGAGTGCGCTGGAGGGGGAGCCAATTCACAGGCCTCGGACATGGCCAATATACTACAAGAGATGCGGCAAGGATTTGCAACAGTGGTGGACAAGGTGGACCGGATGTCCTCTAGGATGGATGCCATTGCACATAAGCTAGATGGCCAGGAAGACTGCATTAAGGAGGCGGAAAGACACATATCAGAATCAGATGACGTCACTGCAACCCGTACAGTGCAACTTACGAGAATGGATAAACTGCTACCCGTCATAGCCGCAAAAAATGAGGACTTGGAAGCGCGCAGTCGGCGCAACAACATACGCGTCATAGGCTTACCAGAATCGACAAATACTGGTAGAATGGAGGACTATATAGAAAAACTACTGCTGGAGTCCATAGGCAAAGACGCCTTTTCCTCGCAGTTCATAGTGGAAAGGGCGCACAGAACCCTCTGTCCACGTCCGGTGCCGGGAAGCCCCCCACAACCTATAATTGCACGGTTACTTAATTATAGAGACCGGGATGTAGCCCTCAGAGCTGCGAGAAACAAGCAGAAGTTGACATATGATGGTAACACCTTTTCCATATATCCAGACTTCACACCTATCGTGCAAGAAGATCGCCGCAGTGTTTGTGGAAGTCAAGCGGAAGTTGCGATCGGAGCAAATTGATTACGCACTCCTCTACCCAGCCAAGGGAAGCAGCGATTCTTCACGTATCCCCAGCAAGTCGAAGACTTCCTCCGAACATTGAAACGAGCAAACCGGGGTGGAGAGCGACTGGAGGCCTCGCAGCGGAATGGCGACATAAATGAAAATGAGGATCTGGAATGACTGACTCCAGCAAAGTAATCTGCACACATCCAAGGAAACTATTACGGATTGGTAGGCTGGGTCGGACAATCTAGCTGATGCGAGGTGAGATCCTTCCAGTATGGCTCAATTGTTTACATGTTATTGTGGTTCTAGGCCTGCTCCCTCCTCCTCATGATAGGGCCGGCAGCGCCTTCGGAGGAGAACTTAAGGGAAGTGAGGAGACTGCGTAGCTGTCTAGAAGGTCCCCCAACGGGTATTACCCCATGGAAGTACAAGTTCTGAACTATGAGGGGAGGGTAACGGAAGTGGGGTTCCAATTTGGAGGTAGGGTGGGAGGGTGGACGTGGGATTCTGGCAAGATTGGGTTGCTTCAGTGGGTGGGGGGAGGAAATTTGCAGTTCTTGTTGATTAGACGTAGGTCTGTGGGGGGTTTGTTCGAGAGGGTTATTTGGTACATGTGGTTGTCAATAAGCACATCTAAGGGATTTACTGTATGGTCGTACACAAAGATTAGTATTACTTTGAAATGTCGTTGTTGTACTGGAGCCGCAGTTGTTGAGCGACTAAAGGTGGTGGATCGGGAACAGAGGCGATGCTATCCGATGGAGCACTGTAGAGATGTACAAGGCCTAGCTCATGACCCCCATTGACAGCACTAAACTAAACATAATTACATGGAACGTACGGGGGCTGCGTGACCCGCGGAAAAGGGACGCCAAATACTATCCTATCTTGACAGACACCAGGTACACGTAGCAATGCTGCAGGAGACACACTTCAACCCAAGACGTAACATCACATTTGCTTGTAAATGGGCGGCACACAGGATCTTTTCTTCTTTCTCTTCCTATGCGAGAGGTGTGGCAATTCTGGTTAAGAGGGGCACTCCGTTCACACTAACGGGAGCCACGTGGGATGCCCAGGGGAGATATTGCCTGACTTGGGGGAGGTTGGGGTCTGATTCTGTTACCCTGGCCTGCTGTTATGGTCCTAATGTGGACGACCCCCAGTTCATTACAGAACTATGATTGTGGACATTGGGTCCAACCATATTGTGTGGGGAGGTGAATAACATTGCGCGGAGTCCGGATATTGATAGGTCCCACCCAGCTCCCCATCATTACACAAAAGCCCGTGCCATGCTGCATTCCACACTCACGGACCACAATCTGATAGATGCGTGGAGACACTTGCACCCTAACGACCTAAAGGGAACCCACTTTACTGCGCATGCGGCTACTGGGGCGAGACTGGACTATATTTTCTTGAGTGTCGGGCTATGTCCGGCGATTTTACAAGTGCAACACTTAGCCAGGACTTACTCGGATCATGCACCGGTACGGCTTACATTGCCCTCCACAGATTATGGTCCTCCCAGAAGCAGCTGGAGGTTGCAACCTACAATACTACTAGACACTGTGTTTCAGGAGGAGCTCAGAGAGGAGATCAAAGTTTTTTTCATACGTAATAAGGATTCAGTAGATAGCGTAGAAATTATCTGGGAAGCTTTCAAAGTGACGTTACAAGGTTTTTGCATAGCAAAGGGTGCTGGGATGCTTAAAGATATTTTGAAGACGTTACGTACACTTGAGACCAAACTTAAGTCATTGGAGAGCAGATTAGCTACTAGGCCGGATGGCATATCCAAAAACAATCTCAGTTTAGATCGAAACTCACAGCCTACATGGATGAGGCTCGCATAGAGGCGAGATTTCGAGGGAAGTATTGGACGGCCCGCCGCTATGGCGAGGGGGAGAGGCCTGGGAAGGCGCTGGCAGAGACGATTCGGAGGTCATGAGGCTCTAATGTAATCCTAGAATTGGAAGGGTTGGACGGCATTGTATATAGGGACACTGCGACCATACTTAATGCCTTCACTGAGCACTACACGGCATTGTATACAACCACTAGGACGGGAAAATTGAACCTAGACGCATATTTGGACGATATATCGCTGGGGTGGTTGAACGATACACAGCAGACATTTGTGTGTGCCCCATTTGAGCTTGACGAGGTCAGGAAAGCCATCATGCATATGCAGTCGGGTAAGCCCATGGGGTCGGATGGTATCCCAGTCGAGTTTTATAAAACCTATATTGATATGATGGCTCCCATACTGCGTGAGGTCTATGAGGATGCACTGGAGGTAGGGCGTCTCCCCCCTTCCATGAGAGAGGCGATCATCGTCTCCCTATTAAAACCAGGGAAAACACGCGCCACTGTGATTCGTATAGGCCCCTGTCACTGCTCAATTGTGATGTTAAAATATTAGCTAAGCTCATAGCTAATCGTCTCAGTCTACTCATGGAACATTTAATACTGCCTGACCAGTCGGGATTTGTGCCCGGGCGTGCAACATCCCATAACTTGCGGACCATATTCACAATATTGAATAACGTTTCTTCTGAGTTACCTTTGGCAGCAGTTTTCCTGGATGCCACAAAGGCTTTTGACTCCATTGAGTGGGACTATTTGTTTGGTTTGATGTCCCGAATGGGGTTCCTCCCCTTTTCCTTTCCTGGATATGTTTGTTGTATTGCTCACCTACAGCTAGAATAGTGATTAATGGCAAAACTTCTGAGGGTTTTCAATAACGAGAGGTACGAGGCAGGGTTGCCCCCTGTCCCCCCTGTTGTTCGCGATCGCGGTGGAACCACTGGCGGCTAAATTGCGTCAGCACCACCGTGACAGAGCATTGCAATGCAACATGAGGCAGATATTGGTTTCCCACCTATGCGGACGACATTACACTCTGCATACGAAACGCCCAACAGAACTTAAATATTATCCTTCGAGAATTTATAGTGTTTGGATTGCTTTGAGGGGTACAGATAAACTGGGATAAGTAGAGTATCTTTCCCCTTACTGATACAATGAGTCGCTTTCCCTTGGACTATCCGATGGCATGGTGCGAGGATGAACTGAAATATTTAGGCATCCGTGTGACGAGGGATAGAGATGAATTGATGCGTCTTAATTACGGGACCGCTATGGTTCGAATTGCGGATAATATATCAAAATGGATTACCCTCCCTCTCTCCATGGCGGGCGTGTCTCTTTGATAAAGATGGTTATATTATTTCAACTATTGTATATGTTTCTTAATATACCCTTTCACCCGGGGTCATTTTTTTTTAAACAGTTGCGGTCAGAACTAACGCGATTAGTGTGTGGGGGGGTAAAACCGCGAGATTACGTTGGGATGTATTGACGAGGCCTTATTCTCAGGGTTAATTTGGTGTACCTAATTTTGAATTAAACTATTACAGCCCACAGGCGCATTATGCCCATTTTTGGGTGCATCAACCACGTTATATGCCCCTGGTGGCGGGGGAGCATTGGCTCGCTCTTCCCGTCCCCATTGAGGCGGCGGTGTACATTCCGACCCTCATGCGGGATAAGACGCCGACCACGGTGAGTTGCACGGTGGCGGCCTGGGCACATGTGAGTAAGATGTTGGATGTGCCTATGATTTACTCGCCACTGTTACCGCTGGCATATCATCCCGCCATACCTCTTCTTCAGGAGACACTTTTCCACAAGTTTGAAGATCACACTAGGATACACAACTGGGAGGACGTGTATCAAGAGGGGTCATTCCGCACAGTGGCGCACGTGTTCCAGAATATAACACAGACACCCCTAGAAACCTTCCTATACATTCGCCTGTGGCAGGGAATACGCTCAATTACTCCTGATTTCCCTTCGGAGCCACCGACCTTTACACCGCTACAGCTGACACTTCAGAACGAGATGGCTAAACGGCTGGTGTCAATACTATACAAAGCAGTACACACACAGAAGATTGAGCAACCTGCAAAGGCAAGGGAAAGGTAGGACCTCAAACTAGGTATAACTCTGACGGATAAACAGTGGGAATTCTGCTCGCTGCAGACTGAGCGAATTTCAGCTAGCAGTAGGCTTAGGATTATCCACTATAAATTCCTACATAGACTGTATTATACCCCAGCCAGAATGTATAGATACAAATTGAGGGATACCGACTCGTGTGATAGGTGTCATGCTGAAGGCGCTGACTTCCTGCACCTGGCATGAGGCTGTCCGGAGATATATAAGTATTGGGCGCAGATTTTTCAGGCTCTGTCCACTATGAATAATGCCCGGATTGACATGTCCCCACTGAAGGCTTTATTGGGGTATGTGGAGCAGCTAAGGGCGGAACATCGTAAATGTGTGGCCTTGACGTTGCTTCTAGCTAAAAGGAGAGTGGCATGCCGCTGGGGAAGAGGGAGAGCACCCAAGTTTAAGCTGTGGCTTCATGATCTAATATATTGTCAGGAACAGCAGGCGATCTATGCTATCACGCCAGCTGCACTAGACCTGAGGGAGGGATTGGGTGCTAGCTGCCTCACTAGTGGTTGACCTGTTGGGTTGTGGTGGAGGTGCCCCCTTGCCCGCCTACCCTTTCCTCAATATGACCTGTTCTAGTCCCTGGGTTTCTATTGTTTTATTTCTTTTGTAATGGGTGTGTAATTTATCTGACTGGTTTGCTCTGATATAACAACGTTGAACAATGTAACGGGAAATAATTGATTTGCAAGACGAACACTAAATGTATGTTTATGAAACATTGAAATAGCTGTATGTGTATGACAACATGTGCACCACGTTTATGGTTGTTTTCTAAAAATCAATAAAAAGATTTTCACAAAAAAAAACACTTTACCCAAATGAGCTTCCCATGACAGCATCATCAAACACCTTCCATTCCAGCGGAAATCTCAAACATGACAGTCGCTGGAAATCTTCCAGACAGCAACTTCGTCTTCAGGCCCAGCTCTAACCCTAGGAATCGGGGTCTCCCTGCTACTGTGGTAAATAGGCTTCCACCACACTGTCAGCAGACACACTAGAAATAATTGCTTATAGCAGGCACACTGCCCACTGTTGGAAATGGCAGACACGCTATCAACCAACGGTAATGGCAGACACGCTATCAACCAAAGGTAATGGCAGAAACGCTGTCCACCAACGGTAATGGCGGACACGCTATTCAACCAACGGTAATGGCAAACACGCTGTCAACCAACGGTAATGGCAGACACTCTGTCAACCAAGGGTAATGGCAGACACACTGTCAACCAAAAGTAATGGCAGACACGCTATCAACCAACGGTAATGGCAGACATGCTGTCAACCAAAGGTAATGGCAGACACGCTGTTAACCAACGCTATTGTGGTAAACAGACTTCCACCACACAGTCAGCAGACACACTGGAAATCATTGCTTATAGCAGGCACACTGCCCACTGTTGGAAATGGCAGACACGCTATCAACCAACGGTAATGGCAGACATGCTATCAACCAAAAGTAATGGCAGACACGCTGTCAACCAACGGTAATGGCAGACACGCTGTCAACCAACGGTAATGGCAGACACGCCGTCAACCAACGGTAATGGCAGACGCGCTGTCAACCAACGGTAATGGCAGACATGCTGTCAACCAAAGGTAATGGCAGACACGCTGTCAACCAAAGGTAATGGCAGACACGCTGTTAACCAAAGGTAATGGCAGACACGCTGTCAACCAATGGTAATGGCAGACACGCTGTCAACCAACGGTAATGGCAGACACTCTGTCAACCAAAGGTACTGGCAGACACGCTGTCAACCAACGGTAATGGCAGACACTCTGTCAACCAAAGGTAATGGCAGACACGCTGTCAACCAACGGTAATGCAGACATGCTGTCAACCAACGGTAATGGCCGACACGCTATCAACCAAAGGTAATGGCAGACACGTTATCAACCAAAGGTAACGGCAGACACGCTGACATCCAGCGGTAATGGCAGACACGCTGTCAACCAACAGTAATGGCAGACACTCTGTCAACCAAAGGTAATGGCAGACACGCTGTCAACCAAAGGTAATGGCAGACACGCTGTCAACCAAAGGTAATGGCAGACACGCTGTCAACCAACGGTAAGAGGCAGACACGCTGTCAACCAAACGGTAATGGCAGACACTCTGTCAACCAAAGGTAATGGCAGACCCGCTGTCAACCAACGGTAATGGCAGACACGCTGTCAACCAAAGGTAATGGCAGACACGCTGTCAACCAACGGTAATGGCAGACACGCTGTCAACCAACGGTAATGGCAGACACGCTGTCAACCAACGGTAATGGCAGACACGCTGTCAACCAACGGTAATGGCAGACACGCTGTCAACCAACGGTAATGGCAGACACGCTGTCAACCAACGGTAATGGCAGACATGCTGTTAACCAAAGGTAATGGCAGACACGCTGTTAACCAAAGGTAATGGCAGACACGCTGTCAACCAACGGTAATGGCAGACACGCTGTCAACCAACGGTAATGGCAGACACGCTGTCAACCAACGGTAATGGCAGACATTCCGTCAACCAAAG
Organism: Lissotriton vulgaris; assembly: GCF_964263255.1. Lineage (NCBI taxonomy): Eukaryota > Metazoa > Chordata > Amphibia > Caudata > Salamandridae > Lissotriton > Lissotriton vulgaris. The sequence continues at coordinate 1,934,457,191 of NC_141689.1, read as the reverse complement.
GTAATGGCAGACACGCTGTCAACCAAAGGTAATGGCAGACACGCTGTCAACCAACGGTAATGGCAGACACGCTGTCAAACAAAGGTAATGGCAGACACGTTATCAACCAAAGGTAATGGCAGACGAGCTGTCAACCAACGGTAATGGCAGACGAGCTGTCAACCAACGGTAATGGCAGACATGCTGTCAACCAACGGTAATGGCAGATATTGTATCAACCAAAGGTAATGGCAGACACGCTGTCAACCAGTGGTAATGGCAGACACACTATCAACCAACGGTAATGGCAGACACACTACCAACCGCTGGCAATGGCAGACGCGCTATCAAACAGTGACAATGGAAGACACGCTATCAACCATTGGTAATGGTAAACAGACTACCCAATATTGGTAATGACAGACACACTATCCATCATTGGTAATGGCAGTCCATGCTTCTTGGGGCCACTAGGCAATATAAGATTCATTGATATCATAAACCAGTTTTTCTTGCTTAAAAATTCTCCCTTGAAATGTGCTCACCACTGGCTTAAACATAAATTGAGGAACCTCCTACCTCTTAGGACAAAAACTATTTGCACTGAAATTCCTATACATCAGGAAACAAAACCCCAGCTCATACTATAAACATCCCTGCATGACTCTATATCCTGGCTAATTGACAAAGTATGATGTTACAACATTCATACAGGGTGTTTTCATATAAAATAAACAAAACCATGAAATTGGACTCTGCCTGTTCAGGCTTCTGTCCTCCCTGCTGCCTGATCCATTAACCCTACTCTTCCGCGTGGGCTCCCTGCCTGCTCAGCACTCTGCCTGCTCCTTCATCTGCCCTCTCTGCGGCCTGCTTCAGCCACCCTGCTCATCCGCTTGCGCTCTGCCTGCCCAGTCCTCTGAGATCTCTGTGCCTACTCGGCCTCTAATGTCTGGGTGCCCGGGTGAGGTAAAGTGCGTATCAGAGATGGCAGACACTTTGAGGAGTTGTGTGCACGGGGTTAGCAACACGTAGCAGATTTTCAGCCTTCCTCGCTCTGAAATTGTCGCTGCACTTACAAAACTACAAATGAACCGCGCGCGCCCTTCGCAGGGACCCACAGCAGCAGCGCAGCACACTCTGTGCAGGCACACAAAGTAGACGCACTGACAGACAGACACAAACCTATCCATGCACAGTGTGCCCTGCCCGCATGTACGCTGCTGTCACATTGGATAGCGCTCCCTACTTCTGTTTAGGTGCAGAAAAGCTTTGTACAGAACTGTGCGAATGTATGCACACGGGTACAAACTGCATCATCCGTATGTAAATGCAGACAGCATGCATGAACACTGCACATGGCACTAGCACACATAGAGACGTGTATTTGTTCATAGACACGCACATGTATGTACACATCTAGATACCCACACAACTTGTAAATCACGGTCCAAAGACCACGAACGTGTACGTATGGAAACGCGTTAGACATCCACATTTTAAAATTCAATCGTATCATAGCAGTATTCTACGGACGCTTACACGCACAGCACCCCCCACACATGCGGGCAATGCACATGTATGTCACGTATGCCCTTCCGCAGGGAAGATGACACAGCAGGAGCGGGGCCTTTGACATGAAAAGTTTTGTGTTTGCAATAGGGTACAGTGGACAGAACTTGATTAGAATCAGCATTCCGGCCCGGAGGGCCACATGGGTATGAATGTTATGTTTTGAACAGATGGTGTTTGTCAACGGTGCGCTAAGGTCGGTACCGACCTTAGCACCCCTTGTGTTTTCCATTAGTCCATTAGGGGTAGGGTGTTGTTAGGTCTTTAATCTCGTACTCCCCTCAGACCCTTTCTACTTTTTGTCTTTTCCTCCGTTTGTCAACGGTGCCCATTGGGAAATACGTGACTTGCTATCAGTGACTACAAGTATCAGCATGCCGGGAGAACGGCACACCTGTATGCCATGAAATGAGTGCATGCGCATAAATACTTTCAAGCCGTTTAAGCTGTTGAACACCATTTTCCTCTGATGAAGGAGCCGTAGTGCTCTGAAACGCGTCAGGATTAAAGGACATTACTTTGAACTCTGAAATGGTATGCTGTTTTTATATCCCTTGTCCTGGTCAACAGACTCCAGGAAACCTACAATATGAGTCTCACACTGGTGCACTGACAACATCAGTAAAATAGGCTGACTGCAATCCTCAGTAAGCTTTTTTTTATCATGGCACAGCAGAAATTAGGCAACTCAGAATATAGGCCATGGTCATTTGGCAAACCAGACACCATAAGCAATCTTGCAGGCAGGAAAGCATCATCATATCATGCCAGTGCAAACTTGCCCTAGGGTTTTAAAATCTTGCACATTTAAGGTAACATTACATATTCAGTCATTATAGGCAGGATCACCTACTCTTTCACTAGTGATAGTTGCCGAAAAATGTTGTGCACCTCCTCTGGGGTGTATAACTAGAAAAGGTAAGGAAGCAATAAGTGCCTATTGTGCTGTTCCTATTGAAGCAGGGTCAAGATTGATTTGCATTTGGCTTGGTTCAAACAGGTGGCATGGTGGGCAAAAGAACAATGGGTTGGAAAGCTATCCAGAACACTTGCCAGTGGTTAGATATATTGCAAGCATCCTCTCATCACCTTTTGTGAGTTTGTTGTAATGGTCCAAGTGGCTATATGTATGCTCAGTCAGGGGTCCTCTCTCATGGTGCACTGGAGTCAAGCTAAACCTGACTGAAGAGCCCCGAACATGGTGAAACCGGTCTTGGGTTGCAAATGGCTGGGTCCAAACTGGGATGGCATTGTGGGCAAAAGTGATTAGACAGAACATTATTTTCATCACCTTTTGTGCTTTTCTGATCTCGGATGTTCATGTCCTCTTTGTTCTGGTTCCCCTGGTCATCTGGTTCTCTTTGCCTTGGTGTGAGACTTCCTGAGCCTGCTCCTCCTGGGCTTCATAGTGATATTCCTGGTCTCCTTTGTCCTGGTCCTCCTAATGCTGGTCCTGTGCAAATGCCTATGCATGTAGGAATCGGAATCAAATTTGTGATTCCTTAACATTGGCTAATAGCGATTCGGAAGTTGCCAATCGCTATTAGCTAATGTGACTCCTTTCTTTCCTATGGGCCTGCAGGCCCATAGGAATGAATGGTAATGCATTTGCAAAGTGCAATTACCAAATTGGTAATCGTAAATTACAAATGGAAATCCAAGGGCGCCGGGGGCTTAAGGCCCCCCTGAAGCACCCCCCAAAAAAAGTAAGTGTGCGCATGTGAAGCAAAGTGCGCTACATGGCATGCTTCGAAAAATGCATTTTTGTGCATTTTCCGAAGCATGCACAAATTGCCATCAACTTGAAGTTTATGGTAATTAGCGTTTCCTAATTGCACAGTTTGTATTTAGGAAAGGCATAAACGCCTTGGCATTACGGAATCGCAAATTGCGATTCCCTAAATGCATTCGCAATTTAGATACATCTGATGACCTAAATTGCAAATGACAAAAGGTACCTGCATTGGAGAAGGCCTTTTTCCATTCGCAAACGGGCCAATTCTGCGAATCGGCCAGTTTGCGAATGGGAAAAGGCTTGATGCATATCCCCCTAAGGGAATAAATTAAATGCAACTTTTAAATCCAGTACCATGTGCGTTAATTGAATTGCTTTCTGATAAGCATGACGTGAAAACTTCACTCCCTTCTTTTCAGTTGACCCGATTTGGGGAGTGTGCTAAATTTACTAAAATCTGCTGTGACAGGGGGCGGAAATCGGGACTGTCCTGGCAAATCCAGGACATCCTACTTATCAAGTACTGGGAAAATAAATACTAGACTTAAGGAAGCACAAATGCAGTTTCCATCTTCCGAGCATATTACTGATGTAGCTGCCTTTTATTTATGCTGAGGTTGTTGAGAATAATGAGAAAATCAACAAAACAGATATTTTTCCCAATTCACTGTACATATCAAAAACAAATACATGAAGAAAACACTTCAAAAGAATTTTAGAGCTATCTATTCCTAAATTAAAACCAGCGCACTCTCAGTGTTGCCAAGCTAACAAATTAACAGAAAATCATATTTAATTATCAGCTCCATGCCTTATTAGAATCCGGCAACATAAATAAAAGAGCAATATTTTTCTTCTGTGACCTTATTATATTACTGATCAAAAATGGGGCAAACATGCAAAGCAGGTGTAGATGAATGCCACATTTAAAATAGTTTAGCTTAGCCACTTGCACAGGCGGTACCTCACTGCGTTTTGGCTACATAAAACACTTCCAGTCTAAGCAGATACACACTTTTAAGCCATCTTGTGTGTAGGTGTGCTCTAAAAAACAAAGATTCATTATGCTTTTGCCCTTTTTTAAGAGAAGCAAAACAACATTAGCTGTAAAAAAAAAGGTATAAACGTGTAGCCTTACGTATGTTATGTTAAAAAAACACTTTACAGTTTACGGATTGGGACTGAAAATTCAAAAGCAAAATATTATTCTGTTGTCACATTAGGTTTTTGGAAACATTTAGTGGTTGATTTCAAGATGGCCGCCCCTTTTGTCCAGCAATGGGAGCCATTTGGTAGTCCTTTCTCTATTTACTGACGTTGTAGAATTTTCCAGAAGCAGAAGACATTCAGTTGTTGTACTGACTTGTGAGAGATTCTACAGTTGTTACATCTCCATTGTACAGTGAGTGCATGTTTCATTTTTATTTATTTGTCCTCAAAGATAGAAATCTTTATTTTGAAGAACACCTAGCTGAGCTTTTGATGCAGAGTGCAGGATAGTGAATTTTGCTGTGGGTTCAGATTTGAGTGCAGGTTTCAGTAGTGATTCTAGCATGTGCTTTAAGTTTTGAGGAAGCAGTTGTATTGATATGTATTGCAAGTGCTGGAATGTAGAGACTGCAGCACTGCTGTTGAGGCACAACCTGGATTTAAGCTCCATTGTACAGTGGGTGCATGTTTCATTTTTTATTTAATCGTCCTCAGATAGAAATCTTTATATATATTTGAAGAATACCTAGCTTTTGATACAGAGTGCAGGATTGTGAATTTTGCTATGGGTTCAGATTTGAGTGCAGGTTTCAGTAGTGATTCTAGCCTGTGCTTTAAGTTTTGAGGAAGCAGTTGTGTTGATTTGTATTGCAAGTGCTGCAATTTAGAGACTGCAGCACAGCTGTTGAGGCACACTCATAGCATGATTTCAAGGTGCAAGTTGATGGTTGCAGTTTATGGTTGCAGGGACCATGTTGCAGTACTCGAGTGTAATTCATTCTCAAAGTAGTCAAATATTATGGAAGTTACAATTCAGCCATGGGTGCAGATGTCTCAAACTAAAGTGACATGCAGTATTTCTTCTCAAAGTGACTACAAAGCAGTGCTATTTTGATTCAAACATATGATAGGTAAATTATATTGCAATCTCTGGTTGCATCTTTTGTGCAGGGTACTTTACAAAAGACCTCCATATTATGCCATGCAAACCCGACAAGCCTCAACCTTATTAAAATAAGTTAATAATAATAAAATAATTTAAGGAATCATTCCAGATTCTCTGAGCTGCCAAGTTCTTGACCTGCTTTTACAAAACATATTTTTGCCGCTAGTGGGCTTATCTTTTTATTCATGTGAAAATACACTTGTAAACTAAAACTCAAAGCGCATAAGTAAATGTCTACCATAAAATAGATCCGTCATCATTTGTCTGAAGTGTGTTTTATTTAAATTGTGTATTTCTTTCCTGCTAGAAATCTGTGAGCACTCTTACCTCAGCATTGATCACCGTCGCTTGGATGGTGCTCTTCTGTGCGTTTGTCAGAGCTCTGTCGCTAGGACTTGGCAGTGTTCCTTAGCCAATCACAGCAGATGGAACATTCTGTGTTGATGCTACTGTTTAGCTGCCACAGACATAACCCATTCCTTAGCCCACAGTCAAATGATATATCAAACCTAAACCTCCCTTTACAGAAAGATAATTTGGATGTCATTATTTGAACTTTGAGGTAAAACTCTAATGAAAGGAATAATCAAGACCATTAAAATACAAAGTGCTTAAAATGAGTAATTTGTCAACCTCTGGTATGTGTTTCATCAGGGCACTGACATTCTGTGGCAGGGAGGGGCCAAATTATCTGGCATGGTTGGATAAATTATGTGGCAAGAAGATACAAATTATGTGGCATAGTATGGCACATTGTAAGGCAGTTTTATTTTGAATTTTGTAATATTTAATACATTTTAACAGTGTCTTACAGAAGTTTTCATCTCAGAACTACCAATTTAATACTGAGAATCAGCAGTTAGCAACTGAATGGTGACCAGTCTTTGCAACTTGCATTTCAATGCGCAGATGCACGCGTTTCCACACTAATATTTTTTGTTAAAATCTGCAAACATGCAGCAGATAAAGGATTATGTACAAATGCTACGAATCCATAACTATGCAGAAGATGCTGGAGCTTCTGACTCACATAATTCAAATGGCCTTGGTTTGAATAGGGCTGTACACTTTTCATCTCACAAATGAGATTACATGTGTATGCATTAGATTACAGATATTAGTATCCGATTCCTACCACATCCTTCAGTATTTCACATCTTATTCTGCAGCAATAGAGGATGAGGTTACCACTATAACAATAATCATAAGGTTATTTATGTAAACCTTTATAGAAAGGCATACCTTGAGGGCAAAATCTCGTTTAAGAACAGATTGCCCTAGTATAGCAAAATAACCCTCTATAAGGGCCAGAGAGCCCTAATCTGCAGGCAGATTCTGATGTAAAGACCAAGGGCACAAAGTCAGATTCTAATATAAAGTCAGAGATCTCTAACATCAAGCTGATCCTAAAATGAAGGACAGAAAACCCCAATCTGTGGAGAATATTGGGGTTTCCTGGAAACACCTAACCTTAGGTCAGACACTCATGCCAGATGCATAGAGTCATCACCTAGGAGCAGAGTGTATATAACATAAATGGTAGTGAGAGCTATAACCTGAGAAAGAACCTGAAATAATAGGGAGAGGACCAGAACCAAGGACTGCAGCTGCCACAGGGAGATTAGAATAGATCACGATACGTGAGTCAGATAACTCTAACCTGGAAGCTGATCTTAATATATAGGCCACCAAACCTGAAGGCGGAACCTAGAATAATGGAAAGAAACCTCTAAAACACAGTGAGATCCTGATGTGACATGAATAGGGGCTTAATCTGGGAAGAGATCTCTTAACAGGGAACCTATACGGGCAGATCTTAATATGAAAGACAGAGTTTACCTTTTTGTAGGGTAGAGAAAGTAGGTGCTGGTTTCTGATGTAAGGGGCAGGAAACCATAGAAAGAGATAGTGCTTCATATAAGAGGCAGAAGTATTTTACCTTTGAATATATCCTTTACTGTGTGCAGAGAGTTCTAAGCTTGGGAAAAACACTTTTTTAAGAATCAGAGGTCCTTCCCTGAGGATAATGTGCACCCTTATCAACCTTTTCCTAATGGAGAGAGGGGCTGGCCTATGAGGCAGATATGATGACCAAGGAGAGAGTTAAGAAGTACAAAATAAAAAATGTATATTTCTGATGGATACTTCTAAGTGTAGATTCCTCCCTTTTGAAAGCACCAGACTGCATCCAGAAATGTTTTCAGCAGTGCTCCCGCAGGATGCTATGTGGAACCGTGTGGCTCTGTGCTGGCTCTGCCCTTCCCCGGAAGTAAGGGAGTAGTGCCTCATATAAGCGCTATATACAAGCTCACCCCCTGTTCAATACACCAACCCATGCCCACGTCATTCACCCACTCATTTACTTTTCACTATAAGCTCACTGTTCACTTGTCTGCTCTCATTTCTTATTCCTTGCTCGTCCACTCATGTATTGACATACTCGTAAGTTTCTCTGCTTACTAACATAAACTCCATCTCTTAATCTTTAATAAATACTCACTCGCTTCTCCTTACTCACTCCTTTAACATGCACACATTGCACCAGAGTTGTCAATTAGCTCCACATCACCATTCTTTTCTGGCAAGTCCTGCCTTTTTAGCTAACAGGAGTTTGGATTCTACTACCTTTGCTGTTGCTTTCCCAAATTATGATATATATAGGCAAGAACTATATATCAAAATGGTATTGTATAGAACAACTCAAGTGTCGTTAGGTAACTGATAACATTGCGCTTATTGGTAATTCTGCCCCTCACATATCCATTAGCTCACTCCACAGTGACAATCTATACTTATCCTTACTTAATACTCAAAGCCTCATGAATCAGTCCTTAGTCACTCAAAAGTCACAGATAATGTATTTGCTCTTCACACATACAGCACACACCTCTGTCTCACTTATTTCTTCCATATAATAACCTCTTTTGCTAACTTCTTACTCATTCACAGCTATTCCCACTCATACTTGTAGGAAAGTAGGATCTGGGTTTATGCTTACCCCCACTTTTCGCTTGGTGTTATGCTGTTTCTGACAAGTCTAACTGGGACCTGCTAATCAAGACCTCAGTCTCTGTGCTTTTTCCCCTGAATTGGATATGGTGAGGACTTGGATACATCCCAGATTGGCTACTGGTGTACACTTGTAAGTCCCAAATATATGGCACTGAGGTGCCCAAGGAATAGGCACACATACTTCTAAATTATAAGGAGCAGAATCAGTACTTGGTCTGTCGTGCTGACTTTAGGTCTGAATCCAGCTTGTTAGGGGGTTAGGATATCTGCACCCTCAATCCACTCATTTAATTTGTTTAGCAACTGTCTCGCTTAAACCTTTTGGAGAATGTCAAAAAGGCTTATTGGCCTATAATTAGCAGGACTACACCGATCCCCCTTTTTGTAAATGAGACTAATCTCGCCCCTTCCAGGCAGTTAACATAAGAGGCGCAGACTAACATGTGATTTTGTCTGCTCCTGGGGCCTTGCCCAATTTAATTGCACTGATAGCTATCATGGTGTCTTCTAGTGTGAAGTTAAGGTCAAAAGGAGGCAAGTTGATGTGAAAAGGTCGATTGCGGCATGATCGTATAACTTAGTGAAGTGATCTACCTAAGCCTCAGGATTCAGGTGACAGTCTACTTGTAATTTGGAACTCCTGCTCCCATGGGCAACTTTTTTCCAAAATGACAATTAACGCTAGACCTTGCAGCCATTACCAGATCGCTTCAGCTGGCATCCACTCCACTTGGCCCTTGCACTTCTTACTGTCTTCTTTTATAAGTCCCTGGCTATGCGGACCTCAGGTAGATTTTTAAGAGCATTCCCCAGTACTTGTTTTGCCAATCTACAGTCCTTTGAGTACCATAGATTACTATCTACATTACGCGCCCTGGTAGGGGGCTTCTTTTTTTGGTGGTTGGGTCAAGATCAGTATTAAAGATGCTACCAGCTTTGTGTGTATATAAGTGATAAAAATCCTTGGATTTTCCAGGCTATTTAGGTGAGACAGAACACTCACAAATATGTCATATATCTCTGTCATGGTCTCTGCATTCCCCACAATTGAGAGCAACTTGGTGGACCTATGTTTGTTTCCCATTATTGGCATTATTTGTGGTGCTGTAGGGGTGGGTAGTTGGAGCTACAACCCAGGATGTTTAGGTGTAAGGGGTAGTGGCTACTCTCCTCTCTTATCCACTTCAGAGTCCGCCAATCTTTCCCACATGACAACCCTGGTCATGATGCAATCAATGTTTGATCTTATAGAACCTTTCTTAAATGCAAATGCCCCAGCTTGTCAGATACAGATCTCCATTACATGCCCTCAGCCCATTTAGTGTCATGAAGTGGACAACCTGCATGGCAACCACTGAGCTTAAGATATAGGATCTTGAGCTGAGGGAAGGGAAGGGATACCCCACCACTAAATCACAGCCATATATGGTTTCAAAGTCAATATTAAAATCTCTACCTATAATGAACATATCCTTGGAGTTGATCTGTCTAACAGAATGTTGCAAGATGTTTACAGTAGACAATTCCACACTTCTGCTCCTGGGTCTACAGTAGACAATAAACAAATACCTACAAGTCTTCACTGGGGAATACATTTTTAGCCCGAAAATATCTGACGAGTCAATGTTTTGATTTGTCGGTTTAAATCAATTTGACCCAAGTCCAATGGCCCCCTGATGCCCTGCCTCGAACTGATGTCAGTGCTTTGACATGATATGTGGTGTAGCCAGATTTAAACTGGGGTTCAATTGCCCACATCTCTTGGAGCTTATATACATTGAATTGGCCTATATATTCTCTACAGTCTGGTGCGGCTCTTTGGACTTAATACTAGCAACGTTCCACAAGAGAATTCTGATTGTCCCTGCTGAGTTGGAGCTTTGGCTAGGGTGAGGAGAATTAGAGAACAGAGATGCCAGTCTATGGGATACACTTATTGGAGAGGACAGAGATGCAAAATCGTTGTGTGTGCCCTTTGTTGGTGTCAAATTGGCAGTAGTTGTTATGGCATTAACAGGGTCAGAATCAGAATCAGGAACAAGATGCATCTATAGCGCAAATCATGGAGGAAGGGGAATCCACTGGAAGGAAATGAGCCCTCTTTGATGGTACTAGATTTAATGTACTTGCGAATCCAGGTTATTCTGCTAGTTCCCCCCTCTAGGGGATGTGTTGATGCCCCGAGTAACATTTTCACACATCGTCAATCTTGGGCATTCAAAAGTGAAAGGGGTTCAAAAGTGTTTTTTGTGACTATTTTGAAAATGAGTTGGCCATGGTTGCTGATGGGTGTATCCCAATTAGAGGTGAGCGCAGCAACTGGTCTTTCGAAATACATTTCTGGAAGCATTTTAATTTGGTCTAGAGGAGAAGTCATTGAGCTTAATCGCAGTAGAAGCAATTCTACCAAAACTGAGGCTTGAAGTTAACTAATACTCTGTCCCCAGAACAGTCATTCGGATGTTTGTCTAAACAAGGGACTCTTCCTACACATTTGCCCTCTTGGGCTAATTCCTGGGACCATCTTGCATTTGTTTTTATCCAGTGAGCAGCTTTGTTTTTCAGTGGCAGGGAATCTTCGCTTGCACCAGGGGGTATCCCAGAAACATTCTGGAGGACAATCAGGTAGGGCGTGCACTTTGGGGACAATGGGGGTGGGGGTCAAACATTCGTCCCGATCAAAGATCTGGGTTTAATCCATATTTTATGTTTTGCTCACCACTCTATACCAGTTGGTACCCAGCCATTTGCAAATCAGTCTTGACCCTGTCTCCCATGGAATAATCCAGCCCAAATTGCCAGGCCACGCCCTCCCTGGACCAGAAACTAGCATCCTGGGACCAGTTCCCTGGTATCACCCCACATCAGCCAGGCTAGATTGAATCCAGTGGAATAGTGAGCCTGGGACCCACTCCTGGGCATACCTTTTGCACTTAGAGTGACTATAGCAACACAGAAAGATGATGGACAGAATGTGAACATTGTCAAACATTCACCATAGCTGGGTATAGACTGGGATGATGTGGTGAGCAAAAAACAATGGATTCAACCCAGACATGTGACTGGGGTGAATGTTTGCATTGTTAAACATTCCGCCCATCATCTTTTCGTTTTGCTCTTCCTAAATGGCCATTTGTGCTGGACATGCCATTTCTTTCCACCCACTGCATTTTTGTTACTCCGGGCTCGTCCCTCTGGATTACCCACTAAGCCTGCTGCGCCCTCTCAAGTTTTACATTCAAGCAGACAGGGCGTTTACAATAAAGGGAAAGGGTTGGGCCTTACTTGCTCAGCTTGATGTAACAGCACAATAGTGGGGGGGAGATGTAATTCCTACCGCTGGGGGAGGAGGACTCCTAAGGGCCTCTATTTTGATGTCCAGAGCATGGAGGCGAGCTACTAAGGGAACAAGCTCTGCCCTTAGAATGATCTATTAATCTGTTTGTACAGCTTACAACTAGCATGGACATGTACTGGGATGAGGGTTCTTGAGGACCCTCGTTTTTCGCGGTCAGGAGGGACTGAGGATGCAGGTCGCACTGCAAAGCTTTATCTGGTAAGCAACTTGATTTGTTAGAGGAAGCGGGGTTTGTGGCCTTGGCTCCCTTGCTTGTTTGTTTTGGGCTTGTTACCCTTTTGGATTTGCGGGGGGCAAGGAAGTGGTATGGTCAGGGGAATGGTTGTCATTCTCCACACTGGTGGCTTCCACCAAGGCCAGGGATTGTGGTTTCGATGTGGAACTGGGAATTAGACCCTGGAATGGGGTGGCATGTAGGTCAAGATCTGTATGAGCCTCTGTTGAGAGGCTGGAAGGTCTGTAGGGGTTGTGAGGCCAGAGTTGGAGAGCCTAGATTTAACAACATTCTCCTTTCTGAGAGGGTGATCTTGGTGCTCACTACCCCTTTTTCCCTTTCGAGCATACGATCTATGGAATTAGGGTAGTGGTAAAGGTGTGAGTCAGGGTCCCCTCTGCTGGCTTTTACTCCCCATGATATATACTACTCAGGCCTCTAGCAGGAATTTGGTTGAGTTAGGTTGGGTTCCTCTGTAAAGGTGGTGCCAAGTACAGTGGCCTAGCACATCTTCTTTCAAACTATGATGAAGTACGAAAGACCCAGTCTCTTCTGAGTTGCTGTGGGCTTAAGAATGTATGATCCTGAGCTCTTCATGGGTTGGTTGCTAAGCGACATAGTCCCACCCCAGCCTAAGCAAAGTTTCACTATACAATATAAATGACCTGACAATCATTGTCATGGTTGGTAGGCTGTCCTGGGGTGACTAAGTGAGAGAGAGGGAGAGAAGATGTGAATGAGAGTGAGAAAGAATAACGAGAGAGAGAGAAAGAGAGAGAGAGAGAGAGATTACCAGGGAACATGATATTTATATATACATATATATATACATATATATGTATATATGTATAAATATATATACAATTAGAGAGAGAAGAAAAGGTAGGAAAGATAGATATCCTGACCGGTTCAGGTGAGATGAAAATCAGGTGAAATTTCACCTTAGGCAAAACACGCCTTTTCTGAAGGACCCATCTGAGTTGCATGTTTTGGGGATTTCGATGAATTTCCATCTCTAAAAAAGAAAGCAAGTCAGCCCTTTGGATTCATTATAAACATTAAGTTCCAGCGTTTCCATGTTTATTTCTTTACCAAAGCATATCATTTCTAATCAAAGTGCAGCTGTGTTTTCCCTCCTCCTGTAGCTTGAGTGTCTCCGGTTGCTGACCATTACCTTCACTGTGTTTCCCGGGGAGTAGGGCTACACCGAAGCCCTACACCTAAGGCTACAGCAAAGCCCTACACTAAGGCTACACCTGCAGGCATTGGTGGCATGAAAACACTATTCTTCGTGCTTTCCTTCCCTTTTGCTTGAAACAGACTTTAGGGCACACTAAATGATAGACTGCTCATGCCACATCTGTTCTTAATTATCTATAGTGCCAATGATCTTTGGCAATAGCTTGCACTAAAGTACTGTTTCACTTAAGTCAAATCAACAACTTTGCCTATTTGTTGGCGTTTTGATGGTAAATCATAAGATGTGTCCTTACCAACTGAGCTACCCTCCTCACACATTTTAGTATATCTGATGTCGTAGTTTTGACTATTATTTCACATCTTATACCTGCTCTTATGATACAGTGCATCCTATTCTGTCATGTAGGTGAGTTAGATGAGCCTCCTTTACTGTAACATTAACAGGCTGACTGTCAAGATCACATTCGCCTTTAGGCTTCCCTCAAAGTTTGTGGGACCCTCCATGGGAACTTCCTCGTCCTCATCATGGTGGCTCGAGCTGTTGTGCATTTCTGTGATCCTCCCTTCAGCACACAATCTCCAGATTAGGACAAGGCCTGCTAGATTTGCACTTCTGTCCTAGGGGGAAGTGGTTTCTGGCTGGGTCAATCCAATGGACAACCCCCAATAAAAACACAGGCTGTTTTCTGACTAGGACCTAGCAGAACTAGCAGCTTCAGGCATTTTCTCCTTAATGAATCAATTAGTGACTTCTGCTGCCCATGTTTTCTGTAATTGTAATTGTAAAAAGCATTTATATAGCGCATGGCTGCCCGGAGGCATCCCAGCTCTTACAGTTTAAAACAGGGGGATGTTACTCAGTTTGGAAAGAGGAATGTTTTCAGGGATCTACGAAAGGAAAAATTGTGGTTGGATTCTATGCGGAGGTGAAGAGGAAGGGAGTTCCAGAGTCCAGCAGCGTTAAATGAGAAAGATCGACCTCCGCTTCTTGCCTTCCTAATTCTAGGAATAATGGCCAAGTTCTGGGTTTCGGAGCGAAGGGATCTCTTGGGCTCATAAGGCTCAATAATGCCCTGGAGAATAGAGGGTCCGGTTTTAAACATAGACTTATGAGCAATACACAAGGCTTTGAACTTAGCTCTCTCCTGGACTGGCAGCCAATGGAGTGATTTAAGGGCAGGTTTAGCAGAGTGATGGTTGGGGATGCCCAAAAGAAGTCTTGCAGGCCAATTTTGAGTTGTCTGTAATTTGGAGATAGTAGCAGCAGGGGAACCCAAGTAAAGGGCATTAGCAAAATCCAATCTGGATAACACCAGCGCTTGGACCATTATTTTTCTTGCCTGGAAGGGGAGGAGGGGGGGGGGGGGGGTTCCGGATCATTTTAAGGATCCCGTAGCAAGAGGCAGATGTCTTCCGGGCCTGAGATTTAAATGTAAGTTTATGGTTCATCCAAACGCCCAGACTCTTTAACTGGTTTTAGAAGTGGGGTAGGAGCCCATGGATCTAGGCCAGATTTCAGTCAAATCAAGGGGGGAGTGGTTACCCAAAATCATGATTTCACTCTTTTCCCCATTAAATTTTAGGAAGGAGTCGCTCATCCATCTTGCAATTTCTTCCATGCAAGGACGAAGACTGGAAGGAGAGCTTTCCGCTTTATTGAGCCCAATCACCAGTTGTGTATCATCCGCATAGGAGACTATGTGGACTCCAAAGGGTAAAAATGCCTCCGCAAGAGTGCAGGTATAAACATTGAACAAAGTGGGACTTAAAGAAGATCCCTGCGGCACTCCACAACGAAGGGGTGTCCGTTTGGACGTGACTTCCTTGTCAAAAACATGGAAGGATCTGCTGTTCAGAAAAGATTTTAGCCAGGCCAGGGCAATACCAGTGATACCTGATTTATGGAGCCTATGGATCAAAATCTGATGGTTTACAGTATCAAAGGCCGTGCTGAGGTCCAAAAGGAGGACCACCGCGGTCACACGGCGTCGACTATCCTTCTTAACTCTTCCACCACAGAGAGAAGGGCCGTCTCTGTTCCCTGTAATGGGCGGAAACCGGTTTGAGTCCGATGGAGAAGATTATGAGTCTCCAAGTGCGCTGATAGTATTAAATTAAAATATTTTTCAATAATTTTACTAGTTTAGTTTAGTTTAGTTTAGTTTATGGCATTTGTTAAGCGCTTGGTTGCACAGAGAACAGTGCGTCCCCGCGCTGACAACCCTACCTACAACTCTTCGGCCGGGCTCAAGAGGCTGGACACAGGGGCAAGGATACACTATGCTGAGTTTAACCTGGGAAAGAGATGGGTTTTCAACCTCTGTCTGAACCTGGTTTCAGAGGGCTCCATCCTCAGTTCGATAGGTAGGTTGTTCCAGTTGTTGCTGGCGTGGAGTCTGAAAGAGCGTCCTCCCATCCTTGCTCTGTGTATCCGAGGTACCACTAATTGCATGCTACCCATCGACCTCAAAGGACGTGTAGGGCGATATACTGGAAGCAAGTCCTGGAGATATGGAGGTGCTTTTTTGTGGGCTATATGGTGGGTGATGCACATGGTTTTGAAATTGATTCTTTCCTTTATTGGGAGCCAATGAAGGGTGCGTAATGCATGTTTCCCCGAGGCTCTCCTAGGGAGGTTGAGGACCAGCCTCGCTGCAGCGTTCTGGACGCGTTGAAGCTGTGTTAGGCCCTTTTTACTAAGTCCACATAGGAGGGAGTTCCCATAATCTAACTGGGAAGTGACCAAGGCGTGTACCATGGTTTTTCTGGAGCTAGGGGGCAATAGGTCCAGGATTTTCCTTAGGACCTTCAAAAGTCCGTAGCATTTTCCCGCAACCTTACCCACATGATTGGTGTAGGCAAGATTAGAGTCCAGATGAAAGCCAAGGTTCTTAACTGTGTCCACTGGGACCGGGACAGAGCCCAGTTCGGTGGGCCACCAGGCAGAGGTCCAGATGGAAGGACGTGGACCTACAATAAGAACTTCCGTCTTGTTACCATTAAGGCGGAGACAGTTTTGTTTCATCCAGCCGTCAAGAGCCACAAGGCAAGCCGAGAAATTCTCAGCATCCACAACTGGATCACGGGACAAATTGATCACCAGTTGTGTGTCATCTGCATAGGAGACTATTGCCACACCATATGACTCCACCAGTTTGGCAAGGGGTTCCATGTACAGATTGAATAATGTAGGGCTCAAAATAGAGCCCTGAGGAACCCCTTGCCTGAGACACCTTACACTGGATTTGCATGGTGGGCAATGCACTTGAAATCTTCTGTTTTTCAGAAAGGATACCAGCCACTCATGAGCGGGACCGGTTATTCCCTTTTCCCTCAGTCGGTCCAGTAGTACGGGATGTGATACGGTATCAAACGCCGCACTTAAGTCTAATAAGACTAGTGCGGCCGTGTGACCTTCGTCCGCCTTGCTCCGCAGCAATTCTGTTGATAGGAGGAGGGCAGTCTCAGTCGAGTGTTTCGCTCTGAAACCCGATTGAGACGTGTGCAAGAGCAAGTTTTCCTCCATAAAACTTACCAGCTGTCGATTGGCCAGTTTTTCTACTACCTTCGCGCAGTAGGGGAGAAGGGAGATAGGCCTTAGATTATCGAGTTGCGCTATGCTTAAGTGGGCTTTCTTTTTTATTGGGACGACTTGGGCCAGTTTCCAGCTGTCCGGCACTAGACATTCATCGAAGGAAAGCGTGGCCATATTACCTATCTGCTTCGCCACCTGGGGAAGATGATTACGGAGAATTCTCGCTGGTACCGCGTCAAGGGGAGAGCCCGAGTGGAGAGTACTAACTCCAGGGAGCAACGAGATAGGGCGATAGTTTCCCAGGTCTGAAGGG